>NC_136185.1:2344628-2845415 GCF_965212315.1 Lampetra planeri
GGGGCAAGTGCTGTTAGCGAGCGCCAATGAAGGCCGGGACGGACTGTGGAGCACACACAGAGGGGGTGGGTGGCCAGCACCACGCCCGGCCGCCTTTGTCTCCCCAGTGCTGGCGATGATGTTGACTACACACACAGCGCTACACCAGCTACTCGGTGGAGATCATCCCACACACGGGGTAGCAGATGGAACAGATGGAGGTTAGCGCACACACACACACACAGGGTTAGGAGGGGAGCGATCCATTCGGGTGCGGTCCATCAACCCCTCACCACTAACACTAACACCACCACCACCCCCCACACCACCACCTCCACCACTAACACCACCAACAGCACCACCACCGCCCACACCACCACCGCCCACACCACCACCAACCACACCACCACCAACCACACCACCACCACCCCCACCACCATCCACACCACCACCCACACCACCACCACCCCCACCACCCACACCACCACCACCCACACCACCACCACCACCACCACCACCCCCACCACCACCCACACCACCACCACCACTCACACCACCACTAACACCACCACCACCCACACCACCACCACCACACCACCCACACCACCACCACCACCACCCACACCACCACCACCACCACACACACCACCACCACCACCACCCCACCACCACCCCCACCACCACCACCACCCACACCACCACCCACACCACCATCACCCCCACAACCACCCACACCACCACCACCGCCCACACCACCACCACCGCCCACACCACCACCCACACCACCACCACCACCACCATCCACACTACCACCACCCACACTACCACCACCCACACCACCACCACCCCCACCACCACCCACACCACCACCACCACCGCCCACACCACCCACCCACACCACCACCACCCACCCCACCACCACCCCCACCACCACCCACACCACCACCACCCACACCACCACCACCACCCCCACCACCACCCACACCACCACCACCCCCACCACACACACTACCACCACCACCCACACCACCACCCACACCATCCACACCACCACCACCCCCACCACCACCCACACCACCACCACCCCCCACCACACACACCACCCACACCACCACCACCACTCACACCACCACTAACACCACCACTAACACCACCACCCACACAACCACCACCACCACCACCCACCCCCACCACCACCACCACCCACATCACCACCACCACCACCCACACCACCACCACCCCCACCACCCCCACCACCCACACCACCACCACCACCACTAACACCACCACCCACACAACCACCACCACCACCCACACCACCACCCCCACCACCACCACCACCACCACCACCACCCACACCACCACCACCACCACCCCCACCACCAACCACCACCACCACCCACACCACCACCACCACCCACCACCCCCACCACCACCACCACCACCAACACCCACACTACCACCACCAACACGAACACCCCCACCACTACCACCACCCACACCACCACCACCCACCCCACCCACACCACCACCACCCTCACCACCACCCACACCACCCACAACACCCACACCACCACCACCACCCACACCACACACACCACACACACCACACACACCACCACCACCCACACACCACCACCACCCACACCACCACCAACTCACCCGTTTGCTGGAGGTTGATGCTCACAACCAGTGAGGGTTGAGATGCCGTTGGGTTGCTGCTGCTGACAACTGCGGTTGTTGCTGCTGCGGCGGTGGTTGTTGTTGGTGGTTGTTGTGGTTGCGGTTGTTGTTGTTGTTGTGCCGCGGTCGCCGTGGTGACGCTGCCGGACTTCTCCTGCGGGTAGGAGTCTTGCTTCCGCTTCTTCAGGGGTTTGTCTACGGGGGGAGGGGGAGGGAGACACTCAGACCCAGCCACTCACCCAGCCACTCACTCACCCACTCACCCACCCAGCCACTCACCCACCCAGCCACTCACCCACCCAACCACTCGCCCACCCACCCGCCCAGCCACTCGCCCACTCACCCACACCACCCACCCAGCCACTCACTCACTCACCCAGCCACTCACCCACACCACCACCCAGCCACTCACCCACACCACCCAGCCACTCACTCACTCACCCACCCACCCACCCACTCACCCACCCGCCCAGCCACTCACCCACACCACCCACCCACCCACTCACTCACCCACACCACCACCACCCACCCGCCCAGCCACCCGCCCACCCACCCGCCCAGCCACCCGCCCAGCCACTCGCCCACCCACCCGCTCGCCCACCGACCCACCCACCCACCGACCCACCCACCCACCGACCCACCCACCCACCGACCCACCCACCCACCGACCCACCCACCCACCGACCCACCCACCCACTCGCCCACTCAGCCACTCGCCCACACACCCGCCCACCCGCCCGCCCACCCGCCCAGCCACTCGCCCACCCACCCAGCCACTCGCCCACCCACCCAGCCACTCGCCCACCCACCCAGCCACTCGCCCACCGATCCACCCACCCACCCGCCCACCCACCTGCCCAGCCACTCGCCCAGCCACTCGCCCTCCCACCCGCCCAGCCACTCACCCACTCGCCCAGCCACTCGCCCACCCACCCACCCTCCCACCCGCCCAGCCACTCACCCACCGACCCACCCACCCACCCAGCCACTCACCCACCCACTCACCCACCCACCCACCCACTCACCTTTGTCCTGCACCTCCTTGAATGCACGCTCTCTCTCCAGCGCCGCCTCTCGCTCGATCCTCTCGATCTCCGCCAGCGCCTCCATCTCCGTCTCGTCACAGGCCGCGTCGCCCCCACCACCACCGCCACCACCACCACCGCCACCACCACCACCACCACCACCACCGACGCCCACAGCCTGCTGCTGCTGCTGCTGCTGTTGCCTGCCCTGCTGCTGCTGCTGCTGCTGATGTCTTTCCCTGGGTCCCAGCGACTGCAAGATGTCCAGAGGAACTGCAACTGCAGCAGCAGCCGCCGCATGCTGCTGCTGCTGCTGCATCAGCAGCTGCCTGCGAACCCCAACAGCGTCGCCGCTTTCCTTGCCGCTAGCGCCCTCAGCCCCCGTGCCTCTGCCCCGTAGCGTGGCCAACGCACCCCCCCTCCTCTCCTCCGCCCCCTCCACCTCCTCCTCCTCCTCACCCTCCTCACCCTCCCCGGGTCCCACCCCCTCCTCCCCCTCCTCCTCGTCGCCCGTCCCCTCGTCGCGGCCGCAAAGCGACGGCTTCACACGAAGCTTCAGCGTCAACTTGCCGGGGTCGAGTCCCGCCGAGGTCACGATGTCGTACTCCACCTTGTCCACCACTCCAACTCCACCTCCTCCAACTCCACCACCGACGCCACCACCTCCACCACCACCACCTCCACCGGCTCGCTGCTGCTGCTGCTGCAGCTGTAACAGCTGCTGCTGCTGTAGCTGCTGTAGCTGCTGCTGCTGCAGAGTTGTTGGTTTGCAGCGTTTCTTGTGCTGCTGCTGCTGCTGCTGCAGCTGCTGCTGCTGGAGGCTTTTGCGATCTGGAGAATCACGGAGGATGTCTGGGGGCAGCTCGCTCGGAGAGTTGTACTGCTGCTGCTGCTGCTGTTGTTGTTGTTGTTGGACCGTGGACGCTCCAGGCCCGAGGCCTGCCACTCGTCCTAATTGGCAAACTGTGGGAGGGGTGGGTGGGTGAGTGGGTGGGTGGGTGAGTGGGTGAGTGGGTGGGTTGGTGAGTGGGTGGGTGGGTGGGTGAGTGGGTGGGTGGGTGAGTGGGTGAGTGGGTGGGTGGGTGGGTTGGTGAGTGGGTGGGTGAGTGGGTGGGTGGGTGAGTGGGTGGGTGGGTGAGTTGGGTTGGTGAGTGGGTGGGTGGGTGAGTGGGTGGGTGGGTGAGTGGGTGGGTGAGTGGGTGGGTGGGTGGGTTGGTGAGTGGGTGGGTAGGTGGGTTTGAGTGGGTGAGTGAGTGGGTGGGTGGGTGAGTGGGTGGGCGAGTGGGTGGGTGAGTGGGTGGGTGGGTGAGTGGGCGAGTGAGTGAGTGGGTGAGTGGGTGGGTGAGTGGGTGGGTGGGTGGGTGAGTGAGTGAGTGGGTGAGTGGGTGAACGAGTGGGTGGGTGAGTGAGTGAGTGGGTGGGTGAGCGAGTGGGTGGGTGAGCGAGTGGGTGGGTGAGTGGGTGAGTGAGTGGGTGGGTGAGCGAGTGGGTGGGTGAGCGAGTGGGTGGGTGGGTGAGCGAGTGAGTGGGTGAGCGAGTGAGTGGGTGAGCGAGTGAGTGGGTGGGTGGGTGAGTGGGTGGGTGGGTGAGCGAGTGGGTGAGTGGGAGGAGAGTTACAGGGGGGCAGAGGAGGTGGTTGTGAGTTGGGATCAAGTACAGCCTGACTCTTGTGTGTGTGTCGCGTCTCCCCGCGTCTGCCAAAACAACCACGTGGGGAGTGCTGTGGGCCTCAGACAGAATTTGTCCGCACACTTTGGTGCTCAGAGTTCGAATGTCTTAACTCAGCATCATCGGCTCCACTCACATCTCCCCGTGTCTCCCCCATGTCTGCCCGTGTCTCTCTCCCCGTGTCTCTCTCCCCGTGTCTCTCTCCTCGTGTCTCCCTCCCCGTGTCTCTCTCACCGTGTCTCCCTCCCCGTCTCTCCCTCTCCCCGTGTCTTCCTCCCCGTGTTTCCCTGTGTCTCTCTCCCCGTGTCTCTCTCCCTGTGTCTCCCTCCCCGCGTCTCCCCCACCGTGTCTCCCCCACCGTGTCTCCCTCCGCGTGTCTCTCTCCCTGCGTCTCTCCCCCCGTGTCTCTCCCACCCTCGCCACCCCCTCATCTCCCCCGTGTGTCTCTCACCCTCCCACCGCCCTCACCCCTCACCGCGTCTCCCCCACCGTGTCTCCCACCCTCATCTCCCCCGTGTGTCTCTCACCCTCCCACCACCCTCACCCCTCACCCCCTCACCGCGTCTCCCCCACCGTGTCTCCCACCCTCATCTCCCCCGTGTGTCTCTCACCCTCCCACCACCCTCACCCCTCACCGCGTCTCCCCCACCGTGTCTCCCACCCTCATCTCCCCCGTGTGTCTCTCACCCTCCCACCGCCCTCACCCCCCATCGCGTCTCCCTCACCGTGTCTCCCACCCTCATCTCCCCCGTGTGTCTCTCACCCTCCCACCGCCCTCACCCCCCACCGCGTCTCCCTCACCGTGTCTCCCACCCTCATCTCCCCCGTGTGTCTCTCACCCTCCCACCGCCCTCACCCCTCACCGCGTCTCCCTCACCGTGTCTCCCACCCTCATCTCCCCCGTGTGTCTCTCACCCTCCCACCGCCCTCACCCCCTCACCGCGTCTCCCCCACCGTGTCTCCCACCCTCATCTCCCCCGTGTGTCTCTCACCCTCCCACCACCCTCACCCCTCACCCCTCACCGCGTCTCCCCCACCGTGTCTCCCACCCTCATCTCCCCCGTGTGTCTCTCACCCTCCCACCACCCTCACCCCTCACCGCGTCTCCCCCACCGTGTCTCCCACCCTCATCTCCCCCGTGTGTCTCTCACCCTCCCACCGCCCTCACCCCCCATCGCGTCTCCCTCACCGTGTCTCCCACCCTCATCTCCCCCGTGTGTCTCTCACCCTCCCACCGCCCTCACCCCCCACCGCGTCTCCCTCACCGTGTCTCCCACCCTCATCTCCCCCGTGTGTCTCTCACCCTCCCACCGCCCTCACCCCTCACCCCCCCCTCCCCCCCAGGTACCGCTGGTGCCAGGGTCCTGGCAGATGGGCGACTGTGGCACGCGTCCTGGGTAGATGGACACCGCAGACTGCCCCGTCGCTCCCTGTTGCTCCTCTTCACCACCACCACCACCAACACCACCACCCTGCTGCTGCTGCTGCTGCTGCTGCAGCTGCTGTTGGTGGTGGTGGCCACTGCTGCTGTTGGAGCCGGCAGCTCCGAGCGGAGCCCCGTCGCTCATGGGGCGCAGAGGGACCCCAGCGGAGAGCAGAGGTGCTGAGAGCACACGGGGGGGGGGGGGGGGAGAGGGGAGTGGTTGAGTGAGTGACTTAGTGAGTGAGTGACAGAGTGAGTGACTGACTGAGTGAGTGACTTAGTGACTGACTGAGTGAGTGACTGAGTGACTTAGTGACTTACTGAGTGAGTGACTGACTGACTGGGTGAGTGACTGAGTGAGTGACTGAGTGAGTGACTGAGTGAGTGAGTGACTGAGTGAGTGAGTGACTGAGTGACTGACTGACTGAGTGAGTGAGTGAGTGACTGAGTGAGTGAGTACCCTGTTGCTGCAGCTGCTGGTGCTGGCTGTAGGAGGGGGGGTGCTGGCTGTAGGCAGAGTCACTGAGTGAGTGACTGACTGGGTGAGTGACTGAGTGAGTGACTGAGTGAGCGAGCGACTGAGTGAGTGACTGAGTGACTGAGTGAGGGACTGAGTGAGTGAGTACCCTGTTGCTGCAGCTGCTGGTGCTGGCTGTAGGAGGGGGGGTGCTGGCTGTAGACAGAGTCACTGAGTGAGTGACTGACTGACTGAATGACTGAGTGACTGAGTGAGTGAGTGAGCGAGCGAGCGACTGAGTGACTGAGCGAGCGACTGAGTGAGTGACTGAATGACTGAATGAGTGACTGAGTGACTGAGTGAGTGACTGAGTGAGTGAGTACCCTGTTGCTGCAGCTGCTGGTGCTGGCTGTAGGAGGGGGGGTGCTGGCTGTAGGCAGCGTGGAAGGCGGCGGGGCTCTGAGGGGCGTAGGGGGAGGGGGCCGGGCTGCTCTGCTGGGGGTGGAACCGGCCAGAGCCGGAGCCGGACATCACCATGTACCTACTGGCGACACATACATACATATATATACATACATATACATACACAGACATCACCATGTACCTACTGGTGACACACACACAGTCACACATATATATATACATACATATATACACACATCACCATGTACCTACTGGTGATACACACACAGATACATACAGATATACATACAGATACATACATATATATACATATACACACACACATCACCATGTGTGTGAGGAGGTGAGTGAGTGAGTGGCTAGGTGAGTGAGTGAGTGAGTGGCTAGGTGAGTGAGTGAGTAGGTGAGTGAGTGGCTAGGTGAGTGAGTGAGTAGGTGAGTGAGTAGGTGAGTGAGTAGGTGAGTGAGTAGGTGAGTGAGTGAGTGGCTAGGTGAGTGGCTAGGTGAGTGAGTGAGTGAGTGGCTAGGTGAGTGGCTAGGTGAGTGAGTGGCTAGGTGAGTGAGTGAGTGGCTAGGTGAGTAAGTGAGTGAGTGAGTGGCTAGGTGAGTAGGTGAGTAGGTGAGTGAGTGGGTAGGTAGGTAGGTGAGTGGCTAGGTGAGTGGCTAGGTGAGTGAGTGGCTAGGTGAGTGAGTGGGTGAGTAGGTGAGTGGCTAGGTGAGTGAGTGGCTAGGTGAGTGAGTGGGTGAGTAGGTGAGTGGCTAGGTGAGTGAGTAGGTGAGTGAGTAGGTGAGTGGCTAGGTGAGTAGGTGAGTAGGTGAGTGAGTGGGCAGGTAGGTAGGTGAGTGGCTAGGTGAGTGAGTGGCTAGGTGAGTGAGTGGGTGAGTAGGTGAGTGGCTAGGTGAGTGAGTGGCTAGGTGAGTGAGTGGGTGAGTAGGTGAGTGGCTAGGTGAGTGAGTGAGTAGGTGAGTGGCTAGGTGAGTAGGTGAGTAGGTGAGTGAGTGGGTAGGTAGGTAGGTAGGTGAGTGGCTAGGTGAGTGGCTAGGTGAGTGAGTGGGTGAGTAGGTGAGTGAGTAGGTGAGTAAGAAGGTGAGTGGCTAGGTGAGTAGGTGAGTGAGTAGGTGAGTGGCTAGGTGAGTGAGTGGGTGAGTAGGTGAGTGAGTAGGTGAGTAAGAAGGTGAGTGGCTAGGTGAGTAGGTGAGTGAGTAGGTGAGTGGCTAGGTGAGTGAGTGGCTAGGTGAGTGAGTGGGTGAGTAGGTGAGTGGCTAGGTGAGTGAGTGAGTAGGTGAGTGAGTAGGTGAGTGGCTAGGTGAGTAGGTGAGTAGGTGAGTGAGTGGGTAGGTAGGTAGGTGAGTGGCTAGGTGAGTGGCTAGGTGAGTGAGTGGGTGAGTAGGTGAGTGAGTAGGTGAGTAAGAAGGTGAGTGGCTAGGTGAGTAGGTGAGTGAGTAGGTGAGTGAGTAGGTGAGTGAGTGGCTAGGTGAGTGAGTGGGTGAGTAGGTGAGTGAGTAGGTGAGTAAGAAGGTGAGTGGCTAGGTGAGTAGGTGAGTGAGTAGGTGAGTGAGTAGGTGAGTGAGTGGCTAGGTGAGTAGGTGAGTGAGTAGGTGAGTGGCTAGGTGAGTGAGTGAGTAGGTGAGTGGCTAGGTGAGTGAGTGAGTAGGTGAGTGAGTAGGTGAGTAGGTAGGTGAGTGAGTAGGTGAGTGAGTAGGTGAGTGAGTGAGTAGGTGAGTAAGTAGGTGAGTGAGTAGGTGAGTGAGTGAGTGGGTAAGTAGGTGAGTGTGTAGGTGAGTGGCTAGGTGAGTAAGTAGGTGAGTGAGTAGGTATGTGAGTGAGTAGGTGAGTAGCTAAGTGAGTAAGAAGGTGAGTGAGTAGGTGAGTGAGTGAGTGAGTAGGTGAGTAGCTAAGTGAGTAAGATGGTGAGTAAGTAGGTGAGTGTGTAGGCACCTCGAGGGACTGGGAGGCATGGAGGCTGGCTGGTAAGAAGCTGCTACTGGGCTCCCGTGCATCGAGTTCTGAGAAAGCTTGTACTGCCCTCCCCCTCCGCCCCCACCTCCTCCTCCTCCACCCGCACCTCCTCCCCCATGGCCCCCACCTCCTCCCCCCCCACCTCCTCCTCCTCCCCCGTGGCCCCCACCCCCGCCTCCTCCTCCTCCTCCTGCCCCTCCCCCGTGCTGCAGCAGGGGCTGCTGCATGAGACCTGGGGGAGGTGAAACAAGAAAACAACAAGCCGGTACATCGTGTAGAGTGGCCACAGTGGTTCAGCATGTACAGTGGTGCTGCGCTTAGCGGTGCAGCGTACAGTGGTGCAGTGTGTACAGTGTGTACCAGAGGTGGGACAAAGTCATTGTTATGCAAGTCCAAGTCGAGTCGCAAGTCATCAAATTCATGACTCGAGTCTGACTCGAGTCCAAGTCACATGACTCGAGTCCACATCTCATAGGTGGGACAAAGTCATTGTTATGCAAGTCCAAGTCGAGTCGCAAGTCATCAAATTCATGACTCGAGTCTGACTCGAGTCCAAGTCACATGACTCGAGTCCACATCTCATAGGTGGGACAAAGTCATTGTTATGCAAGTCCAAGTCGAGTCGCAAGTCATCAAATTCATGACTCGAGTCTGACTCGAGTCCAAGTCACATGACTCGAGTCCACGCCTCTGGTGTGTACAGTGTGTAGTGGTGTGGCGTGTACAGTGGCACAGTGCATACAGTTTGTGTGCTGACGGAGCGTGTGCAGTTGTACAGTTTGTGTGGTGGTACGGTGTAGTGTAGTGGTGTCGTGTGTAGTGTAGTGGTGTAGTGTGATTAGTGGAGTGTGTCGTGTATAGTCTAGTGTAGCGCTGTAGTGTATAGTAGTGTAGTAGTGTATAGTGTAGTGTAGTAGTGTATAGTGTAGTGGTGTAGGGTGTGGTGGTGTAGTGTGTACGCTGTAGTGTGTATAATGCGGTGTAGGGGTGTAGTGTATACGGTGCAGTGTGTATACAGTGTAGTGTGTAGTGTGTATAGTGTAGTAGTGTGTGTAGTGTATGTGTATAGTGTAGTGTGTGTAGTGTACACGGTGCAGGGTGTAGGTTGCGGTGTAGTGTATACGGTGCAGTGTGTAGTGTGTATAGTGTAGTAGTGTATAGTGTAGTGTGTGTAGTGTAAAGTGTAGTGTGTGTAGTGTATAGTGTAGTAGTGTATAGTGTAGTGTGTGTAGTGTACACGGTGCAGGGTGTAGGTTGCTGTGTAGTGTGTATAGTGTAGTAGTGTATAGTGTAGTGTGTATAGTGTAGTGTGTATAGTGTACACGGTGCAGTGTGTAGGTTGCGGTGTAGTGCGGCTGTACCCTGTGCGTGCGGGAGGGAGTTGGAGGCGCTGGGTGACGGCTGCAGGATGTTGGGGGAGTGCATGCGGCTGTTGGACGGCTGTACGTACGGTGACGCCACCATGGGGGTGCGGGGCGCCAGGGCTGGGAGAGAACAGACAGACGCAAGACACACACAGGTAACAGTCACACACACACACAACACACACAGCACACACACACACAACACACACAGCACACGCACACAGCACACGCACAGGTAACAGTCACACACACAACACACACACAGCACACACACAGGTAACAGTCACACACACAACACACACACAGACACACACACACAACACACACAGAGTACACACACACACAACACACACACAGGGCAACAATCACACACACAACACACACAGCACACACACAGAGCACACACACACACAGGAAACAGTCACACACACAACACACACACAGCACACAAAACACACACACAAAACACACACACAGGGCAACAGTCACACACACAACACACAGAGCACACACACACAGGGTAACAGTCACACACACAACACACACAGCACACACACAGCACACGCAACACACACAGCACACGCAACACACACAGCACACGCAACACACACGCAGGTAACAGTCACACACACAACACACACAACACACACAACACACCACACGGAAGACACACACAACACAACACACACACAGCACACACACACACAACACACACACAGGTAACAGTCACACACACACACAGCACACACACACAGAGCACACACAACACAGCACACGCAACACACACACACAGCACACGCACACAACACACACAGCACACACACATAGCACACACACAGCACACACACACAGGGAAACACACACAGCACACACACACAGCACACGCAACACACACGCACACAGACACACACACACAACACACACAGCACACACACAGGGCAACAGTCACACACACAGCACACACAGCACACACACACAGGGCAACAGTGTAGTCTATAGTGTAGTCTGTAGTCTATAGTGTGGTCTATAACTCTATAGTATAGTGTAGTCTAGTGTAGTAGTATAGACTCACTCTGCACTCCGTAGTGTATAGTGTAGTGTATAGTGTAGTCTATAGTGTAGTGTATAGTGTATAGGCTCACTCTGCACTCCGTAGCGTATAGTGTAGTCTATAACTCTATAGCGTAGTGTATAGTGTAGTGTATAGTGTAGTCTGTAGTGTGGTATAGTACAGTAGTATAGCCTCACTCTGCACTCCGTAGCGTATAGTGTAGTCTATAGTGTAGTCTATAGTGTAGCGTATAGTGTAGTGTATAGTGTAGTCTATAACTCTACAGTGTGGTATAGTACAGTAGTATAGGCTCACTCTGCACTCCGTAGTGTATAGTGTAGTGTATAGTGTAGTGTATAGTGTAGTGTATAGTGTAGCGTATAGTGTAGTGTATAGTGTGGTCTATAGTCTGTAGTGTAGTCTGTAGTGTAGTCTATAATTCTATAGTATAGTATAGTGTATAGACTCACTCTGCACTCCGTAGTGTATAGTGTAGTGTATAGTGTAGTCTATAGTGTATAGTGTAGTGTATAGTGTAGTCTATAGTGTAGTCTATAGTGTAGTGTAGTGTATAGTGTAGTCTATTGTCTACAGTAGTATAGACTCACTCTGCACTCCGTAGCGCGACTGGAGGCTCTTCTCCTTGAAGACGGAGGGGCTGCGAGCCAACACCGACTGCAGCAAGGCCGGCACGTCGCCATCCGGCTCCTCAGAACCGCCCACACTCTCCTTCACCTCGCTACACAACAACAATAACAACACAACAACATCAACAACAACAACACGGGGGGGGGGGGGGGGGGGGGGAGACGTGATAGACTCACACGTGCTCTGTGGAGACCTGTGGGTGAGTGTGTGGGTGGGTAGGTGAGTGAGTGGGTGGGTAGGTGATTGGGTGAGTGAGTGGGTGGGTGGGTAGGTGGGTGGGTGAGTGGGTGGGTGGGTGGGTGGGTGAGTGAGTGAGTGAGTGAGTGAGTGGGTGAGTGAGTGGGTGAGTGAGTGAGTGGGTGGGTGGCTGGGTGAGTGGGTAGGTGAGTGGGTAGGTGAGTGGGTGGGTAGGTGAGTGTGTGTGTGTCTCTGGGTGAGTGGGTGGGTGGGTGGGTGAGTGAGTAAGTGGGTAGGTGAGTGTGTGTGTGTCTCTGGGTGAGTGGGTGGGTGGGCGAGTGAGTGGGTGGGTGAGTGGGTGGGTGTGTGTCTCTGGGTGGGTGGATGAGTGTGTGTGTGTTTCTGGGTGGGTGAGTGGGTGGGTGGGTAAGTGAGTGAGTGGGTGGGTGAGTGAGTGGGTGGGTGGGTGGGTGAGTGGGTGGGTGGGTGAGTGAGTGGGTGAGTGGGTGAGTGAGTGGGTGGGTGGGTGAGTGAGTGGGTGAGTGGGTGAGTGGGTGAGTGAGTGAGTGGGTGGGTGGGTGGGTGAGTGGGTGGGTGGGTGGGTGGGTGAGTGAGTGGGTGGGTGGGTGAGTGAGTGGGTGAGTGGGTGAGTGAGTGGGTGGGTGGGTGAGTGGATGGGTGAGTGGGTGAGTGGGTGGGTGGGTGAGTGGGTAGGTGAGTGGGTGAGTGTTTGAGTGTGTGTCTGTGTGTGTCTGTGTGTGTGTGTGTGTCTGTGTGTGCGTCTGTGTGTGTGTCTGTGTGTGTGTCTGTGTGTGTGTCTGTGTGTGTGTCTGTGTGTGTGTCTGTGTGTGTGTGTCTGTGTGTGTGTCTGTGTGTGCGTCTGTGTGTGTGTCTGTGTGTGTGTGTGTCTGTGTGTGTGTCTGTGTCTGTGTGTGCCACTCACATGTGCTCGGTGGAGACCTGTGCGAGGGCGTGGCACAGCTGGGCCACCAGCGCATCCTCCCGGCACGACAGCAGCCGAGCGGCATCCTCGGCCACGCGCGGAGAGAACAGCAGGGACTTGTTGGTGGTGGCGGGAAGCGGTGACGGTAGGGGCAGCTCGTTCAGCACTGGGGTGGACAATCACAGCGTGGGTGAGTGGGTGGGTGGGTGGGTGAGTGGGTGGGTGATTGAGTGGGTGGGTGATTGAGTGGGTGAGGTGAGTGGGTGGGTGGGTGGGTGGATGAGTGCGTGGGTGGGTGAGTGCGTCGGTGAGTGCGTGGGTGAGTGGGTGATTGAGTGGGTGAGGTGAGTGGGTGGGTGGATGGGTGGGTGGATGAGTGGGTGGGTGGGTGAGTGGGTGAGTGGGTGGGTGGGTGAGTGGGTGAGTGGGTGGGTGGGTGAGTGGGTGGGGTGAGTGGATGAGTGGGTGGGGTGAGTGGATGAGTGGGTGGGTGGTTGAGTGGGTGGGTGAGTGAGTGGTTGGGTGAGTGAGTGGGTGATTGTGTGGGTGATTGAGTGGGTGGGTGAGTGGGTGGGTGAATGCGTGGGTGGGTGGATGAGTGGGTGGGTGGGTGAGTGGGTGGGTGGATGAGTGGGTGGGTGGATGAGTGGGTGGGTGAGTGGGTGGGTGAGTGGGTGGGTGGATGGGTGGATGAGTGCGTGGGTGCGTGAGTGGGTGGGTGGGTGGATGAGTGGGTGGGTGGATGAGTGGGTGGGTGAGTGGGTGAATGGGTGAGTGGGTGGATGAGTGGATGAGTGATTGAATGGGTGGGTGGGTGGGTGAGTGAGTGGATGACCAAGCTGGTGGGTGAGTTGGTGAGCAACTCACGGTCGGTGAGGCTGGTAATGCCGGCCAGCGTAGTGATAGGGACATGAGGCATATCGCCATTCATCTTTCGGAGATTGGGCCACAGGCGTTTTCACTTAAAAATATCCGGCCGATGCTTCACCTACACACAAGGGAGAGATACACACGGCGACATGTTCACTACCTCGCCTGGTACACAGGGGGGGGGACAGAGACACGGGGGGGGGGGGAGACACGGGGGGGAGACACGGGAGGGGGGGACACGGGGGGGCAGAGACACGGGGGGAGACACTGGGATACACTGGAAGACACTGGAAGACACAGGGAGACACAGGGAGTCTCTGGGAGACACTGAGACACTGTGAGACACTGTGAGACACTGAGAGTCTCTGGGAGACACTGTGAGACACTGAGACACTGGGAGACACTGTGACACACTGAGACACTGGGATACACTGGAAGACACTGGAAGATACAGGGAGACACAGGGAGTCTCTGTGAGACACTGTGAGACACTGTGAGACACTGGGAGACACTGAGAGTCTCTGGGAGACACTGTGAGACACTGAGACACTGGGAGACACTGTGACACACTGAGACACTGGAAGACACAGGGAGACACTGGAAGACACTGGAAGACACAGGGAGTCTCTGGGAGACACTGAGACACTGTGAGACACTGTGAGACACTGAGAGTCTCTGGGAGACACTGAGACACTGAGACACTGGGAGACACTGTGACACACTGAGACACTGGGATACACTGGAAGACACTGGAAGATACAGGGAGACACAGGGAGTCTCTGTGAGACACTGTGAGACACTGTGAGACACTGGGAGACACTGAGAGTCTCTGGGAGACACTGTGAGACACTGAGACACTGGGAGACACTGTGACACACTGAGACACTGGGAGACACTGGAAGACACAGGGAGACACAGGGAGTCTCTGGGAGACACTGAGACACTGTGAGACAGTGGGAGACACTGAGAGTCTCTGGGAGACACTGTGAGACACTGAGAGACACTGTGAGACACTGAGACACTGGGAGACACTGGGAGACACTGGGAGACACTGGGAGACACTGGAAGACACAGGGAGACACAGGGAGACACAGGGAGACACTCAGACACTGTGAGACACTGAGAGTCTCTGGGAGACAATGTGAGACACTGTGAGACAACACTGAGAGACACTGTGAGACACTGGGAGACACTGGGAGACACTGGAAGACACTGGAAGACACAGGGAGACACAGGGAGTCTCTGGGAGACACTGAGACACTGTGAGACACTGGGAGACACTGAGAGTCTCTGGGAGTCTCTGGGAGACACTGTGGGACACTGAGAGACACTGTGAGACACTGAGAGTATCTGGGAGACACTGAGACACTGTGAGATACTGGGAGACACTGTGACACACTGTGAGAGACACTGTGAGACACTGATACACTGGGAGACACTGGAAGACACAGGGAGACACTGAGAGCCTCTGGGAGACACTGTGAGATACTGGGAGACACTGTGATACACTGTGAGAGACACTGAGAGACACACTGAGATACACTTAGACACACTGAGAAATACCGGGAGGCACTGGGAGACACTGGGAGACACACTGAGATATTGGGAAACACAGAGACACTGAGAGAGACTGTGAGACAGAGACAGCAGGAGACACCGTGAGACACTGTGAGACACTGTGAGACACTGTGAGACACTGAGACACTGTGAGACACTGTGAGACACTGAGACACTGTGAGACACTGGGAGACACTGTGAGACAGAGACACTGTGAGACACTGTGAGACACTGTGAGACACTGTGAGACACTGAGACACTGGGACACTGTGAGACACCGGGAGACACCGTGAGACACTGAGACACTGGGAGACACTGAGACACTGGGAGACAGAGACACTGTGAGACACCGGGAGACACCGGGAGACACTGTGAGACACTAGAAGACACTGAGACACTGGGAGACACACTGATATATTGGGAGACACAGAGACACCGGGAGACACTGTGAGACACTGAGAGATACTATGAGATACTGTGAGACACTGGGAGACACTGGGAGACACACTGAGACACACTGAGACACACTGAGATATTGGGAAACACAGAGACACTGAGAGAGACTGTGAGACAGAGACGGCAGGAGAGACCGTGAGACACTGAGAGATATACTATGAGACACTGGGAGACACACAGAGACACAGAGAGACTGTGAGACACTGGGAGACACACTGAAACACACTGGGATATTGGGAGACACAGAGACACTGCGAGAGACTGTGAGACAGAGACGGCAGGATGGGGCCTTTTATCTCCGCAGGGTGACAAAGACTCAATCTGTCGCCTGCACTTAGCACTGTACACATAACACGATGCACCCCACAGACAAAGATCCCCCGCGTAGCCTCTAGCAGGCTGTAGGGGCAAGTGCTGTTAGTAGCATCTATACAGACAAAGATCCCCCGCGTAGCCTCTAGCAGGCTGTAGGGGCAAGTGCTGTTAGTAGCATCTATACAAAGATCCCCCGAGTAGCCTCTAGCAGGCAGTAGGGGCAAGTGCTCTAAGTAGCATCTACACAGACAAAGGTCCCCCGTGTAGCCTCTAGCAGGCTGTAGGGGCAAGTGCTGTTAGTAGCATCTATACAGAGACAAAGATCCCCCGTGTAGCCTCTAGCAGGCTGTAGGGGCAAGTGCTGTTAGTAGCATCTATACAGACAAAGATCCCCCGTGTAGCCTCTAGCAGGCTGTAGGGGCAAGTGCTGTTAGTAGCATCTATACAGACAAAGATCCCCCGTGTAGCCTCTAGCAGGCTGTAGGGGCAAGTGCTGTTAGTAGCATCTATACAGACAAAGATCCCCCGTGTAGCCTCTAGCAGGCTGTAGGGGCAAGTGCTGTTAGTAGCATCTATACAGACAAAGATCCCCCGCGTAGCCTCTAGCAGGCTGTAGGGGCAAGTGCTGTTAGTAGCATCTATACAAAGATCCCCCGAGTAGCCTCTAGCAGGCAGTAGGGGCAAGTGCTCTAAGTAGCATCTACACAGACAAAGGTCCCCCGTGTAGCCTCTAGCAGGCTGTAGGGGCAAGTGCTGTTAGTAGCATCTATACAGAGACAAAGATCCCCCGTGTAGCCTCTATTAGGCTGTAGGGGCAAGTGCTGTCAGTGGCACCTACACACAGACAAAGGTCCCCCGTGTAGCCTCTAGCAGGCTGTAGGGGCAAGTGCTGTTAGTAGCATCTATACAGACAAAGATCCCCCGTGTAGCCTCTAGCAGGCTGTAGGGGCAAGTGCTGTTAGTAGCATCTATACAGACAAAGATCCCCCGTGTAGCCTCTAGCAGGCTGTAGGGGCAAGTGCTGTTAGTAGCATCTATACAGACAAAGATCCCCCGTGTAGCCTCTAGCAGGCTGTAGGGGCAAGTGCTGTTAGTAGCATCTATACAGACAAAGATCCCCCGTGTAGCCTCTAGCAGGCTGTAGGGGCAAGTGCTGTTAGTAGCATCTATACAAAGATCCCCGTGTAGCCTCTAGCAGGCTGTAGGGGCAAGTGCTGTAAGTAGCATCTACACAGACAAAGGTCCCCCGTGTAGCCTCTAGCAGGCTGTAGGGGCAAGTGCTGTCAGTAGCACCTACACACAGACAAAGCTCCCCCGTGTAGCCTCTATCAGGCTGTAGGGGCAAGTGCTGTTAGTAGCATCTATACAGACAAAGATCCCCCGTGTAGCCTCTAGCAGGCTGTAGGGGCAAGTGCTGTTAGTAGCATCTATACAAAGATCCCCGTGTAGCCTCTAGCAGGCTGTAGGGGCAAGTGCTGTTAGTAGCATCTACACAGACAAAGGTCCCCCGTGTAGCCTCTAGCAGGCTGTAGGGGCAAGTGCTGTCAGTAGCACCTACACACAGACAAAGCTCCCCCGTGTAGCCTCTATCAGGCTGTAGGGGCAAGTGCTGTCAGTAGCACCTACACACAGACAAAGCTCCCCCGTGTAGCCTCTCGCAGGCTGTAGGGGCAAGTGCTGTCAGTATCGAGTAGTAGTTTTACCTCAAATACTCTCACAATCCCTACACTGATGAGAGTTTTACCTCAGACATACACTCACACACCACCACTGATTCACCACAATCACTACACTGATGAGGTTTTTACCTCAGAAATACACTCACACTCCCACTGATTCACCACAATCACTACACTGGTGAGGTTTTACCTCAGAAATACACTCACACTCCCACTGATTCACCACAATCACTACACTGGTGAGGTTTTACCTCAGAAATACACTCACACTCCCACTGATTCACCACAATCACTACACTGATGAGGTTTTTACCTCAGACATACACTCACACAGCCACTGATTCACCACAATCACTACACTGGTGAGGTTTTACCTCAGACATACACTCATACTCCCACTGATTCACCACAATCACTACACTGGTGAGGTTTTACCTCAGAAATACACTCACACTCCCACTGATTCACCACAATCACTACACTGGTGAGGTTTTACCTCAGAAATACACTCACACTCCCACTGATTCACCACAATCACTACACTGGTGAGGTTTTACCTCAGAAATACACTCACACTCCCACTGATTCACCACAATCACTACACTGGTGAGGTTTTACCTCAGAAATACACTCACACTCCCACTGATTCACCACAATCACTACACTGGTGAGGTTTTACCTCAGAAATACACTCACACTCCACTGATTCACCACAATCACTACACTGGTGAGGTTTTACCTCAGATATACACTCACACTCCCCACTGATTCACCACAATCACTACACTGATGAAGTTTTACCTCAGACATACACTCACACAGCCACTGATTCACCACAATCACTACACTGATGAGAGTTTTACCTCAGACATACACTCACACTCCCACTGATTCACCACAATCACTACACTGATGAAGTTTTACCTCAGACATACACTCACACAGCCACTGATTCACCACAATCACTACACTGATGAGGTTTTACCTCAGACATACACTCACACCACACCACTGATTCACCACAATCACTACACTGATGAAGTTTTACCTCAGACATACACTCACACTCCCACTGATTCACCACAATCACTACACTGACGAAGTTTTACCTCGGACATACACTCACACTCCCACTGATTCACCACAATCACTGCACTGGTGAGGTTTTACCTCAGACATACACTCACACTCCCACTGATTCACCACAATCACTACACTGATGAAGTTTTACCTCAGACATACACTCACACTCCCACTGATTCACCACAACCACTACACAACCACAAAGAGTGACTTTACCTCAGGAACACAACCACAACAACCACCACTACCACCACCACTACCACAACCACCACCACCATAGCCACAACAACCACCACCACTACCACCACCACGATTAATTTCAACTCAACAACACAGACAACCCGACACGGCTTTACACAACCAGAGTGAAATTACATCAGAAACACGACCACCACCAACAACAACCACCACCACCAACCACAACAACACCCACCACCAATCACAACCAAAACCACCAACCACAACAAAACCAACCACCGCTACAACCACAACCACCACCACAAAACCATCAACCACCGCCACCACCACCAACCACAACCATCACCAACCACAACAACCACAAAAACAACAACCACCACCACAACAACAATCACCGACACAACAATCACCACCACAACAACCGCCACCACAACAATCACCGACACAACAATCACCACCACAACCGCCACAACAACCACCACCACCACTACAACAACTACCACAACAACAACAACAACCACCACCACAATAATCACAACAACCGCCACCACCAACAACAACCACAACAACAACTCTGAACCCCAACCACCCACCAAGGCCCAAGGCTTCTCCTGTCCAGCGGCTCGCTCAGCCCACCGCGGGGGAGGGGCGAGTGGGGGAGGGGAGGGGCGAGTGGGGGGGTGGGAGGGGCGAGTGGGGGAGGGGGAGGGGCGAGTGGGGGGGGTGGGAGGGGCGAGTGGGGGGGGGGGAGGGGCGAGTGGGGGGGGGTGGGAGGGGCGAGTGGGGGGGGGGAGGGGCGGAGTGGGGGGGGTGGGAGGGGCGAGTGGGGGGAGGAGAGGGGGCGAGTGGGGGAGGGGAGGGGCGAGTGGGGGAGGGGAGGGGCGAGTGGGGGAGGGGGAGGGGCGAGTGGGGGTGGGAGGGGCGAGTGGGGGAGGGGGCGAAGTGGGGGAGGGGAGGGGCGAGTGGGGGAGGGGAGGGGCTAGTGGGGGTGGGAGGGGCGAGTGGGGGAGGGGCGAGTGGGGGAGGGGAAGGGCGAGTGGGGGGGTGGGAGGGGCGAGTGGGGGGTGGGAGGGGGCGAGTGGGGGAGGGGAGGGGCGAGTGGGGGGGTGGGAGGGGCGAGTGGGGGAGGGGAGGGGCGAGTGGGGGGGTGGGAGGGGCGAGTGGGGGGGAGGAGAGGGGGCGAGTGGGGAGGGGAGGGGCGAGGTGGGGGGGTGGGAGGGGCGAGTGGGGGGAGGAGAGGGGCGAGTGGGGGAGGGGAGGGGGCGAGTGGGGGTGAGAGGGGCGAGTGGGGGGAGGGGGAGGGGGCGAGTGGGGGGTGGGAGGGGGCGAGTGGGGGGGGAGGGGAGGGCGAGTGGGGGGTGAGAGGGGCGAGTGGGGGAGGGGGAGGGGCGATGTGGGGGAGGGGAGGGGCGAGTGGGGGGAGGGGAGGGGCGAGTGGGGGGGTGGGAGGGGCGAGGTGGGGGGAGGAGAGGGGCGAGTGGGGGAGGGGAGGGGCGAGTGGGGGAGGGGAGGGGCGAGTGGGGGGGGTGGGAGGGGCGAGTGGGGGGAGGAGAGGGGCGAGTGGGGGAGGGGAGGGGCGAGTGGGGGGGGTGGGAGGGGGCGAGTGGGGGGTGGGAGGGGCGAGTGGGGGAGGGGAGGGGCGAGTGGGGGGGTGAGAGGGGCGAGTGGGGGAGGGGAGGGGCGAGTGGGGGAGGGGAGGGGGCGAGTGGGGGAGGGGGGGGGGCGAGTGGGGGAGGGGGGTGGGAGGGGCGAGTGGGGGGGTGGGAGGGGAGGGGCGAGTGGGGGGGTGGGAGGGGAGGGGCTAGTGGGGGGTTGGAGCACCAATCCGCGGCCGTCTTTGTCTCTCCTCGCACTGTGCTCGCCACAACGCGCGCGCGCGCACTGTACACGGCAGTTCAACTCGCTGAGGTAAGCCCCGCCCCCCGTTAGGCCCCTCCCCCCCGTTAAAGCCCCTCCCCCCCCCCCCCCAGTTAGGCCCCCCCTCCCCTCGATAACCCCCTCCCCCCCCCGGAGCCCCTCCACCCCAAACTCGCGCGCGCCAAGCAGCCCCGCCCCTCTATACCACCAGCCCCCCCCCCAAACTCCACCCGGCCCCTCCCCACTCCCGGCCACTCGTCCTTGTCGCGCGCAGAAGGCGGGAAAACAAGAGACGAAAGGGGGGGGGGGGTTAGGTCAGTCAGGCAGAGCCAATAGGAATGCGGGGGAAAGTGAGGGAGAGTAGGAGGGGTGGGTGAGAGGCGGAGCCAATAGGGAGCCGGGGAAAGCGGGCGAGAAGGGGGGGGGGGGTTAAAGAGGCGGAGCCAATAGGGAGCCGGGGAAAGTGATGGGAGACTCAGCACTGCAACCCATAGACTCAGCACTGTCACCCACAGACTCAGCACTGTCACCCACAGACTCAGCACTGTCACCCACAGACTCAGCACTGTCACCCACAGACTCAGCACTGTCACCCATAGACTCAGCACTGTCACCCACAGACTCAGCACTGCAACCCACAGACTCAGCACTGTCACCCACAGACTCAGCACTGTCACCCACAGACTCAGCACTGTCACCCACAGACTCAGCACTGTCACCCATAGACTCAGCACTGTCACCCATAGACTCAGCACTGTCACCCACAGACTCAGCACTGTCACCCACAGACTCAGTACTGTCACCCACAGACTCAGCACTGTCACCCATAGACTCAGCACTGTCACCCACAGACTCAGCACTGTCACCCATAGACTCAGCACTGTCACCCATAGACTCAGCACTGTCACCCATAGACTCAGCACTGTCACCCATAGACTCAGCACTGTCACCCATAGACACTCAGCACTGTCACCCACAGACTCAGCACTGTCACCCATAGACTCAGCACTGTCACCCATAGACTCAGCACTGTCACCCACAGACTCAGCACTGTCACCCATAGACTCAGCACTGTCAGCCATAGACTCAGCACTGTCACCCATAGACTCAGCACTGTCACCCACAGACTCAGCACTGTCACCCATAGACTCAGCACTGTCACCCATAGACTCAGCACTGTCACCCACAGACTCAGCACTGTCACCCATAGACTCAGCACTGTCACCCATAGACTCAGCACTGTCACCCATAGACTCAGCACTGTCACCCACAGACTCAGCACTGTCACCCACAGACTCAGCACTGTCACCCATAGACTCAGCACTGTCACCCATAGACTCAGTACTGCCACCCATAGACTCAGCACTGTCACCCATAGACTCAGTACTGCCACCCATAGACTCAGCACTGTCACCCACAGACTCAGCACTGTCACCCACAGACTCAGCACTGTCACCCACAGACTCAGCACTGTCACCCATAGACTCAGCACTGTCACCCATAGACTCAGTACTGCCACCCATAGACTCAGCACTGTCACCCATAGACTCAGTACTGCCACCCATAGACTCAGCACTGTCACCCACAGACTCAGCACTGTCACCCACAGACTCAGCACTGTCACCCACAGACTCAGCACTGTCACCCATAGACTCAGCACTGTCACCCAGAGACTCAGTACTGCCACCCATAGACTCAGCACTGTCACTCAGACTCAGTACTGTCACCCATAGACTCAGCACTGTCACCCATAGACTCAGCACTGTCACCCATAGACTCAGCACTGTCACCCATAGACTCAGTACTGTCACCCATAGACTCAACACTGCCACCCACAGACTCAGCACTGTCACCCACAGACTCAGCACTGTCACCCGTAGACTCAGCACTGTCACCCATAGACTCAGCATTGCCACACATAGACTCAGCATTGTCACCCATAGACTCAGCACTGCCACCCACAGACTCAGCACTGTCACCCATAGACTCAGCACTGCCACCCACAGACTCAGCACTGTCACCCACAGACTCAGCACTGCCACCCACAGACTCAGCACTGCCACCCACAGACTCAGCACTGTCACCCACAGACTCAGCACTGTCACCCATAGACTCAGCACTGTCACCCACAGACTCAGCACTGCCACCCACAGACTCAGCACTGCCACCCATAGACTCAGCACTGCCACCCACAGACTCAGCACTGCCATAGACTCAACACTGCCACCCACAGACTCAGCACTGTCACCCACAGACTCAGCACTGCCATAGACTCAGCACTGTCACCCATAGACTCAGCACTGTCACCCACAGACTCAGCACTGCCATAGACTCAGCACTGCCACCCATAGACTCAGCACTGTCATCCTTAGACTCAGCACTGTCACCCACAGACTCAGCACTGCCATAGACTCAGCACTGTCACCCATAGACTCAGCACTGCCATAGACTCAGCACTGCCACCCACAGACTCAGCACTGTCACCCACAGACTCAGCACTGTCACCCATAGACTCAGCACTGTCACCCATAGACTCAGCACTGCTACCCATAGACTCAGCACTGCCACCCACAGACTCAGCACTGCTACCCATAGACTCAGCACTGCCACCCACAGACTCAGCACTGTCACCCACAGACTCAGCACTGCCACCCACAGACTCAGCACTGTCACCCACAGACTCAGCACTGTCACCCACAGACTCAGCACTGTCACCCATAGACTCAGCACTGTCACCCATAGACTCAGTACTGCCACCCATAGACTCAGCACTGTCACCCATAGACTCAGTACTGCCACCCATAGACTCAGCACTGTCACCCACAGACTCAGCACTGTCACCCACAGACTCAGCACTGTCACCCACAGACTCAGCACTGTCACCCATAGACTCAGCACTGTCACCCAGAGACTCAGTACTGCCACCCATAGACTCAGCACTGTCACTCAGACTCAGTACTGTCACCCATAGACTCAGCACTGTCACCCATAGACTCAGCACTGTCACCCATAGACTCAGCACTGTCACCCATAGACTCAGTACTGTCACCCATAGACTCAACACTGCCACCCACAGACTCAGCACTGTCACCCACAGACTCAGCACTGTCACCCGTAGACTCAGCACTGTCACCCATAGACTCAGCATTGCCACACATAGACTCAGCATTGTCACCCATAGACTCAGCACTGCCACCCACAGACTCAGCACTGTCACCCATAGACTCAGCACTGCCACCCACAGACTCAGCACTGTCACCCACAGACTCAGCACTGCCACCCACAGACTCAGCACTGCCACCCACAGACTCAGCACTGTCACCCACAGACTCAGCACTGTCACCCATAGACTCAGCACTGTCACCCACAGACTCAGCACTGCCACCCACAGACTCAGCACTGCCACCCATAGACTCAGCACTGCCACCCACAGACTCAGCACTGCCATAGACTCAACACTGCCACCCACAGACTCAGCACTGTCACCCACAGACTCAGCACTGCCATAGACTCAGCACTGTCACCCATAGACTCAGCACTGTCACCCACAGACTCAGCACTGCCATAGACTCAGCACTGCCACCCATAGACTCAGCACTGTCATCCTTAGACTCAGCACTGTCACCCACAGACTCAGCACTGCCATAGACTCAGCACTGTCACCCATAGACTCAGCACTGCCATAGACTCAGCACTGCCACCCACAGACTCAGCACTGTCACCCACAGACTCAGCACTGTCACCCATAGACTCAGCACTGTCACCCATAGACTCAGCACTGCTACCCATAGACTCAGCACTGCCACCCACAGACTCAGCACTGCTACCCATAGACTCAGCACTGCCACCCACAGACTCAGCACTGTCACCCACAGACTCAGCACTGCCACCCACAGACTCAGCACTGTCACCCACAGACTCAGCACTGTCACCCATAGACTCAGCACTGCTACCCACAGACTCAGCACTGCCACCCACAGACTCAGCACTGCCACCCACAGACTCAGCACTGTCACCCACAGACTCAGCACTGTCACCCATAGACTCAGCACTGCTACCCATAGACTCAGCACTGCCACCCACAGACTCAGCACTGCTACCCACAGACTCAGCACTGCCACCCACAGACTCAGCACTGCCACCCACAGACTCAGCACTGTCACCCACAGACTCAGCACTGTCACCCATAGACTCAGCACTGCTACCCATAGACTCAGCACTGCCACCCACAGACTCAGCACTGCCACCCACAGACTCAGCACTGTCACCCACAGACTCAGCACTGCCACCCACAGACTCAGCACTGCCATAGGACTCAGCACTGCCACCCACAGACTCAGCACTGCCATAGGACTCAGCACTGTCACCCACAGACTCAGCACTGCCACCCATAGACTCAGCACTGCCACCCACAGACTCAGCACTGCCATAGACTCAACACTGCCACCCACAGACTCAGCACTGTCACCCACAGACTCAGCACTGCCATAGACTCAGCACTGTCACCCATAGACTCAGCACTGTCACCCACAGACTCAGCACTGCCATAGACTCAGCACTGCCACCCATAGACTCAGCACTGTCATCCTTAGACTCAGCACTGTCACCCACAGACTCAGCACTGCCATAGACTCAGCACTGTCACCCATAGACTCAGCACTGCCATAGACTCAGCACTGCCACCCACAGACTCAGCACTGTCACCCACAGACTCAGCACTGTCACCCATAGACTCAGCACTGTCACCCATAGACTCAGCACTGCTACCCATAGACTCAGCACTGCCACCCACAGACTCAGCACTGCTACCCATAGACTCAGCACTGCCACCCACAGACTCAGCACTGTCACCCACAGACTCAGCACTGCCACCCACAGACTCAGCACTGTCACCCACAGACTCAGCACTGTCACCCACAGACTCAGCACTGTCACCCATAGACTCAGCACTGCTACCCACAGACTCAGCACTGCCACCCACAGACTCAGCACTGCCACCCACAGACTCAGCACTGTCACCCACAGACTCAGCACTGTCACCCATAGACTCAGCACTGCTACCCATAGACTCAGCACTGCCACCCACAGACTCAGCACTGCCACCCACAGACTCAGCACTGTCACCCACAGACTCAGCACTGCCACCCACAGACTCAGCACTGCCATAGGACTCAGCACTGTCACCCATAGACTCAGCACTGTCACCCACAGACTCAGCACTGCCATAGACTCAGTACTGCCACCCACAGACTCAGCACTGTCACCCACAGACTCAGCACTGCCACCCACAGACTCAGCACTGCCACCCAGACTCAGCACTGCCACCCACAGACTCAGCACTGCCATAGACTCAGTACTGCCACCCACAGACTCAGCACTGTCACCCACAGACTCAGCACTGCCACCCACAGACTCAGCACTGCCACCCAGACTCAGCACTGCCACCCACAGACTCAGCACTGCCATAGACTCAGCACTGTCACCCATAGACTCAGCACTGCCACCCACAGACTCAGCACTGCCACAGACTCAACACTGCCACCCACAGACTCAGCACTGTCACCCACCGACTCAGCACTGTCACCCACAGACTCAGCACTGCCACCCACAGACTCAGCACTGTCACCCACAGACTCAGCACTGTCACCCACAGACTCAGCACTGCCACCCACAGACTCAGCACTGTCACCCACAGACTCAGCACTGTCACCCATAGACTCAGCACTGTCACCCACAAACTCAGCACTGCAACCCACAGACTCAGCACTGTCACCCACAGACTCAGCACTGCCATAGACTCAGTACTGCCACCCACAGACTCAGCACTGTCACCCACAGACTCAGCACTGCCACCCACAGACTCAGCACTGCCATAGACTCAGCACTGCCACCCATAGACTCAGCACTGTCATCCATAGACTCAGCACTGTCACCCACAGACTCAGCACTGCCACCCACAGACTCAGCACTGCCACCCACAGACTCAGCACTGCCATAGACTCAGCACTATCACCCATAGACTCAGCACTGCCACCCACAGACTCAGCACTGTCACCCATAGACTCAGCACTGTCACCCACAGACTCAGCACTGTCACCCATAGACTCAGCACTGTCACCCACAGACTCAGCACTGCCACCCACAGACTCAGCACTGTCACCCACAGACTCAGCACTGTCACCCACAGACTCAGCACTGCCACCCACAGACTCAGCACTGTCACCCACAGACTCAGCACTGTCACCCATAGACTCAGCACTGCCACAGACTCAGCACTGTCACCCACAGACTCAGCACTGCCACAGACTCAGCACTATCACCCATAGACTCAGCACTGCCATAGACTCAGCACTGCCACCCATAGACTCAGCACTGCCACCCATACTCAGCACTGCCACAGACTCAGCACTGCCACCCACAGACTCAGCACTGCCACCCACAGACTCACACCATTGCACCACATCAACACTGAGGCTGGCTCTGCCCACGGTAAGGCTTCCGTGGAGGAGGATGTTTAGCTTAGGACGCTGCTTGCTGGGCCAGTGTGCCAGGCTAGGTGCACCTTGAGGCGGCTGCTGGGCAGCTGGAGAGGCAGTCGCCCCTCCAGAAACAACGGAGGAGCGACGCTCACAACAACGAGCGGAGTGCCGGGCGGTTAAAGCACAGCAAGTTGGCACAGTGTGGTGGTACAGCTGGTGCACCTAGCCTGGCAGTGGGGGGGAACATCTGTGCGTATCTGTGTGTGTCTTTGTGTGTCTTTGTGTCTGTGTGTATCTGTGTATTTATGTGTGTATCTATGTGTCTGTGTCTGTCTGTGTGTGTGTGTATCTATGTGTCTGTGTGTGTATCTGTGTGTGTGTCTGTGTGTGTATCTGTGTGTGTATCTGTGTGTGTATCTGTGTGTGTATCTGTGTGTGTATCTGTGTGTGTATCTGTGTGTGTATCTGTGTGTGTATCTGTGTGTGTATCTGTGTGTGTATCTGTGTGTGTATCTGTGTATCTGTGTGTGTGTATCTGTGTGTGTGTATCTGTGTGTGTGTATCTGTGTGTGTGTATCTGTGTGTGTGTATCTGTGTGTGTGTATCTGTGTGTGTGTATCTGTGTGTGTGTATCTGTGTGTGTATCTGTGTGTGTATCTGTGTATCTGTGTGTGTGTATCTGTATGTATATTAGTGTGTGTATCTGTGTGTGTATCTGTGTGTGTATCTGTGTGTGTATCTTAGTGTGTGTATCTGTGTGTGTATCTGTGTGTGTATCTATGTGTGTATGTATGTGTGTCTGTGTGTGTCTGTGTGTGTATCTGTGTGTATCTGTGTGTATCTGTGTGTGTCTGTGTGTGTATATCTGTGTGTGTCTGTGTGTGTATCTGTGTGTGTGTCTGTGTGTGTATCTGTGTGTGTATCTGTGTGTATCTGTGTGTGTGTCTGTGTGTGTATCTATGTGTGTTTGTGTGTATGTCTATGTATCTGTGTGTGTATCTGTATGTGTGTCTGTATCTGTGTGTATCTGTGTGTATCTGTGTGTGTATCTGTGTGTGTATCTATGTGTCTGTGTGTGTATCTGTGTGTGTATCTGTGTGTGTATCTGTCTTTGTATCTGTGTGTCTGTGTGTGTATCTGTGTGTGTATCTGTGTGTGTGTCTATGTGTGTGTGTGTATCTATGTGTATCTGTGTGTGTATCTGTGTGTGTGTATCTGTGTGGGTCTCACCGTCTATAGACTGCAGCTGTGTACTGTACATACTGTGGCTGTGTATACTGTACATAGACTGTAGCTGTATACTGTATATAGACTGTAGCTGTGCACTGTATATATACTGTAGCTGTATACTGTATAGACTGTAGCTGTGTACTGCATGCACTGTAGCTGTGCACTATACGTACTGTATATGTACTGTAGCTGTGTACTGTGTATACTGTATATACAGTACGTACTGTACGTACTGTAGCTGTGTCTCACCTCTTCACTCGCGGTCCAGGCGCCAGCATCGCAGCCTCGGGGCCCTCGTCCCGCGGCCGCCTGTGTCTCTCCCCCCCCCCCCCCCCCCCCACGACCGCCTTTGTCTCTCTCGCTCTCTCTCTCCGACCGCCTGTGTCTCCACCACCACCTACACCACCTCCACCACCACCACCTCCACCACCACCTCCACCACCACCACTCTCTCACTCACCCACCACCTAGGCCGCCTCTGTGTCTCTCTCGCTCTCTCCTCTCGCGCGCGACTCGACCGTCTTTGTATCTCTCTCTCTCTCTATCGTCACGTCCACCTTTGTCTCCCCTCCTCCACCACCACCTCCACCACCTCCACCACCACCTCCACCTCCTCCTCGCGCGGAGCGCCGCTCGCTAAGGCGTCCCTCCACAGAAGAAGAAGCAGAAAATGTCTACCGCGTGACGTCACCCGCGGTAGCCGCTACAACTTTATAGACAACACTTCACTACAACTTTATAGACAACACTGATACAACTTTATAGACAACATTGATACAACTTTATAGACAACACCGATACAACTTTATAAACAACACTGATACAACTTTATAGACAACACTTCACTACAACTTTATAGACAACACTTCACTACAACTTTATAGACAACACTTCACTACAACTTTATAGACAACACTTCACTACAACTTTATAGACAACACTGATACAACTTTATAGAGAACACTTCACTACAACTTTATAGACAACACTGATACAACTTTATAGACAACACTGATACAACTTTATAGACAACATTGATACAACTTTATAGACAACACCGATACAACTTTATAGACAACACTGATACAACTTTATAGACAACACTGATACAACTTTATAGACAACACTTCACTACAACTTTATAGACAACACTGATACAACTTTATAGACAACACTTCACTACAACTTTATAGACAACACTTCACTACAACTTTATAGACAACACTGATACAACTTTATAGACAACATTGATACAACTTTATAGACAACACCGCTACAACTTTATAGACAACACTGATACAACTTTATAGACAACACTGATACAACTTTATAGACAACACTTCACTACAACTTTACAGACAACACTGATACAACTTTATAGACAACACTTTACTACAACTTTATAGACAACACTGATACAACTTTATAGGCAACACTGATACAACTTTATAGGCAACACTGATACAACTTTATAGACAACACTGATACAACTTTATAGACAACATTGATACAACTTTATAGACAACACCGATACAACTTTATAGACAACACTGATACAACTTTATAGACAACACTGATACAACTTTATAGACAACACTTCACTACAACTTTATAGACAACACTGATACAACTTTATAGACAACACTGATACAACTTTATAGACAACACTTCACTACAACTTTATAGACAACACTTCACTACAACTTTATAGACAACACTTCACTACAACTTTATAGACAACACTGATACAACTTTATAGACAACACTTCACTACAACTTTATAGACAACACTGATACAACTTTATAGACAACACTGATACAACTTTATAGACAACATTGATACAACTTTATAGACAACACCGATACAACTTTATAGACAACACTGATACAACTTTATAGACAACACTGATACAACTTTATAGACAACACTTCACTACAACTTTATAGACAACACTGATACAACTTTATAGACAACACTTCACTACAACTTTATAGACAACACTGATACAACTGTATAGACAACACTTTACTACAACTTTATAGACAACACTGATACAACTTTATAGACAACACTGATACAACTTTATAGACAACATTGATACAACTTTATAGACAACACCGATACAACTTTATAGACAACACTGATACAACTTTATAGACAACACCGATACAACTTTATAGACAACACCGATACAACTTTATAGACAACACCGATACAACTTTATAGACAACACCGATACAACTTTATAGACAACACCGATACAACTTTATAGACAACACTGATACAACTTTATAGACAACACCGATACAACTTTATAGACAACACTGATACAACTTTATAGACAACACTGATACAACTTTATAGACAACACCGATACAACTTTATAGACAACACCGATACAACTTTATAGACAACACCGATACAACTTTATAGACAACACTGATACAACTTTATAGATAACACTACAACTTTCTAAACAACACTAATACAATATAACTTTATAGACAAGACAGACGCTGTCTTCCCGACAGACCTGTCTTTAAATTTCGATTTAAAGCTTTCGTGACTGCAGGGATTCATCTTCTTGGTTCAATAATAAAAATAATAAAATAAAACATCTTCAGGTGAAGACGGATGCTTGCGTTGTAGCCGAAACGTCGTGAGAATTATTTTATTATGTTTTATTTTATTATTTTTATTGTTTCCATTCTACGTGACTTTACCGAAAGAACCAAGAAGATGAAGACCTGCCTTTCTCCTGAGGACGGCTGCTTGCGTTGTGGCCGAAACGTCGTGAGAATTGTATTTTATTATTTTATTTTTATTATTTTATAATTATATTTTATTATGTTTTATTTTTATCATTTTATTATTTCCCTTCTACGTGAAAGAACCAAGAAGATGAATCCCTGCAGTCACGAAAGCTTTAAATCGGAATCAAAACACCGTTTGCCGACCTCTGCCGTAAAATGCTACTGCTGCTGTCACCGCGCCAGGCACTGCAGTTGTAGCATGTGACCACAAGGTGGCGATGCAGCACCATGATGGTTAAGTTGGTTAGCGAGTGTCCATGATGGTTAGGTTATTTAGCGAGTTAATTTTAGAACTTTCGTGACTGCAGGAATTATTATTTGGTTCTTTCGGTTAAGTCACGTCTAAAGATAAAATAATAAATTAAATTAAATAATAGAATACGACGTTTCGATTGCAACACAAGCAATCATCATCAGGTATAATGAAATAGCGACATCAAATCTAACCAGAAAACTATAGACAGACATATTAGCAGACAGATATTACCAAAATACATAGCGAGAGTAACACAGGTAACAGAGAGGGGTGATCGTCTCTGTGTGGTGGCCTTAAATAGACAGAGGGGGGGGGGCGGAGGCAGAGAGAGGGAAGGGGGTAGAGAAAAAATTAGCATATCAATTGGTGCTGCAAGAACGATTACACGGCAAGCACGCCTGAAAATCAGGAGAAAGACACACTAAAATTAAATAACCTAGTAAAATTTCGAAATGTTTGAAATACGTAATCAACCAGGCTATGCGTTAATTGTGTGTTGACCGACCCTCTGTGTTGTATTACATTACATTTCGAAATTTTACTAGGTTATTTAATTTTAGTGTGTCTTTCTCCTGATTTTCAGGCTTGCTTGCCGTGTAATCGTTCTTGCAGCACCAATTGATATGCTAATTTTTTCTCTACCCCCCTCCCTCTCTCTGCCTCCGCCCCCCCCCCTCTGTCTATTTAAGGCCACCACACAGAGACGATCACCCCTCTCTGTTACCTGTGTTACTCTCGCTATGTATTTTGGTAATATCTGTCTGCTAATATGTCTGTCTATAGTTTTCTGGTTAGATTTTATGTCGCTATTTCATTATACCTGATGATGATTGCTTGTGTTGCAATCGAAACGTCGTATTCTATTATTTAATTTAATTTATTATTTTATCTTTAGACGTGACTTAACCGAAAGAACCAAATAATATTTAGCGAGTGTCCATGTTGGTTAAGTTGGTTAGCGAGTGTCCATGTTGGTTAGGTTATTTAGCGAGTGTCCATGATGGTTATGTTATTTAGCGAGTGTCCATGTTGGTTAGGTTATTTAGCGAGTGTCCATGTTGGTTAGGTTATTTAGCGAGTGTCCATGATGGTTAGGTTATTTAGCGAGTGTCCATGATGGTTAGGTTATTTAGCGAGTGTCCATGTTGGTTAGGTTGTTTAGCGAGTGTCCATGTTGGTTAGGTTGTTTAGCGAGTGTCCATGTTGGTTTGGTTGTTTAGCGAGTGTCCATGATGGTTAGGTTATTTAGCGAGTGTCCATGTTGGTTAGGTTATTTAGCGAGTGTCCATGTTGGTTAGGTTATTTAGCGAGTGTCCATGTTGGTTAGGTTATTTATCGAGTGTCCATGATGGTTAGGTTATTTAGCGAGTGTCCATGATGGTTAGGTTATTTATCGAGTGTCCATGATGGTTAGGTTATTTAGCGAGTGTCCATGATGGTTAGGTTATTTAGTGAGTGTCCATGTTGGTTAGGTTATTTAGCGAGTGTCCATGATGGTTAGGTTATTTAGCGAGTGTCCATGTTGGTTAGGTTATTTAGCGAGTGTCCATGATGGTTAGGTTATTTAGCGAGTGTCCATGATGGTTAGGTTATTTAGCGAGTGTCCATGATGATTAGGTTATTTAGCGAGTGTCCATGTTGGTTAGGTTATTTAGCGAGTGTCCATGATGGTTAGGTTATTTAGCGAGTGTCCATGTTGGTTAGGTTATTTAGCGAGTGTCCATGTTGGTTAGGTTATTTAGCGAGTGTCCATGATGGTTAGGTTATTTAGTGAGTGTCCATGTTGGTTAGGTTATTTAGCGAGTGTCCATGATGGTTAGGTTATTTAGTGAGTGTACATGATGGTTAGGTTATTTAGCGAGTGTCCATGTTGGTTAGGTTATTTAGCGAGTGTCCATGATGGTTAGGTTATTTAGTGAGTGTCCATGATGGTTAGGTTATTTAGCGAGTGTCCATGATGGTTAGGTTATTTAGCGAGTGTCCATGATGGTTAGGTTATTTAGCGAGTGTCCATGTTGGTTAGGTTATTTAGCGAGTGTCCATGATGGTTAGGTTATTTAGCGAGTGTCCATGATGGTTATGTTATTTAGCGAGTGTCCATGATGGTTATGTTATTTAGCGAGTGTCCATGTTGGTTAGGTTATTTAGCGAGTGTCCATGTTGGTTAGGTTATTTAGCGAGTGTCCATGTTGGTTAGGTTATTTAGCGAGTGTCCATGTTGGTTAGGTTATTTAGCGAGTGTCCATGTTGGTTAGGTTATTTAGTGAGTGTCCATGTTGGTTAGGTTATTTAGCGAGTGTTCATGTTGGTTAGGTTATTTAGCGAGTGTCCATGTTGGTTAGGTTATTTAGTGAGTGTCCATGTTGGTTAGGTTATTTAGCGAGTGTTCATGTTGGTTAGGTTATTTAGCGAGTGTCCATGTTGGTTAGGTTATTTAGTGAGTGTCCATGTTGGTTAGGTTATTTAGCGAGTGTTCATGTTGGTTAGGTTATTTAGCGAGTGTCCATGATGGTTAGGTTATTTAGCGAGTGTCCATGATGGTTAGGTTATTTAGCGAGTGTCCATGTTGGTTAGGTTATTTAGCGAGTGTCCATGTTGGTTAGGTTATTTAGCGAGTGTCCATGTTGGTTAAGTTATTTAGCGAGTGTCCATGTTGGTTAGGTTGTTTAGCGAGTGTCCATGATGGTTAGGTTATTTAACGAGTGTCCATGATGGTTAGGTTATTTAGCGAGTGTCCATGATGGTTAAGTTATTTAGCGAGTGTCCATGTTGGTTAGGTTATTTAGCGAGTGTCCATGTTGGTTAGGTTATTTAGCGAGTGTCCATGATGGTTAGGTTATTTAGCGAGTGTTCATGTTGGTTAGGTTATTTAGCGAGTGTCCATGATGGTTAGGTTATTTAGCGAGTGTCCATGTTGGTTAGGTTATTTAGCGAGTGTACATGATGGTTAGGTTATTTAGCGAGTGTCCATGTTGGTTAGGTTATTTAGCGAGTGTCCATGATGGTTAGGTTATTTAGCGAGTGTCCATGTTGGTTAGGTTATTTACCGAGTGTACATGATGGTTAGGTTATTTAGCGAGTGTCCATGATGGTTAGGTTATTTAGCGAGTGTCCATGATGGTTAGGTTATTTAGCGAGTGTCCATGATGGTTAGGTTATTTAGCGAGTGTCCATGATGGTTAAGTTATTTAGCGAGTGTCCATGTTGGTTAGGTTATTTAGCGAGTGTCCATGATGGTTAGGTTATTTAGCGAGTGTCCATGATGGTTAGGTTATTTAGCGAGTGTCCATGTTGGTTAGGTTATTTAGCGAGTGTCCATGTTGGTTAGGTTATTTAGCGAGTGTCCATGTTGGTGTGTATGTTGAACTTCTTTCACACCATACATAGCCAACCATGCTCACAGGAGGTGCGGGATGAGGACAAAAAACTAAGCACAAAAGCAGTTCTCAAGAAAATTTATTTTCAAACTAGATTCTACAAATGCGTAGCCCCAGTGACTTCCATATAAGAACGGGAGACAGAGCAGAGCCTCACCATTCTGGCGAATTGCCCGATGATGCTGGATGCAATTACCAGCGAAACGTTGTACTACTCAAATTATAAATGTTGTGGTTTCACGCTTCAACACACCGGTGGGCTAAAGCAGTGAACTATTTTGTCTTTTGTCAACGTGACACTTTTTTACTGATTGGCCGTGTCGGGTGGTGGAGGGTTACGACACATTTATAAATAACGCCATCTAAATCCAAAAACGTTGATTATGAATAATATTGGTCGCAAAAACCTCACACGTGTTAAGCTGACTTCCTAATATCGGAAGTGCATCTGAAAGCGTGCAATGCAGCGGCCGTCTTTGTTCAATGACAAGCCAAAATCTGCTGAGAGGATGACCAGAGTTTGCTTGATGGTTTATGCTCTTTGATGATACCAGCAAGGTATTGTGGTTCATTTGTGGCAAGCGCTTTATCTGTAATGAGTGCAACCTTCTAATGTGTGAGTTGGGCAACAGGAAGCCAATGCAGTTCGGTGAGCACTGGACAGATATGGTCGGATTTTGCAGAACGCGTCATGACGCCTGCCAAAGAATTTTGTACACGCTTCAGCTTGGTAATGTTTTTGCCAGATGTGCCGGAGAGTAGCGAGTTGGAATAATTGAGCCCTAACCCTATCCCTAACCCTAAACCCTAACCCCTTACCATAACCCTAAGCTTAACCCCTACCCTAACCCATAACCTTAACCCCTAACCCCAAACGCTAACTCCTAACAATAACCCTCTAACCTTAACTAACCCTAAACCTGTAACCCTAACCCTATAACCCTGAACGCTAAACATTAACCCTAACCCTAGCTCTAAACCCAACCAAAACTAATCCTACCCCTAACCCCTTCCCCTAAACTATAACCCTAACCCCCAACCCTAACTTCTAACCCCTAACCGTTATCCCTACCCTAACCCAACCCTAACACCTAACACTAACCCCTAAACCCTAACCGCTACCCTAACCCCTAACACTAACCCCTACCCATAACCCCTAACCCCTACACGTAACCCTAACCACTAGCCCTAACACATAACCCCTACCACTAACCCCTAACCCTAACATCTAACTTCTAACCCTAACCCCTAACCCAACCCTAACCCTTACCCCTAACCGTAAACCCTAACCCCTAACCGTAAACCCTAACCCCTAACCTAACCCCTAACCGTAAACCCTAACCCCTAACCGTAAACCCTAACCCCTAACGTAACCCCTAACCGTAAACCCTAACCCCTAACCGTAAACCCTAACCCCTAACCGTAAACCCTAACCCAACCCACACCGGGTACTCGTTTGAGGCCGAGTGGACACTGCTGCTCCCTTTCTGTCAACAAACTTGAACTCTGACCCCGCTCTCTGACGTCACCGCGCGGCGTGACCTCATCGGCGTCAAACGCTAGGGGGAGGTGTGCCTCGCTAGTGACGTCATGTCACCTACCCCGACCACCGCGCTTTTGAGCGTGACGTCACCTCTGCTCGGCCACTGCCGATATCTGTCCCAGTGCAAATCCTTATTTGGGCAAAGCCACGCCCGGTGACTGGCGCCTCATTAACATAATTTATTCGTGAAAGCCGTCGCTAGTTGAGAGCCGTTCATTGTGGGAGGGGAGTGTCATCGTACCCCGCAAGTGACGTCATGTCACCTGCTGCCGCGTGACGTCGCGAGGGACCAGAAAGTTGCCGCTCCGCCCGGGAACTGAAATCCGAGGTGAGAAATTCTCATCGCGGTTGTGGTGGTTGTGGTTGTGGTGGTGCTTGTGGTGGTGGTGGTGCTTGTGGTGGTGGTTGTGGTGGGGGTGATGTTGGTTGTGGTGGTGGTACCAATGGTGTAAATGCTTACCCCGAGCTCTCATACTCTTGTAGTAAGTATTTAGGACGCTTTGACGACGGGGTCGGAGGCACACTTATTTATGAATACCAACTCGTGTACAGTAACGGGTACACACACCACTTGAAGGGGTATCGTCCCCTTCACTCGTCTAACAGGGAGACACAACGCCTAACCCCGCTAACCTACGCCCGAGTCCTCCACTACGGAGTCTCCAGACTGGCTCTTATAAGAACGTCAGTCTGGGCTCTCGGGGCCACGCCACCGGCTTTCCCTGGTCGGTCCTGACAAGGACAGCGAGCCAGGGGAGCTCCGGGGCCTATTCTAGCTGGTCTTCACTCTTCACTGGTTAAAGCTAACACTCGACCTCGAGCACTCCGGCTCACCACCTTTTATAGCACTCGGCCCCTGGGAGGGGCCCGTGGGGGATGCAGGTGCGGACGTCGGTGTGAGCACCTCCTCTGTGTACGGCCCTAGCCACGCCCCTTGTGTTTGTTACCCATCCGTGCCCATACATTTCCACAATTACACCTCTACACTCTTATGGTGCATTGTCTTTGAGTTGTGCGCCTTTTGGCGTCATCTGGTCCAACACCATGTGAGACTAGGCTCTAAGGAAAGCTGTCTCGGGTGTGGACCAATCAACTTCAAGGACAGTGCACATACATTATCAGAGTTATGTTTTTTTGTTTGCATTACGACTGCAGGTATTGTGGTCTATGCAAACAAGACTCCTCGTAAAAAAAGGTGTCAGTTTTGTTGCCAGATAGAAAGGTAAAAAACCAATTATCTCTCGCTTAAGTTGAATTTGTCTTCACCCGACTCGCCACTTTGTAACTTTGTTTTACTTTAAATATTAACACAGTTTTTATTTTTACCAGGCCAAGCCCGCTTGAGCTGCTGTACCGCTCTTGTTTTCAGAAGCGACCTGCCCACAACAACAATAACAACAAGGTGGGGCTTGTCAACAGCGTGGTGGTGTTCACTCTGGACGTGTGACGGTGTTCACTCTAGACGCGTGGAGGTGTTCACTCTAGACGCGTGGCGGTGTTCACTCTGGACGCATGGCGGTGTTCACTCTAGACACGTGGCGGTGTTCACTCTAGACACGTGGCGGTGTTCACTCTAGCCACGTGGCGGTGTTCACTCTGGACGCGTGGTGGTGTTCACTGTAGACACATGGCGGTGTTCACTCTAGACACGTGGCGGTGTTCGCTCTGGACGCGTGGCGGTGTTCATTCTAGACGCGTGGTGGTGTTCGCTCTGGACGCGTGGCGGTGTTCACTCGAGATGCGTGGCGGTGTTCACTCTGGACGCGTGGTGGTGTTCACTGTAGACACGTGGCGGTGTTCACTCTAGACACGTGGCGGTGTTCGCTCTGGACGCGTGGCGGTGTTCATTCTAGACGCGTGGCGGTGTTCGCTCTGGACGCGTGGCGGTGTTCATTCTAGACGCGTGGTGGTGTTCGCTCTGGACGCGTGGCGGTGTTCACTCGAGATGCGTGGCGGTGTTCATTCTAGACGCGTGGCGGTGTTCACTCTGGACGCGTGGCGGTGTTCACTCTAGACGCGTGGTGGTGTTCACTGTAGACACGTGGCGGTGTTCACTCTAGACACGTGGCGGTGTTCACTCTGGACGCGTGGCGGTGTTCACTCTCTGCATGTGGAGTGGGGACAAGCGGGGGATCCGGAGGGAAATCCACGCGACCACGGGAAGAGAGAAAGAGACACGCAAACTCCAAATATACAGCAGGCGTCAGGGTCGCGATTGAACCCACGACTTCCTGTATGCCAGGAGAGGTAGTTAACATCTCACCACAGAGAGACACGCAGCCTTGGCAATGTTGATTGATCCTCAATGAATTACTTGGTGGAGTCAGGAAGCATTAATAGTGAGCGGATGAAGGTGGTTAGGCATGGGTCTGGACACACCTCTTAACCATGCCAGTGTGTGACAGTGTAAAGTTTGTGTTGGCAGTAAAGTCTATTAACTCTATTGAACACGGAGGTTATATCACAACAATAGTTTGTTTTCGTTTTCCTCTGAAACGCTTCATAAGAATGGAAACAGTCGAGAAGTTAACACAGCACACACATGCAGCTGAAGTCAGATCAGCATTCAAGGACATCGTAAGCCTGGCTGGCTTCACACCTCTAAGTTGCGATTGAACATTAATTTATGCATTTCTGCATAACACAAATAGTATTATTTTCAACACCTTTTGCTATATCAACTGATCTTCTTGGTTCGGAAAGACAGCGTCTGAATGACGCATTCAGACGCTGCCTTTCCGACAGACCTGTTCTTCACCTGAGGATGGCTGCTTGTGTTGTGGCCGAAACGTTGTGATAATTGTATTATGTTTAATTATTTCATTATTTCCCTTATACGTGACTTTACCGAAAGAGCCAAGAAGATTAATCCCTGCAGTCATGAAAACTTTAAATCGAAATTCATGTAAACTGAATTTAGCTTTTAGAAATATTCCTTTTGTAGCCAGACAGCCGAAATTGTGTGCTCGGAGTTTTGGGTTAACATTCATTTTGAAGATACGAGGGCTTCCAGGCATGTTTATGACCATTCACCCTCATTGTGTGCCATAACAGCCCGTGTGATGAATTTGGTAAACTTTTTCACTATGTCATGAATATATGAATAAGTATAGACTTGTAATTCACGTGTCACTGTGTATATATGCATTCCTCTGTGTGGATATTATTTTTTTTCTGTCTGCAGCTGTCGCTGCCTCTGTCGCTTCATCTGCCGAATTTGTCTGATGGAGCAAAGGCACTCGGCGAAGCTCGGTACGACAAGGCAACAATGCGACCGGTGTGCATACAGCACGGATCATCCTGGAAAATTGACACGGCACCAGAGAACTCACACACGAGAGAAACCCTTCAAGTGCAGTGTGTGTGGGAAGCCGTTTGCACATTCATCTATTCTTGTAATACACCAGAGAACACACACGGGAGAGAAACCTTTCAAGTGCAGTGTGTGTGGGAAGGCGTTTGCACAGTCATCTGCTCTTGTAGCACACCAGAGAACACACACGGGAGAGAAACCCTTCAAGTGCAGTGTGTGTGGGAAGGCGTTTTCAAAGTCATGTGCTCTTAAAAAACACCAGAGAACACACACGGGAGAGAAACCCTTCCAGTGCAGAGTGTGCGGGAAGGCGTTTGCACAGTCATTTGCTCTTGTAGCACACCAGAGAACACACACGGGAGAGAAACCCTTCCAGTGCAGAGTGTGTGGGAAGGCGTTTGCACAGTCATTTGCTCTTGTAGCACACCAGAGAACACACTCGGGAGAGAAACCCTTCAAGTGCACTGTGTGTGGGAAGGCGTTTTCAAAGTCATCTGCTCTTCAAAGACACCAGAGAACACACACGGGAGAGAAACCCTTCAAGTGCAGTGTGTGTGGGAAGGCGTTTGCACATTCATCTGCTCTTGTAATACACCAGAGAACACACACGGGAGAGAAACCCTTCAAGTGCAGTTTGTGTGGGAAGGCGTTTTCAGATCCATCTGCTCTTCATGTCCACCAGAGAAGACACACGGGAGACAAACCCTTCAAGTGCAGTGTGTGTGGGGAGGCGTTTGCACAGTTATCTGCTCTTGAAAGACACCAGAGAACACACATGGGAGAGAAACCCTTCAAGTGCACTGTGTGTGGGAAGGCGTTTGCACATTCATCTGCTCTTGAAAGACACCAGAGAACACACACGGGAGAGAAACCCTTCAAGTGCAGTGTGTGTGGGAAGGTGTTTGCACAGTCATCAAATCTTCAAAGACACCAGAGAAAACAGAAGCATCAGAAGATCCACAAGGAGTGGAGTCTGAAATCAGCTTGTGAAAGTCAAAGTGCCGCAATGAGCCCATCCCTCGTGAAACAAGAACCGGAAGAAAATCCCAGCTTGGACACTTTTAAGGGTATCGAGGTGAAATATGAAGAGGTGAACGTGAAATGTGAAGACGTGATGGTGAAGAGCGAAGAAGTGAAGGTAAAATGTGAAGATGAAGATTCAACTCCCAAATGGGACCTTCACTTCGATGGAGGCAACGTGAAGCAGGAGGAGAATTCTGACTGTGAGGCAGAGCGAGGCAACTCCCAGCAGTTTGTGGAAGTGGAGGTGTGGGTGGACTTCCTCTGAGAATACAAAGTCAAATGGAGACCCGGTAGATGTGTAAGCCTGAGACGATGTCGCTCCAATAGATGCACCTTTGTCACAGGCTGTTAATGACAAGAATGTGAAGTTGAACACTCAATTCCTATGTTCAACCTGCAGGGTAAGAGCGGCCAGTCTTTGTGGACCTGTGGGTTGGGTAGATCTCTAACCAGGAGCGAGAGCCAATAAGCTCCCAAGCATTCACTATGTTATCAATTGCATTTATATGGTGCTTGCTTAATCGCCTCGGCAACTCGGAGTTTTGCATCGTATCTCGTTTCAAACACTCGAAGAGCATCCCCAAGTAGCAGCTGCCCCTGTGTGGCACAAGGTGGTGGCCCTGCACCGGCCTGCATGTGGACAAGAGCCTGTCAGTAGGGGGCGATGGTTGATGTGGCATCTCAGTTGTGGAGTTTGTCGGTAATGTTTAGAATTTCATCAATTTTGACCCAGACGCCAGCATGCAATGGCCGACTCGTTTTGAATGGTGCATTAGTATGTTGTACATACACTGTTAAGCAGATGGTGCGTATATTTTTAATTAGCTTCTTGTTAATAGGATGTAACGTAATGCAGTATATTTCAGTGCAGTAATTCAATTTTGTTAATATGCCTGTCAATAATTTAGAATGAATACTTGTATGATGGTGTGCGTACATGTACCATTTTGTCTATAAGGGTCAAACATTGAATAAGTGATGTTAGGACAAAGTGTGTGTTTTGCAAGTAGCCTGTACAGATCACTCAGGTGAGACTCATTGTTCTTGTGGTACAGGTCAAAGGGTACTTTTGTGTTTTCAGGAAGCATCTCCCTCTGGAGCAACTCATCGTCTTTGAAATAGGGAGCACACTCGGATCATTCATCTGTTACAAGGCATACCACTCAAAAGTTACACATAGTGGAGATACATTCTCAACAACACGAATTATAATTTTGTATTACGTGTTGACGTAGATTTTGTCGAATTAGGACGAGAAATGGTCCTTGCCGATTAACGTCTGGATGTTGACAACCATGGGGTGTAGCAAGCCTGACCGCCTGCGGTGCCCCTCACAACCATTTACGGCCTTGGGCCAGGAAAGTCACGAAAAAAATTGTCCACGAACGACGCATCCACGCAAGCACCCGATGCTCCGTTTTGAAGTTTTAATATGAAACAACTTTGAATTGTATATTGTTTTGCATTTGATAATTGTATTTCTTCATTAAAAGCTTATTCATTGAAAACGACATTTCGTGTGAATTTTCTCTCGTCGTTAAGTAGATGGCCTTTCCGGGGATTGGGTTCGATGCGGACTTTCACCTGGTTGGGATCGCGGGATTGAGATGAGGCGACACAGAGCTGGCCGTGCGAGAAGACCGCCGTCTGCAGATCAATTCCAACGTGATCGAACGTCTGTCCCTGCGCCTCCGTCGTTCATGCAAGGGGAGCGTAGGTTTACAGCGCCCCCTGCATGAAAACGACAAAGTGCAGCGTTCATCACAGTTAAAGTAGTGCGCTTATATATAAATTCATTTTTTGTCTGTCTGTGTGTTCACGCGCTTGCGAGGGATTTGTCTCTCTAACAGTGGGGTTTATGAAAAAAATTTGCCCGGTACCACGCCATAAGCCCTGCGGTTGGCAAACACTATTCAGTTTTCACATCCGTCACCATAAAATTAGTTTAATTAGCGATTTTGTGCGATATTTCGTTATTTATTTATGTAGTTTTGCCGCCCGCTGCGGGACAAAGCACGCAATTGCGCCCCGAGCAACGCACACACGATCGATAAAAATTTCATTCGCGTTAACAATGCTTAAAAATATACACAACACTGAGGTTCATTCTTCACAGTCATATGTTCCCCCCACCCCAATGCGTGCAGTTACTGCTATAAAGTCCGTAATTATTAATATTAGAGCGCTTAGATGGCATTATTGCAGCGTGGGTGGGGAGAGCGGCCCAGCCCCCAGCCTGGCAATGTGTCACCTCCTCCGGCTTGGCAATCTAGGCGAGGCCGCGGGCTCTGCATGGGACTAGGCCTCACCACGGCAATGTGAAGTACAATTTTATTTAATCTTTCGCTAAGAACTCAGGTTTATTGTTTACTATTATGAAACAAATAAGTTGGCAAATATTACAATAAAAATGTTTGTGTGTAGAAAACTAATATTGCACTATTTGGTTGCTAAATATGTTCTTGTTTAACTGTGTTTCTATGAAGCTGAGATGGTGTACTGCCAGTCCGTGCTGTTGCCTGCTCGTTAATTCACGTCGGTGCACTGGCACCATTCTGGCGAATTGCCCGATGCTGGATGTGATTACCAGCGAAACGTCGTACTCAAAAATTGTAAATGTTGTGGATTCACTCTTCAACACACCGGTGGTCTAAAGTAGGGAACTTTTTGTCTTTGTCAACGTGACAGTTTTTTGCTGATTGGCCGTGTCGGGTGGTGGAGGATTACGACACATAAATAATAACGCGATCTAACCCAAAAATGTTTGTAATAAATAATATTGGTCGCGAAAGCCTACATGTTAAACTATTATCTACACTGCTAATTTTGCTTTTGGGCATTGAGTGTATGCCAGTCTATAATCTGTTGCCTGCTTCTTTACCTCACTCGGTGTACTACCAGCCTTTCATGTCGACTGTACCCTGCTTTATCAGCTGCTGACCATATTGCCAGCCTTTCATGTCGACTGTAGCAATGCTTGTGTCATTGAGTCGGCGTACTGGCAGTCTATAATCTCGACTGTAGCCTACTTCTCAACTTACCTATGCGTAATGCTGCTCTTTAATGTAAGCTTATTTAATCATTTCTTCAATGCATTTCTATTGTTTTGATTGCACACGTCACGCTATTTACTGATACGTAGTACTGCGATGCCGATTAATTTGTTATACTGCTAAATACGTTGGATTTTCTTAGCTACAGCCCATTGCATTTCGTCTACCGTTTTGTTACATTCGTGGGAACATCACCCATTAAATTTTTGCCGTACCGCACCTTTACTTTCCACCAAAGCGGGGAGCATGCAGGGAGGTTCAATGCCCCAAATATTGTTGACCTTGCTTTCTTACGGTGGGTGAGGAACATTGTGAGAGAGACATTGTTCCATACCAAGAAAACACCATCGCACAATTTCTTGACACTAACAGAGCATACGATGCCCTACAATAACACATTTTCTTGTCGCAAGGCCAAGATGGGTACCACGTCAAGATTCCTCCAATTACAAATCTGCAGGACAAAGACATCCTCACGAAACTGTCTCCTCTAAAAAAACTTCTATTCCTTCGTGATCATGGACAGAGGAGGACACCACATTGTGGTGCGCCAGCCTCTTTCACCAGTATGTTGTCGATGAGTATGCCAACATTGAGAGTGAGCGCCTTCTTTTACATTCTACTGAATCAAAACCGCCTGCGTGTGAACAGTATGCTCATCTCTGGGACGCCATCAATGCCAAAGGAGATGCAAACTGTCACAATGTGGGCTGATTAGTTTTGCCTTCATCCTTCACAGCTCCACCAAGATACATGCTTGAGAAGACTCGGGATGCCATGACGTACATCAGCCAATATGCCACTCCCCATCTCTTCATCACCTTCACTTGCAATCCCAAATGAAAGGAGTTGCAGGTTTACCTTTATCCAATCCGAAAGCCACCAGACAGACATGACATCTTAGCGAGTGTATAAAACTCAAAGTTTATGGCCTCATGATGCTAATTATGACCAACGAAGGCGGCGTGTTTGGATAGACAAGCAGTAACTTGCACACCGTTGGGTGGCAAAATCGTCGTCCACCTCATGCTCACATTTCGCTATGGATGAGGGAAACAATTGATGCAAGTCACGTTGACACATTTATCAGTGCTGAGCTATCTCACCCCCATCCAGACCCTGCCCTTTTTCTATGCGGTCTGCAACCAAATGGTCCATGGCCCATGTGCCCAGTTCTAGCCAAATGCGCCATGTATGCAAGACCACAGGTGTACCAAGAGGTATCCACGGAACTACTTGCAAGACACTCAGTCGGCCCATGATGGCTATCCTCGATATCGTCACAGAAATACTGAGCATGGTGGATTTCAAACAATGCTCAGACCTGCCACTAACTCGCTAATTAAGGTTCACAACCGGTGGATCGTTCCCTACTGCCCTCTTCTGTGCAAGATCTTCCAGGCCCACTTCACCGTGAAATTCTGCTATTCTAAAAAAAGCCATCAATTATGTTTGCCAATACATCAACAATGGCTCTGACATGGCTGTTTTTGCATTACAAAACAGAGGGGCAAAGTGTGCATGAGCTCAAATTTTTTATCCAAGGAAGATACATCAGCAACAATGAGGCCATTTGCTGAATTCTTGGCTTCCCCATCCATGATCGTCCCCCACAGTCGTCCATTTGGCACTTCACCTCCAAAATGGTCAACGCATCTACGTCACCAAAGGAAATGCCCAACAACAGGCACTGGCTCCACTAGATACCACCCTGATGGCGTTCTTTGTTTTGTGCCCAAGTGACCCATTTGCTGCCAACCTGCTCTACCATTAAGTTCCCTCCTACTATACATGGACTGCTAAAAACATGGAAGCGACGTGCTGCTGACGGTGAATCTGATGGCTTAGGACGAGTCTACACAGTTCATCCCAAGGCAGTGTACGCACACACGCAGTGTACACACACACAATAATGTCCACGTTGTTGTTGTTGAGCTCACACACCCAAGGGGTCTCTGTTCAAGGGAGGGAGCGATGGAAAATGAATCTAAATCAACTTAAACTCTAACCCCGCTCTGTGACGTCACCATTCAGCATTACCTCATCGGCGTGACACGCCAGAGGGAAGTGTTCCTCGCTAGTGACCCCACCCGGCAGAACGGGCCCTTGAGCGTAACGTCACTTCTGCCTGTTTGACTTCCGTTATCTGTTCAAGTACTATCCTTATTTGGGCAAAGCCACACCCAGTGACTGGTGGCTCATTAACACAATTTATTTAAGTTAGAGCCGCTCATTGTGGGAGGGGAGTGTCTTGTACCACGCAAGTGACGTCATGTCACCTGCTGCTGCCGCGTGACGTCACGAGGTAACGGAAAGTTTCCGCTCCGCGCGGGAACTGAAATCCGAGGTGAGAAATTCTCATCGCGGTTGTGGTGGTTGTGGTTGTAGTGGTGGTTGTTGTTGTGGTGGTTGTGGTTGTTGTTTACCGAGGTAGAGCCTCGCTCTCTCTCTCTCGCAGGGATGTTATTTGAGTAGCAGCGAGCATGGAAGCGATGTCCAGATTTAAACTTTACAACGCGGGGCCTTGCCTCCTGCCCTCGCCTGGTCGCGTTCGCTTCAATTCTCTCGCTTAGTTTAGCAATTTCGATTTAAAGCTTCTTTCGTGACTGCAGTGATTCATCTGCTTGGTTCTTTCGGTAAAGTCATCACGTAGAATGGAAATAATAAAACAAAATAATACAAATAAAACATAGCATTTTATTATGTTTTATATCACGTAGAATGGAAACAAAAAATAGTCTTATTTTTAATATTTGTATTATTTTATTATTTCCATTCTACGTGACTTTACCGAAAGAACCAAGAAGATAGTTTAGCAACCTGTGGAAGAACGCGATCAGCCAGGCGATGCGTTAGTTGTGTTAACTCTAGATTTGAAGCTTTCGTCACTGCAGTGATTCATACTCTTAGGTTTGTTCGGTAAAGTCACCGTGTAGGTGAAAAATTTAATAAAAGTAACAATAGAAATAAAATATAAAATAATAAATCACGACGTTTCGGAGGCAACACAAGTCATCAGGTGGGACCGTCACAGCCAGATTTGCTGCATCAAGTGAGGCGTGATTTTTTATTATTTTATTTCTATTTTTACTTTTATTAATTTTAAATTAATTTGTTACCGACATGGTGACTTTACCGAAAACAACCTAAGAGTACGTCAGTTGGTGTGTTGACCGACTCTCTGTGTTGTATTACATTTCAAATATTAAGTTTGTTTGATTAAGTGTCTCTCTCTGTGTGCAGTCACCAAAGCTCCAAATCTCTCATTGACACAAGGCCGTAATTATAATGTTATAATAAATATAATATATATTAATTATAATGTTATAATAAGTATATGTTATAATAATTATAACATGTTATAATAATCATAATATGTTATAATAATTATAATAATCAAATATGCCCCTCCAATATATTTCTGTAAAATATTTGTAAATAATAATTGCGATGCTCTGTTAATAAAAAGAACAATTTGCTAAACCTTGGCCACGAAATCTGGAGTTGTCTTCATATCACAATGCATAGATTTCTGTTCATATGATTGCGTTGTACTTTATGAATCCCTAATCTCTGCCATTACATACTATGAAACAAGAAAAGGTAAAAAAGAAAAAACAGAGCAATGTAATACAATACACTATTAGACATTATTGTATCAAATAAAACAAATTCCATCCCATGTGTTAGTGAACTTTTAAAAATATGTTTGGGAGGAAATGGCAGGAAATGAGTTTTCAAATTTAGATATTTTTCTGGGGGGGGGGACCCCAGACCCCCCTGGAAGATTTGGTCCCCCCCAATGTTGACTCCATGGCTACGGCCTTGCATTGACGTGCTAATTTCTCTACCCCCCCCCCCCTCTCTACCCCCCCCCCCTCACTCTGCCCCCCCCCCCTCTCTCTGCCCCTCTCTCTATTTAAGGCCTCGACACAGGCGTTGTTTCTCTGTGTGCTTGTGTCTCTCTGTGTGTCTCTGTGTCATCTCTCTGTGTCTATGTGTGTGTGTCTCTCTCTGTGTGTCTGTGTCATCTGTCTGTGTGTCTACAGTGAGGGAAAAGAGTATTTGATCCCCTGCTGATTTTGTACGATTGCCCACTGACAAAGAAATGATCAGTCTATAATTTTAATGGTAGGTTTATTTGAACAGTGAGAGACAGAATAACAACAACAAAAATCCAGAAAAACGCATGTCAAAATGTTATAAATGGATTTGCGTTTTAATGAGGGAAATAAGTATTTGACCCCTCTGCAAAACATGACTTAGTACTTGGTGGCAAAACCCTTGTTGGCAATCACAGAGTTCAGACGTTTCTTGTAGTTGGCCACCAGGTTTGCACACATTTCAGGAGGGATTTTGTCCCACTCCTCTTTGCAGATCTTCTCCAAGTCATTAAGGTTTCGAGGCTGACGTTTGGCAACTCGAACCTTCAGCTCCCTCCACATATTTTCTATGGGATTAAGGTCTGGAGACTGGCTAGGCCACTCCAGGACCTTAATGTGCTTCTTCTTGAGCCACTCCTTTGTTGCCTTGGCCGTGTGTTTTGGGTCATTGTCATGCTGGAATACCCATCCACGACCTATTTTCAATGCCCTGGCTGAGGGAAGGAGGTTCTCACCCAAGATTTGACAGTACATGGCCCCGTCCATCGTCCCTTTGATGCGGTGAAGTTGTCATGTCCCTTTAGCAGAAAAACACCCCCAAAGCATAATGTTTCCATCTCCATGTTTGACGGTGGTGATGGTGTTCTTGGGGTGATAGGCAGCATTCCTCTTCCAAACGCGGCGAGTTGAGTTGATGCCAAAGAGCTCCATTTTGATCTCATCTGACCACAACACTTTCACCCAGTTGTCCTCTGAATCATTCAGATGTTCATTGGCAAACTTCAGATGGGCATGTAAATGTGCTTTCTTGAGCAGGGGGACCTTGCGGGCGCTGCAGGATTTCAGTCCTTCACGGCGTAGTGTGTTACCAACTGTTTTCTTGGTGACTATAGTCTCAGCTGCCTTGAGATCATTGACAAGATCCTCCCGTGTAGTTCTGGGCTGATTCCTCACCGTTTTCATGATCATTGCAACTCCACGAGGTGAGATCTTGCATGGAGCCCCAGGCCGAGTGAGATTTACAGTTCTTTTGTGTTTCTTCCATTTGCGAATAATCGCACCAACTGTTGTCACCTTATCGCCAAGCTGCTTGGCGATGGTCTTGTAGCCCATTCCAGCCTTGTGTAGGTCTACAATCTTGTCCCTGACATCCTTGGAGAGCTCTTTGGTCTTGGCCATGGTGGAGAGTTTGGAATCTGATTGATTGATTTCTACTGTGAACAGGTGTCTTTTATACAGGTAACAAGCTGATATTAGGAGCACTCCTTTTAAGAGTGTGCTCCTAATCTCAGCTCGTTACCTGTATAAAAGACACCTGGGAGCCAGAAATCATTCTGATTGAGAGGGGGTCAAATACTTATTTCCCTCATTAAAATGCAAATCAATTTATAACATTTTTGACATGCGTTTTTCTGGATTTTTGTTGTTGTTATTCTGTCTCTCACTGTTCAAATAAACCTACCATTAAAATTATAGACTGATCATTTCTTTGTCAGTGGGCAAACGTACAAAATCAGCAGGGGATCAAATACTTTTTTACCTCACTGTATGTGTGTGTCTCTCTTTGTGTGTCTCTGTGTCATCTCTCTCTGTGTGTCTATGTGTGTGTCTCTCTCTCTGTGTCTTTCTGTCATCTCTCTCTGCTTATGTGTCTGTCTATGTGTCTCTGTGTCTGTTTTGTCTCTCTCTCAAATTGAGCAATCTTTGGAAGAACGTTATCAACCAGTTGGGGTGTTGACTGTTATGTTAGCTGACTCTCTGTTGTATTGCATTACATTTCTAAGTTTACTAGGTTTTTTTTCTCTTTCATTTGTACCTGATGATGATTGCTTGTGTTGCAATCGAAACGTCGTATGCTATTTGCACACAGCGTTGGTTTAGGTGCTTTTTGTGGAATATTTTGCTGTTTTTCCCTGGATTTTAATGTTTGCACAGTCACATAGTCACTTTAAGATGTTTCCTCGTTCATGTTTTAGTTTTTTGTTTGTTACGGTTGCATCCGATTCAAGAGCCGAATGGCTCACGCGGCTATACCAAATAAATGAAACAGAAACTATAAATGTATTTATTTATTTATTCTACGTGACTTTACCGAAAGAACCAAAGAGTATCTTGCTTAAGTTTTAATTTCTCTTCACCTGGCTCGCTACTTTGTAACTTTGTTTTATTTGAAATATTCACACTTTTTTTTTTCATTTTTTACCAGGCCACGCCCGCTTGAGCTGCTGTACCGCTCTTGTTTTCAGAAGCGACCTGCTCACAACAACAACAACAACAAGGTGAGGCTTGTCAACAGCGTGGTGGTGTTCACTCTGGACGCGTGGCGGTGTTCACTCTGGACGCGTGGCGGTGTTCACTCTAGACGCGTGACGGTGTTCACTCTGGACGCGTGGCGGTGTTCACTCTGGACGCGTGGCGGTGTTCACTCTGGACGCGTGGCGGTGTTCACTCTGGACGCGTGGCGTTGTTCACTCTGGACGCGTGGCGGTGTTCACTCTGGACGCGTGGTGGTGTTCACTCTGGACGCGTGGCGGTGTTCACTCTGGACGCGTGGCGGTGTTCACTCTGGACGCGTGGCGTTGTTCACTCTGGACGCGTGGCGGTGTTCACTCGGGACGCGTGGCGGTGTTCACTCTGGACGCGTGGCGGTGTTCACTCTGGACGCGTGGCGGTGTTCACTCTGGACGCGTGGCGGTGTTCACTCTGGACGCGTGACGGTGTTCACTCTGGACGCGTGGCGTTGTTCATTCTGGACGCGTGGCGGTGTTCACTCTGGACGCGTGGCGGTGTTCACTCTGGACGCGTGGCGGTGTTCACTCTGGACGCGTGGCGGTGTTCACTCTGGACGCGTGGCGGTGTTCACTCTGGACGCGTGGCGGTGTTCACTCTGGACGCGTGGCGGTGTTCACTCTGGACGCGTGGCGGTGTTCACTCTGGACACGTGGCGTTGTTCACTCTCTGCATGTGGAGTGGGGACAATCGGGGGATCCGCAGGGAAATCCACGCGACCACGGGAAGAGAGAAAGACACACAAACTAAATATACAGCAGGCGTCAGGGTTGGGATGAATCCACGACTTCCTGTATGCCAGGAGAGGTAGTTAACATCTCACCACGGGGAGCGAGAGAGACACGCAGCCTCAGGGGTGTTGATTAATCCTCATTGAATTACTTTGTGGAGTCAGGAAGCATTAATAGTGAGCAAATGAAGGTGGGTAGGCATGGGTCTGGACACACCTCTTAACCATGCCAGTGTGTGACAGTGTAAAGTTTGTGTTGGCAGTTAAGTCTATTAACTCTATTGAACACGGAGGTTATACTGTATCACAACAATAGTTTGTTTTTGTTTTCCTCTGGAACTTTATAAGAATGGAAACAGTCAAGAAGTTAACACAGCACACACATGCAGCTGAAGTCAGATCTGTTCATTCCAGCGTGCAAGGACATCGTGAGCCTGGCTGGCTTCACACCTCTAAGTTGCGATTGAACATTAATTTATGCATTTTTGCATAACACAATTAGTATTATTTTCAACACCTTTTGCTATGTCAGCTAAATTTAGCTTTCATAAATATTCCTTTTGTAGCTAGACAGCCTAAAATTGCGTGCTCTGAGTTTTGGGTTAACATTCATTTTGAAGATACGAGGGCTTCCAGGCATGTTTATGACCATTCACCCTCTCATTGTGTGCCCTACCAGCCCGTGTGATGAATTTGGGAAACTTTTTCACTATGTCATGAATATATGAATAAGTGTCGACTTATAAGTCATGTGTTACTGTGTAAATATGCATTCCTCTGTGCATCGATACTGACGTGGATGTAACTTTTTTTCTGTCTGCAGCTGTCGCTTCCTCTGCAGAATTGGTCTGATGGAGCAAAGGCACTCGGCGCGGCTCGGTGCAAAAAGGCATCAATGCGACCGGTGTGCATACAGCACGGATCATCCTGGACATTTGACAAGGCACCAGAAAACTCACACAGGAGAGAAACCCTTCAAGGGCAGTGTGTGTGGGAAGGCGTTTTCAGATTCATCTACTCGTGTAAAACACCAGAGAATGCACACGGGAGATAAACCCTTCAAGTGCAGTGTGTGTGGGGAGGCGTTTGCACAGTCATCTGCTCTTGAAAGACACCAGAGAACACACACGGGAGAGAAACCCTTCAAGTGCAGTGTGTGTGGGAAGGCGTTTTCACAGTCAACTAATCTTGTAGCACACCAGAGAACACACACGGGAGAGAAACCCTTCAAGTGCAGTGTGTGTGGGAAGGCGTTTTCACAGTCAACTAATCTTGTAACACACCAGAAAACTCACACGGGAGAGAAACCCTTTAAGTGCAGTGTGTGTGGGAAGGCGTTTTTATTTTCATCTCATCTTGAAATACACCAGAGAACACACACGAGAGAGAAACCCTTCAGGTGCACTCTGTGCGGGGCGGCATTTGCACGTAAAGATTATCTTCAAGTACACCAGAGAACACACACGAGAGAGAAACCCTTCAAGTGCAGTGCGTGTGGGAAGGCGTTTTCAGATGCATCTACTCTTGTAACACACCAGAAAACACACACGGGAGAGAAACCCTTCAAGTGCAGTGTGTGTGGGAAGGCGTTTTCACAGTCAACTAATCTTGTAGCACACCAGAGAACACACACGGGAGAGAAACCCTTCAAGTGCAGTGTGTGTGGGAAGGCGTTTTCACAGTCAACTAATCTTGTAACACACCAGAAAACTCACACGGGAGAGAAACCCTTCAAGTGCAGTGTGTGTGGGAAGGCGTTTGCACTGTCATCTGGTCTTGAAAGACACCAGAGAACACACACGGGAGAGAAACCCTTTAAGTGCAGTGTGTGTGGGAAGGCGTTTGCACAGTCATCTACTCTTCAAAGACACCAGAGAACACACAAGCATCAGAAGATCCACAAGGAGTGGAGTCTGAAATCAGCTTGCGAAAGTAAAAGTGCCGCAATGAGCCCATCCCTCATCAAACAAGAACCGGAAGACAATTCCAGCTTGGACGCTTTTAAAGGTATCGAGGTGAAACGTGAAGAAGTGATGGTGAAGAGTGAAGAAGTGATGGTGAAGAGCGAAGAAGTGAAGGTAAAATGTGAAGATGAAGATTCAACTCCAAAATCGGACCTTCACATCGATGGAGGCAACGTGAAGCAGGAGGAGAATTCTGACTGTGAGGCAGAGCGAGGCAACTCCCAGCAGTTTGTGGAAGTGGAGGTGTGGGTGGACTTCCTCCGAGACAATACAAAGTCAAATGGAGACCCGGTAGATGTGTAAGCCAGTGACGATGTCGCTCCAATAGACGCACCTTTGTGACAGGCTTTTTGTGACAAGAATGAAGTTGAACACTCAATTCCTCGGTTCAACCTGCAGAGTAAGAGCGGCCAGTCTGTGTGGACCTGTGTGTTGGGTAGATCTCTAACCAGGAGCGAGAGCCAATAAGCTCCCAAGCATTCGCTATGTTATCAATTGCATTTATATGGTGCTTGCTTAATCGCCTCGGCAACTCGGAGTTCTATAAACATACAAACAGACATAATTTCAACCGTGATGATGGGTACAAACTTAGTAATCATTGGAAAGATGTTAGCAACCACGCAAAAAAGACTTAATTACACATTTTTGGACCATCTTATCTGACAGGCACTATTTTACTTTACTTTACCGAGTGTTAACATCCCCAGTGTTTAACAGTACTCTCTTCATTGTTCAGCCAGCACTGGTATAAACATGGGCATTTTCGTTCTTTTCTATCATGTGTATCAACAGGTGCTTGTACACAAACATGTCCACGTACACTTGCACCCCACACTCTCTTTTGGCCTCCCCTCCCCCTCTCTGTCCAATGCGTTGGCGTGTGCAGCAGTAGTTGCTTGCGCACAACCACGTCCACGCCGCCGACTCTCGTGTACCACGTCGTGTATTCTTTTGGCCCCGCCCCCCCTCCCCCTCCCGATGCGTTCTACGTGGCACGTCGTGCCGTCTTTGAGCCCCGCGCCCCTCCCTCCCGATACGTTCCATTCATTGGCTACCACATTCTGATGAGCTCCCCCCCCCTCTCCTCCCCCCTCAACTTGCTTTTAAGGGATTACATCTTGAATCATTGCCTCACTTGATGCAGCAAATCTGGCTGTGACGGTCCCACCTGATGACGGAGACTTGTGTTGCCTCCGAAACGTCGTGATTTTTATTTTATTTTACTTTCATTAATTTTAATGTTTTACCTACGTGACTTTACCGAAAGAACCTAAGAATTTGAATCCTTGCAGTCACGAAAGCTTCAAATCTAGAATGAGTTCTATATCGTTTCTCGTCTCAAACACTCGAAGAGCATCCCCGAGTAGCAGCTGCCCCTATGTGGCACAAGGTGGTGGCCGTGCACCGGCCTGCATGTGGACAAGAGCCTGTCAGTAGGGGGCGATGGTTGATGTGGCATCTCAGTTGTGGAGTTTGTAGATAATGTTTTTAGAATTTGCTACATTTTGACCCAGATGCCAGCATGCAATGGCCGACTCGTTTTGAGTGGTGCATTAGTATGTTGTACATACACTGTTAAGCAGACGGTGCGTATTTTTTTAATTAGCTTCTTGTTAATAGGATGTAACCTAATGCAGTATATTTCAGTGCAGTAATTAAATTTTGTTAATATGCCTGTCAATAATTTAGAATGAATACTTGTATGATGGTGTGCGTACATGTACCATTTTGTCTATTAGGGTCAAACATTGAATAAGTGATGTTAGGACAAAGTGTGTGTTTTGCAAGTAACCTGTACAGATCACTCAGGTGAGACTCATTGTTCTTGTGATACAGGTAAAAGGGTATTTTTGTGTTTTCAGGAAGCATCTCCCTCTGGAGCAACTCATTGTCTTTGAAATAGTGAGCACACTCGGATCATTCATCTGTTACAAGGCAAACCACTCAAAAGTTACACGTAGAGGAGATACATTCTCTACAACACGAATTATAATTTTGTATTACGTGTTGACGTAGATTTTGTCTAACTAGGAAGAGAAATACTCCTTGCTGATTAACGTCTGGATATTCGTAATTGTCAGTTGAAGCAACCCCGGCTGCTCTTGAGACGCTGTGCACCAATACGGGTCCACAGGTGGCTTGCACTGAATCAATGACGGACTCCCAGAAGGCTGTGCTAGTTATAGTTTGTGTAAAATATTCCTCTGTTTCATGGAGAGATCGATAAATGAAAGATGTCGTGTCTGCTGATCTGCTTCATAGCAAGGAGGTAATTTTAAGAGCACATTTGAAATGCATTTTTGGTACAGATTTGTATTCGGTTACAAGGCAGAGCACATCTACTAGATACATTCTGCACAACAACACTCATTTTAAATTTGCATGACGTCTTATATGTTGGCGAACTAGGACAAGAAATGGTCCTTGCCGATTAACGTCTGGATGTTCACAACCATGTGTTGAAGCAAGCCTGACCGCCTGCGGCGTCCCTCACAACCATTTATGGCCTTGGGCCAGGAAAGTCACGAAGAAATTGCGCACGAACGACGCATTCACGCAAGCTCCCGATGCTCCGTTTTGAAGTTTTAAAATGAAACAACTTTGAATTGTATTATGTTTTGCATTTGATACTTGTATTTCTTCATTAAAAGCTGATATCATTTTCCATCTGGAAGACTTAATTGAAAACGACATTTCGTGTGAATTTTCTCTAGTCGTTAAGTAGATGGCCTTACCGGGGTTCGGTTCGATGCGGACTTTCACCTGGTTGGGATCGCGGGGCGGAGATAAGGCAACACAGAGCTGGCCGTGCCAGAAGACCGCCATCTTCAGATCGATTCCAACGCGATCGAACGTCTGTCCCTGCTCCTCCGTCGTTCATGTAGGGGGCGCGTAGGTTTGCAGCGCCTCCTGCATGAAAACGAAGGAAAGTGCAGGGTTCATCACAGATGAAGTTGTGTGCTTATATAAGAGTACTCGCGGGAAGTACCCGGCGTGAAATTTCCCGCTTTTTATCGTAATATATAGGATACTAAGGCTAAGCACACCCGAGGATTGCACTTTTGTTAAAAAATGAAGCTGTAAAAATGTGTCCATTATTGGCCAAAAACGGCATATGTTAGTATGCCGATTTTCTATACTGGGACGTGAACATTTCATCATAAAATGTTCCACTTTTAATCTAATACATGGCATACTAAGGGTAAATACAATTGATGAATGAACTTTTTGTTGAAAAAGAAAGCTATGAAAATTTTGCTTATTTTGGTTAAAACCGGCATAAGTATGGCGATTTTATTTTTGGGACGTGAAAATGTAATGGTGAAATTTCCCACTTTTAAAGTAATATAGAGCTTAACAAAATGGAGGAATTCACTTTTTCTTGGAAAATCTAGCTATGAAAATTGAGCAAATTTTGGCCAAGAACGGCATTGGTTAAATATGCTGATTTGATGTTTTTACTTCAAATTTCATGGTGAAATTTCCCACTTTTAATGTAATATATAGGCTACTCAGGCTAACCACAACCGAGGAATGCACTTTTTCTTCAAAATACAGCTGTAAAAATTCGTAAAATTTTAGCCAAAAACGGCAGTATGCCGATTTCCTGTTTGGGACGTGAAAATTTAATGGTGAAATTTCCCACTTTTAATGTAATATAGAGCATACTAATCCTTAACAAAATGGAGGAATTCACTTTTTCTTTTTACTTCTAAATTTCATGCATGAAATTCCACACTTTTTAACGTAATATATAGGCTACTCAGGCTAAACACAACTAAGGAATGCACTTTTCGTTGAAAAATAAAGCTAGGAAAATTGGACCAATTTTGCCAAAAAACGGCCTAGGTTAGTATGGCGATCATCTTTTTAAGGACGTGAAAATGTCATCGTGAAATGTCGAGAGCCAAGCCACGACATCTACAAAGTGCTGCTCATAGCGAGTAGCAGCACCGATGGAGGTCGTCACGGCACACACAGAGGGGGTGGGTGGCCAGCCCCACGCCCGGCCGCCTTTGTCTCCCCAGTGCTGGCGATGTTGACACACCGCACCGGGTTCTCGTTTGAGGCCGTTTCGACACTGCCGCTCCCCTTCTGTCAACAAACTTGAACTCTGACCCCGCCCTCTGACGTCACCACTCAGTGTGACCTCATCGGCGTCAAACGCCAGGGGGAGGTGTGCCTCGTTAGTGACGTCATGTCACCAATCCCCCCACCCCCCGACCGCGAAGCTCTTGAGCGTGACGTCACCTCCGCTCGGCCGCTGCCGATATCTGTCCCAGTGCCAATCCTTATTTGGGCAAAGCTACGGCCGGTGACTGGCGCCTCATTAACATAATTTATTCGTGAAATTCGCGAGTTTTTATGCGACGGGTTCAGCAGCCCCGCCCCATCCCTCCACGTCTGGGCTTGTCTCATTAACATAATTTGTTCAAGTTAAGTCCCGTTCGTCGTGGGAGGTGAGTGTCTTGTAACACGCAAGTGACGTCATGTCACCGCCTGCTGCCGCGTGACGTCACGAGGTAACGGAAAGTTTCCGCTCCGCGCGGGAACTGAAATCCGAGGTGAGAAATTCTCATCGCGGTTGTGGTGGTTGTGGTTGTAGTGGTGGTTGTTGTTGTGGTGGTTGTGGTTGTTGTTTACCGAGGTAAAGCCTCGCTCTCTCTCTCTCGCAGGGATGTTATTTGAGTAGCAGCGAGCATGGAAGCGATGTCCAGATTGAAACTTTACAACGCGGGGCCTTGCCTCCTGCCCTCGCCTGGTCGCGTTCGCTTCAATTCTCTCGCTTCGTTTAGCAATTTCGATTTAAAGCTTCTTTCGTGACTGCAGTGATTCATCTGCTTGGTTCTTTCGGTAAAGTCATCACGTAGAATGGAAATAATAAAACAAAATAATACAAATAAAACATAGCATTTTATTATGTTTTATATCACGTAGAATGGAAACAAAAAATAGTCTTATTTTTAATATTTGTATTATTTTATTATTTCCATTCTACGTGACTTTACCGAAAGAACCAAGAAGATAGTTTAGCAACCTGTGGAAGAACGCGATCAGCCAGGCGATGCGTTAGTTGTGTTAACTCTAGATTTGAAGCTTTCGTGACTGCAGTGATTCATACTCTTAGGTTTGTTCGGTAAAGTCACCGTGTAGGTGAAAAATGTAATACAAATTAATAAAAGTAACAATAGAAATAAAATATAAAATAAAAAATCACGACGTTTCGGAGGCAACACAAGTCTCCGTCATCAGGTGGGACCGTCACAGCCAGATTTGCTGCATCAAGTGAGGCGTGATTTTTTATTATTTTATTTCTATTTTTACTTTTATTAATTTTAAATTAATTTGTTACCGACATGGTGACTTTACCGAAACAACCTAAGAGTACGTCAGTTGGTGTGTTGACCGACTCTCTGTGTTGTATTACATTTCAAATATTAAGTTTGTTTGATTAAGTGTCTCTCTCTGTGTGCAGTCACCAAAGCTCCAAATCTCTCATTGACACAAGGCCGTAGTTATAATGTTATAATAAATATAATATATATTAATTATAATGCTATAATAAGTATAATATGTTATAATAATTCTAACATGTTATAATAATCATAATATGTTATAATAATTATAATAATCAAATATGCCCCTCCAATATGTTTCTGTAAAATATTTGTAAATAATAATTGCGATGCTCTGTTAATAAAAAGAACAATTTGCTAAACCTTGGCCACGAAATCTGGAGTTGTCTTCATATCACAATGCATAGATTTCTGTTCATATGATTGCGTTGTACTTTATGAATCCCTAATCTCTGCCATTACATACTATGAAACAAGAAAAGGTAAAAAAGAAAAAACAGAGCAATGTAATACAATACACTATTAGACATTATTGTATCAAATAAAACAAATTCCATCCCATGTGTTAGTGAACTTTTAAAAATATGTTTGGGAGGAAATGGCAGGAAATGAGTTTTCAAATTTAGATATTTTTCTGGGGGGGGGGACCCCAGACCCCCCTGGAATGTTGACTCCATGGCTACGGCCTTGCATTGACGTGCTAATTTCTCTACCCCCCCCCCTCTCTACCCCCCCCCCTCACTCTGCCCCCCCCCCCTCTCTCTGCCCCTCTCTCTATTTAAGGCCTCGACACAGGCGTTGTTTCTCTGTGTGCTTGTGTCTCTCTCTGTGTGTCTCTGTGTCATCTCTCTGTGTCTATGTGTGTGTGTCTCTCTCTGTGTGTCTGTGTCATTTGTCTGTGTGTCTACAGTGAGGGAAAAGAGTATTTGATCCCCTGCTTATTTTGTACGATTGCCCACTGACAAAGAAATGATCAGTCTATAATTTTAATGGTAGGTTTATTTGAACAGTGAGAGACAGAATAACAACAACAAAAATCCAGAAAAACGCATGTCAAAATGTTATAAATGGATTTGCGTTTTAATGAGGGAAATAAGTATTTGACCCCTCTGCAAAACATGACTTAGTACTTGGTGGCAAAACCCTTGTTGGCAATCACAGAGTTCAGACGTTTCTTGTAGTTGGCCACCAGGTTTGCACACATTTCAGGAGGGATTTTGTCCCACTCCTCTTTGCAGATCTTCTCCAAGTCATTAAGGTTTCGAGGCTGACGTTTGGCAACTCGAACCTTCAGCTCCCTCCACATATTTTCTATGGGATTAAGGTCTGGAGACTGGCTAGGCCACTCCAGGACCTTAATGTGCTTCTTCTTGAGCCACTCCTTTGTTGCCTTGGCCGTGTGTTTTGGGTCATTGTCATGCTGGAATACCCATCCACGACCTATTTTCAATGCCCTGGCTGAGGGAAGGAGGTTCTCACCCAAGATTTGACAGTACATGGCCCCGTCCATCGTCCCTTTGATGTGGTGAAGTTGTCATGTCCCTTTAGCAGAAAAACACCCCCAAAGCATAATGTTTCCATCTCCATGTTTGACGGTGGTGATGGTGTTCTTGGGGTGATAGGCAGCATTCCTCTTCCAAACGCGGCGAGTTGAGTTGATGCCAAAGAGCTCCATTTTGGTCTCATCTGACCACAACACTTTCACCCAGTTGTCCTCTGAATCATTCAGATGTTCATTGGCAAACTTCAGATGGGCATGTAAATGTGCTTTCTTGAGCAGGGGGACCTTGCGGGCGCTGCAGGATTTCAGTCCTTCACGGCGTAGTGTGTTACCAACTGTTTTCTTGGTGACTATAGTCTCAGCTGCCTTGAGATCATTGACAAGATCCTCCCGTGTAGTTCTGGGCTGATTCCTCACCGTTTTCATGATCATTGCAACTCCACGAGGTGAGATCTTGCATGGAGCCCCAGGCCGAGTGAGATTTACAGTTCTTTTGTGTTTCTTCCATTTGCGAATAATCGCACCAACTGTTGTCACCTTATCGCCAAGCTGCTTGGCGATGGTCTTGTAGCCCATTCCAGCCTTGTGTAGGTCTACAATCTTGTCCCTGACATCCTTGGAGAGCTCTTTGGTCTTGGCCATGGTGGAGAGTTTGGAATCTGATTGATTGATTTCTACTGTGAACAGGTGTCTTTTATACAGGTAACAAGCTGATATTAGGAGCACTCCCTTTAAGAGTGTGCTCCTAATCTCAGCTCGTTACCTGTATAAAAGACACCTGGGAGCCAGAAATCATTCTGATTGAGAGGGGGTCAAATACTTATTTCCCTCATTAAAATGCAAATCAATTTATAACATTTTTGACATGCGTTTTTCTGGATTTTTGTTGTTGTTATTCTGTCTCTCACTGTTCAAATAAACCTACCATTAAAATTATAGACTGATCATTTCTTTGTCAGTGGGCAAACGTACAAAATCAGCAGGGGATCAAATACTTTTTTACCTCACTGTATGTGTGTGTCTCTCTTTGTGTGTCTCTGTGTCATCTCTCTCTGTGTGTCTATGTGTGTGTCTCTCTCTCTGTGTCTTTCTGTCATCTCTCTCTGCTTATGTGTCTGTCTATGTGTCTCTGTGTCTGTGTTTTGTCTCTCTCTCAAATTGAGCAATCTTTGGAAGAACGTTATCAACCAGTTGGGGTGTTGACTGTTATGTTAGCTGACTCTCTGTTGTATTGCATTACATTTCTAAGTTTACTAGGTTTTTTTTCTCTTTCATTTGTACCTGATGATGATTGCTTGTGTTGCAATCGAAACGTCGTATGCTATTTGCACACAGCGTTGGTTTAGGTGCTTTTTGTGGAATATTTTGCTGTTTTTCCCTGGATTTTAATGTTTGCACAGTCACATAGTCACTTTAAGATGTTTCCTCGTTCATGTTTTAGTTTTTTGTTTGTTACGGTTGCATCCGATTCAAGAGCCGAATGGCTCACGCGGCTATACCAAATAAATGAAACAGAAACTATAATTTTATTTATTTATTTATTCTACGTGACTTTACCGAAAGAACCAAAGAGTATCTTGCTTAAGTTTTAATTTCTCTTCACCTGGCTCGCTACTTTGTAACTTTGTTTTATTTGAAATATTCACACTTTTTTTTTTCATTTTTTACCAGGCCACGCCCGCTTGAGCTGCTGTACCGCTCTTGTTTTCAGAAGCGACCTGCTCACAACAACAACAACAACAAGGTGAGGCTTGTCAACAGCGTGGTGGTGTTCACTCTGGACGCGTGGCGGTGTTCACTCTGGACGCGTGGCGGTGTTCACTCTAGACGCGTGACGGTGTTCACTCTGGACGCGTGGCGGTGTTCACTCTGGACGCGTGGCGGTGTTCACTCTGGACGCGTGGCGGTGTTCACTCTGGACGCGTGGCGTTGTTCACTCTGGACGCGTGGCGGTGTTCACTCTGGACGCGTGGTGGTGTTCACTCTGGACGCGTGGCGGTGTTCACTCTGGACGCGTGGCGGTGTTCACTCTGGACGCGTGGCGTTGTTCACTCTGGACGCGTGGCGGTGTTCACTCTGGACGCGTGGCGGTGTTCACTCTGGACGCGTGGCGGTGTTCACTCTGGACGCGTGGCGGTGTTCACTCTGGACGCGTGGCGGTGTTCACTCTGGACGCGTGGCGGTGTTCACTCTGGACACGTGGCGTTGTTCACTCTCTGCATGTGGAGTGGGGACAATCGGGGGATCCGCAGGGAAATCCACGCGACCACGGGAAGAGAGAAAGACACACAAACTAAATATACAGCAGGCGTCAGGGTTGGGATGAATCCACGACTTCCTGTATGCCAGGAGAGGTAGTTAACATCTCACCACGGGGAGCGAGAGAGACACGCAGCCTCAGGGGTGTTGATTAATCCTCATTGAATTACTTTGTGGAGTCAGGAAGCATTAATAGTGAGCAAATGAAGGTGGGTAGGCATGGGTCTGGACACACCTCTTAACCATGCCAGTGTGTGACAGTGTAAAGTTTGTGTTGGCAGTTAAGTCTATTAACTCTATTGAACACGGAGGTTATACTGTATCACAACAATAGTTTGTTTTTGTTTTCCTCTGGAACTTTATAAGAATGGAAACAGTCAAGAAGTTAACACAGCACACACATGCAGCTGAAGTCAGATCTGTTCATTCCAGCGTGCAAGGACATCGTGAGCCTGGCTGGCTTCACACCTCTAAGTTGCGATTGAACATTAATTTATGCATTTTTGCATAACACAATTAGTATTATTTTCAACACCTTTTGCTATGTCAGCTAAATTTAGCTTTCATAAATATTCCTTTTGTAGCTAGACAGCCTAAAATTGCGTGCTCTGAGTTTTGGGTTAACATTCATTTTGAAGATACGAGGGCTTCCAGGCATGTTTATGACCATTCACCCTCTCATTGTGTGCCCTACCAGCCCGTGTGATGAATTTGGGAAACTTTTTCACTATGTCATGAATATATGAATAAGTGTCGACTTATAAGTCATGTGTTACTGTGTAAATATGCATTCCTCTGTGCATCGATACTGACGTGGATGTAACTTTTTTTCTGTCTGCAGCTGTCGCTTCCTCTGCAGAATTGGTCTGATGGAGCAAAGGCACTCGGCGCGGCTCGGTGCAAAAAGGCATCAATGCGACCGGTGTGCATACAGCACGGATCATCCTGGACATTTGACAAGGCACCAGAAAACTCACACAGGAGAGAAACCCTTCAAGGGCAGTGTGTGTGGGAAGGCGTTTTCAGATTCATCTACTCGTGTAAAACACCAGAGAATGCACACGGGAGATAAACCCTTCAAGTGCAGTGTGTGTGGGGAGGCGTTTGCACAGTCATCTGCTCTTGAAAGACACCAGAGAACACACACGGGAGAGAAACCCTTCAAGTGCAGTGTGTGTGGGAAGGCGTTTTCACAGTCAACTAATCTTGTAGCACACCAGAGAACACACACGGGAGAGAAACCCTTCAAGTGCAGTGTGTGTGGGAAGGCGTTTTCACAGTCAACTAATCTTGTAACACACCAGAAAACTCACACGGGAGAGAAACCCTTTAAGTGCAGTGTGTGTGGGAAGGCGTTTTTATTTTCATCTCATCTTGAAATACACCAGAGAACACACACGAGAGAGAAACCCTTCAGGTGCACTCTGTGCGGGGCGGCATTTGCACGTAAAGATTATCTTCAAGTACACCAGAGAACACACACGGGAGAGAAACCCTTCAAGTGCAGTGCGTGTGGGAAGGCGTTTTCAGATGCATCTACTCTTGTAACACACCAGAGAACACACACGGGAGAGAAACCCTTCAAGTGCAGTGTGTGTGGGAAGGCGTTTTCACAGTCAACTAATCTTGTAGCACACCAGAGAACACACAACAGAGAGAAACCCTTCAGGTGCACTCTGTGCGGGACGGCATTTGCACGTGATCAAACTCTTCAAGTACACCAGAGAACACACACGGGAGAAAAACCCTTCAAGTGCAGTGTGTGTGGGAAGGCGTTTGCACTGTCATCTGGTCTTGAAAGACACCAGAGAACACACACGGGAGAGAAACCCTTCAAGTGCAGTGTGTGTGGGAAGGCGTTTGCACAGTCATCAAATTTTCATGTACACCAGAGAACACACAAGCATCAGAAGGTCCACCAGGAGTGGAGTCTGAAATCAGCTTGTGAAAGTCAAAGTGCTGCAATGAGCCCATCCCTCATCAAACAAGAACCAGAAGAAAATCCCAGCTTGGACACTTTTAAAGGTATCGAGGTGAAATATGAAGAGGTGAAGGTGAAATGTGAAGAAGTGATGGTGAAGAGTGAAGAAGTGATGGTAAAATGTGAAGATGAAGATTCAACTCCCAAATGGGACCTTCACTTCGATGGAGGCAACGTGAAGCAGGAGGAGAATTCTGACTGTGAGGCAGAGCGAGGCAACTCCCAGCAGTTTGTGGAAGTGGAGGTGTGGGTGGACTTCCTCCGAGACAATACAAAGTCAAATGGAGACCCGGTAGATGCGTAAGCCTGAGACGATGTCGCTCCAATAGATGCACCTTTGTCACAGGCTATTAATGACAAGAATGAAGTTGAACACTCAATTCCTAGGTTCAACCTGCAGGGTAAGAGCGGCAAGTCTGTGTGGACCTGTGTGTTGGGTAGATCTCTAACCAGGAGCGAGAGCCAATAAGCTCCCAAGCATTCGCTATGTTATCAATTGCATTTATATGGTGCTTGCTTAATCGCCTCGGCAACTCGGAGTTCTATAAATATACAAACACAGACATAATTTCAACCGTGATGATGGGTACAAACTTAGTAATCATTGGAAAGATGTTATCAACCACGCAAAAAAGACTTAATTACACATTTTTGGACCATCTTATCTGACAGGCACTATTTTACTTTACTTTACCGAGTGTTACCATCCCCAGTGTTTAACAGTACTCTCTTCATTGTTCAGCCAGCACTGGTATAAACATGGGCATTTTCGTTCTTTTCTATCATGTGTATCAACAGGTGCTTGTACACAAACATGTCCACGTACACTTGCACCCCACACTCTCTTTTGGCCTCCCCTCCCCCTCTGTCCAATGCGTTGGCGTGTGCAGCAGTAGTTGCTTGCGCACAACCACGTCCACGCCGCCGACTCTCGTGTACCACGTCGTGCATTCTTTTGGCCCCGCCCCCCCTCCCGATGCGTTCTACGTGGCACGTCGTGCCGTCTTTGAGCCCCGCGCCCCTCCCTCCCGATACGTTCCATTCATTGGCTACCACATTCTGATGAGCTCCCCCCCCCTCTCCTCCCCCCTCAACTTGCTTTTAAGGGATTACATCTTGAATCATTGCCTCACTTGATGCAGCAAATCTGGCTGTGACGGTCCCACCTGATGACGGAGACTTGTGTTGCCTCCGAAACGTCGTGATTTTTATTTTATTTTACTTTCATTAATTTTAATGTTTTACCTACGTGACTTTACCGAAAAAACCTAAGAATATGAATCCTTGCAGTCACGAAAGCTTCAAATCTAGAATGAGTTCTATATCGTTTCTCGTCTCAAACACTCGAAGAGCATCCCCGAGTAGCAGCTGCCCCTATGTGGCACAAGGTGGTGGCCGTGCACCGGCCTGCATGTGGACAAGAGCCTGTCAGTAGGAGGCGATGGTTGATGTGGCATCTTAGTTGTGGAGTTTGTAGGTAATGTTTAGAATTTTATCTATTTTGACCCAGATCCCAGCATGCAATGGCCTACTCGTTTTGAATGGTGCATTAGTATGTTGTACATACACTGTTAAGCAGACGGTGCGTATTTTTTAAATTAGCTTCTTGTTAATAGGATGTAACCTAATGCAGTATATTTCAGTGCAGTAATTCCATTTTGTTAATATGCCTGTCAATAAGTTACAATGAATACTTGTCTGATTGGGTTTGTACATGTAACCTTTTGTCTATAAGAGTCAAACATTGAATAAGTGATGTTAGGACACTGTGTTTTTGGAGTTACCTGTACAGATAACTCAGGTGAGACTCATTGTTCTTGTGATACAGGTCAAAGGGTACTTTTGTGTTTTCAGGAAGCATCTCCCTCTGGAGCAACTCATTGTCTTTGAAATAGGGAGCACACTCGGATCATTCATCTGTTACAAGGCATACCACTCAAAAGTTACACGTAGAGGAGATACATTCTCTACAACACGAATTATAATTTTGTATTACGTGTTGACGTAGATTTTGTCTAACTAGGGCTAGAAATGCTCCTTGCTGATTAACGTTTGGATGTCAGTAACTATCGGTTGAAGCAAGCCCGGCTGCTCTTGAGACGCTGTGCACCAATAAGGGTCCCCAGGTGGCTTGCACTGAATCAATGACGGACTCCCAGAAGGCTTTGCTAGTTATAGTTTGGGTAAAATATTCCTCTGTTTCATGGAGAGATCGATAAATGAAAGATGTCGTGTCTGCTGATCTGCTTCATAGCAAGGAGGTAATTTTAAGAGCACATTTGAAATGCATTTTTGGTACAGATTTGTATTCGGTTACAAGGCAGAGCACATCTAGTAGATACATTCTGCACAACAACACTCATTTTAAATTTGCATGACGTCTTATATGTTGGCGAACTAGGACAAGAAATGGTCCTTGCCGATTAACGTCTGGATGTTCACTACCATGTGTTGAAGCAAGCCTGACCGCCTGCGGCGTCCCTCACAACCATTTATGGCCTTGGGCCAGGAAAGTCACGAAGAAAATTGCGCACGAACGACGCATTCACGCAAGCTCCCGATGCTCCGTTTTGAAGTTTTAAAATGAAACAACTTTGAATTGTATTATGTTTTGCATTTGATACTTGTATTTCTTCATTAAAAGCTGATATCATTTTCCATCTGGAAGACTTCATTGAAAACGACATTTCGTGTGAATTTTCTCTAGTCGTTAAGTAGATGGCCTTACCGGGGTTCGGTTCGATGCGGACTTTCACCTGGTTGGGATCGCGGGGTGGAGATGAGGCGACACAGAGCTGGCCGTGCCAGAAGACCGCCATCTTCAGATCGATTCCAACGCGATCGAACGTCTGTCCCTGCTCCTCCGTCGTTCATGCAGGGGGCGCGTAGGTTTGCAGCGCCTCCTGCATGAAAACGAAGGAAAGTGCAGGGTTCATCACAGATGAAGTTGTGTGCTTATATAAGAGTACTCGCGGGAAGTACCCGGCGTGAAATTTCCCGCTTTTTATCGTAATATATAGGATACTAAGGCTAAGCACACCCGAGGATTGCACTTTTGTTGAAAAATGAAGTTGCAAATATTTGTCCATTATTGGCCAAAAACGGCATAGGTTAGTATGCCGATATTCTATATTGGGACGTGCACATTTCATCATAAAATTTTCAACTTTTAATCTAATACATAGCATACTAAGGATAAATACAATGGAGCAATGAACTTTTGTCGACAAATAAGGCTGAAAGTTTGGCCAATTTTATTCTTTTACTTTTAAATTTCATGGTGAAATTTCCCACTTTTTTTTTACGTAATCTATATAGGATACTAAGGCTAAACACACCCGAGGATTGCACTTTTGTTAAAAAATGAAGCTGTAAAAATGTGTCCATTATTGGTACGTGAACATTTCATCATAAAATATTCCACTTTTAATCTAATACACGGCATACTAAGGGTAAATACAATTGATGAATGAACTTTTTGTTGAAAAAGAAAGCTATGAAAATTTTGCTTATTTTGGTTAAAACCGGCATAAGTATGGCGATTTTATTTTTGGGACGTGAAAATGTAATGGTGAAATTTCCCACTTTTAAAGTAATATAGAGCATACTAATGCTTAACAAAATGGAGGAATTCACTTTTTATTGGAAAATCTAGCTATGAAAATTGAGAAAATTTTGGCCAAGAACGGCATAGGTTAACTATGCCGATTTGATCTTTTTACTTAAAATTTAATGGTGAAATTTCTCACTTTTAATGTAATATATAGACTACTCAGGCTAAACACAACCGAGGAATGCACTTTTTGTTAAAAAATACAGCTGTAAAAATTCGTTAAATATTAGCCAAAAACGGCAGAGGTTAGTATGTTGATTTTCTGTTTGGGACGTGAACATTTCATCGTGAAATTTTCCACTTTTAATCTAATACATAGCAAACTAAGGCTAAATACAATGGAGCAATGAACCTTTGTCGACAAATAAGGCTGTGAAATTTTGGCCGATTTTATTTTTTTACTTTAAAATTTCATGGTGAAATTTACCACTTTCTTTTTACGTAATATATAGGATACTAAGGCTAAGCACACCCGAGGATTGCACTTTTGTTGAAAAATGAAGCTGTAAAAATTTGCCCATTATTGGCCAAAAACGGCATAGGTTAGTATGCTGAAAACGGCATTTTAATCTAATACATGGCATACTACGGGTAAATACAATAGAGGAATAAACTTTCGTCCTAAAATAAAGCTGTGAAAGTTGGGCTTATTCAGCCTAAAAACGGCACAGTATGCCGATTAACTTTTTTACATAAGAAAATTTCATGCATGAAATTCCCCACTTTTTGACGTAATATATGGGCTACTCAGGCTAAACACAACCAAGGAATGCACTTTTCGTTGCAAAAAAAGCTAAAAAAAAATGGATCAATTTTGCCAAAAAACGGCCTAGGTTAGTATGGCGATTTTCCTTTTATGGACGTGAAAATGTCATCGTGAAATGTCGCCAGCGGTGTGCTGGAGAGCCAAGCCACGACATCTACAAAGTGCTGCTCATAGCGAGTAGCAGCACCGATGGAGGTCGTCACGGCACACGAGGGGGTGGGTGGCCAGCACCACGTCCGGCCGCCTTTGTCTCCCTAGTGGCGATGTTGACACACCGCACCGGGTACTCGTTTGAGGCTGAGTCGACGAAGGGGAGGCTCAGGACCGGCTCAGAAAGTCGTCACTGGCGGTGTTGGCCACGAGCGGGAATGGAACTCGGCTGGTCGGTACGGAGAGTAGCGCTCACCACGACACTGCCGCTCCCCTTCTGTCAACAAACTTGAACTCTGACCCCGCCCTCTGACGTCACCGCTCAGCGTGACCTCATCGGCATCAAACGCGAGAGGGAGGTGTACCCCGCAAGTGACGTCATGTCACCTGCTGCCGCGTGACGTCACGAGGTAACGGAAAGTTGCCGCTCCGCGCGGGAACTGAAATCCGAGGTAAGAAATTCTCATCGCGGTTGTGGTGGTTGTTGTTGTTGTGGTGGTTGTGATGGTGGTTGTTGTTGTGGTGGTGGTGGTGGTTGTGGTTGTTGTTTACCGAGGTAGAGCCTCGCTCTCTCTCTCTCGTAGGGATGTTATTTGAGTAGCAGCGAGCATGGAAGCGATGTCCTGATTGAAACTTTACAACGCGGGGCCTTGCCTCCTGCCCTCGCCTGGTCGCGTTCGCTTCAATTCTCTCGCTTCGTTTAGCAATTTCGATTTAAAGCTTCTTTCGTGACTGCAGTGATTCATCTGCTTGGTTCTTTCGGTAAAGTCATCACGTAGAATGGAAATAATAAAAGAATAAACATAAACCAATGAAATAATAAAAAAAAACATAATAACCTTTTAATATGTTTTACATCACGTAGAATGAAAATAATAAAATAGTAAAACTAATATGTTTAATATTTGTATTATTTTATTATTTCCATTCTACGTGACTTTACCGAAAGAACCAAGAAGATAGTTTAGCAACCTGTGGAAGAACGCGATCAGCCAGGCGATGCGTTAGTTGTGACTGCAAGGATTCATGCCCTTAGGTTTGTTCGGTAAAGTCACCGTGTAGGTGAAAAATTAAATAAAAATTAATAAAAGTAACAATAGAATAAAATATAAAATAAAAAATCACGACGTTTCGGAGGCAACACAAGTCATCTGGTGGGACCGTCACAGCCAGATTTGCTGCATCAAGTGAGGCGTGATTTTTTTATTATTTTATTTCTATTTTTACTTTTATTAATTTTAATTTAATTTTCTACCTACATGGTGACTTTATCGAAATAACCTAAGAGTACGTTAGTTGGTGTGTTGACCGACTCTGTGTTGCATTACATTTCAAATATTAAGTTTGTTGTGTCTCTCTCTGTGTGCAGTCACCAAAGCTCAAAATCTCTCATTGACACAAGGCCGTAGTTATAATGTTATAATAAATATAATATATATTAATTATAATGTTATAATAAGTATAATATGTTATAATAAATATAACATGTTATAATAATCATAATATGTTATAATAATTATAATAATCAAATATGCCCCTCCAATATATTTCTGTAAAATATTTGTAAATAATAATTGCGATGCTCTGTTAATAAAAAGAACAATTTGCTAAACCTTGGCCACGAAATCTGGAGTTGTCTTCATATCACAATGCATACATTTCTGTTTACATGATTGCGTTGTACTTTATGAATCCCTAATCTCTGCCATTACATACTATGAAACAAGAAAAGGTAAAAAAGAAAAAAACAGAGCAATGTAATACAATACACTATTAGACATTATTGTATCAAATAAAACAAATTCCATCCCATGTGTTAGTGAACTTTTAAAAATATGTTTGGGAGGAAATGGCAGGAAATGAGTTTTCAAATTTAGATATTTTTCTGGGGGGGGGGGACCCCAGACCCCCCTGGAAGATTTGGTCCCCCCCCAATGTTGACTCCATGGCTACGGCCTTGCATTGACGTGCTAATTTCTCTACCCCCCCCCTCTCTACCCCCCCCTCTCTCTGCCCCTCTCTCTATTTAAGGCCTCGACACAGGCGTTGTTTCTCTGTGTGCTTGTGTCTCTCTCTGTGTGTCTCTGTGTCATCTCTCTGTGTCTATGTGTGTGTGTCTTTCTCTCTGTGTCTGTGTCATCTGTCTGTGTGTCTACAGTGAGGGAAAAGAGTATTTGATCCCCTGCTGATTTTGTACGATTGCCCACTGACAAAGAAATGATCAGTCTATAATTTTAATGGTAGGTTTATTTGAACAGTGAGAGACAGAATAACAACAACAAAAATCCAGAAAAACGCATGTCAAAATGTTATAAATGGATTTGCGTTTTAATGAGGGAAATAAGTATTTGACCCCTCTGCAAAACATGACTTAGTACTTGGTGGCAAAACCCTTGTTGGCAATCACAGAGTTCAGACGTTTCTTGTAGTTGGCCACCAGGTTTGCACACATTTCAGGAGGGATTTTGTCCCACTCCTCTTTGCAGATCTTCTCCAAGTCATTAAGGTTTCGAGGCTGACGTTTGGCAACTCGAACCTTCAGCTCCCTCCACAGATTTTCTATGGGATTAAGGTCTGGAGACTGGCTAGGCCACTCCAGGACCTTAATGTGCTTCTTCTTGAGCCACTCCTTTGTTGCCTTGGCCGTGTGTTTTGGGTCATTGTCATGCTGGAATACCCATCCACGACCTATTTTCAATGCCCTGGCTGAGGGAAGGAGGTTCTCACCCAAGATTTGACAGTACATGGCCCCGTCCATCGTCCCTTTGATGCGGTGAAGTTGTCCTGTCCCTTTAGCAGAAAAACACCCCCAAAGCATAATGTTTCCATCTCCATGTTTGACGGTGGGGATGGTGTTCTTGGGGTCATAGGCAGCATTCCTCTTCCAAACACGGCGAGTTGAGTTGATGCCAAAGAGCTCCATTTTGGTCTCATCTGACCACAACACTTTCACCCAGTTGTCCTCTGAATCATTCCGATGTTCATTGGCAAACTTCAGATGGGCATGTAAATGTGCTTTCTTGAGCAGGGGGACCTTGCGGGCGCTGCAGGATTTCAGTCCTTCACGGCGTAGTGTGTAAACCAACTGTTTTCTTGGTGACTATAGTCTCAGCTGCCTTGAGATCATTGACAAGATCCTCCCGTGTAGTTCTGGGCTGATTCCTCACCGTTTTCATGATCATTGCAACTCCACGAGGTGAGATCTTGCATGGAGCCCCAGGCCGAGTGAGATTTACAGTTCTTTTGTGTTTCTTCCATTTGCAAATAATCGCACCAACTGTTGTCACCTTATCGCCAAGCTGCTTGGCGATGGTCTTGTAGCCCATTCCAGCCTTGTGTAGGTCTACAATCTTGTCCCTGACATCCTTGGAGAGCTCTTTGGTCTTGGCCATGGTGGAGAGTTTGGAATCTGATTGATTGGTTTCTACTGTGAACAGGTGTCTTTTATACAGGTAACAAGCTGATATTAGGAGCACTCCCTTTAAGAGTGTGCTCCTAATCTCAGCTCGTTACCTGTATAAAAGACACCTGGGAGCCAGAAATCATTCTGATTGAGAGGGGGTCAAATACTTATTTCCCTCATTAAAATGCAAATCAATTTATAACATTTTTGACATGCGTTTTTCTGGATTTTTGTTGTTATTCGGTCTCTCACTGTTCAAATAAACCTACCATTAAAATTATAGACTGATCATTTCTTTTTCAGTGGGCAAACGTACAAAATCAGCAGGGGATCAAATACTTTTTTACCTCACTGTATGTGTGTGTCTCTCTTTGTGTGTCTCTGTGTCATCTCTCTCTGTGTGTCTATGTGTGTGTCTCTCTCTCTGTGTCTTTCTGTCATCTCTCTCTGCTTATGTGTCTGTCTATGTGTCTCTGTGTCTGTGTTTTGTCTCTCTCTCAAATTGAGCAATCTTTGGAAGAACGTTATCAACCAGTTGGGGTGTTGACTGTTATGTTAGCTGACTCTCTGTTGTATTGCATTACATTTCTAAGTTTACTAGGTTTTTTTTCTCTTTCATTTGTACCTGATGATGATTGCTTGTGTTGCAATCGAAACGTCGTATGCTATTTTTACACAGCGTTGGTTTAGGTGCTTTTTGTGGAATATTTTGCTGTTTTTCCCTGGATTTTAATGTTTGCACAGTCACATAGTCACTTTAAGATGTTTCCTCGTTCATGTTTTTGTTTTTTGTTTGTTACGGTTGCATCTGATTCAAGAGCCGAATGGCTCATGGGGCTATACCAAATAAATGAAACTGAAAGTATAATGTAATTTATTTATTTATTCTACGTGACTTTACCGAAAGAACCAAAGAGTATCTTGCTTAAGTTTTAATTTCTCTTCACCTGGCTCGCTACTTTGTAACTTTGTTTTATTTGAAATATTCACACTTTTTTTTCATTTTTTACCAGGCCACGCCCGCTTGAGCTGCTGTACCGCTCTTGTTTTCAGAAGCGACCTGCTCACAACAACAACAAGGTGAGGCTTGTCAACAGCGTGGTGGTGTTCACTCTAGATGCGTGGCGGTGTTCACTCTGGACGTGTGGCGGTGTTCACTCTGGACGCGTGGCGTTGTTCACTCTGGACACGTGGCGTTGTTCGCTCTCTGCATGTGGAGTGGGGACAATCGGGGGATCCGGAGGGAAATCCACGCGACCACGGGAAGAGAGAAAGACACACAAACTAAATATACAGCAGGCGTCAGGGTTGGGATGAATCCACGACTTCCTGTATGCCAGGAGAGGTAGTTAACATCTCACCACGGGGAGCAAGAGAGACACGCAGCCTCGGCGATGTTGATTAATCCTCATTGAATTACTTTGTGGAGTCAGGAAGCATTAATAGTGAGTGGATGAAGGTGGCTAGGCATGGGTCTAGACACACCTCTTAACCATGCCAGTGTGTGACAGTGTAAAGTTTGTGTTTGCAGTTAAGTCTATTAACTCTATTGAACACGGAGGTTATGCTGTATCACAACAATAGTTTGTTTTTGTTTTCCTCTGGAACTTTATAAGAATGGAAACAGTCAAGAAGTTAACACAGCACACACATGCAGCTGAAGTCAGATCTGTTCATTCCAGCGTGCAAGGACATCGTGAGCCTGGCTGGCTTCACACCTCTAAGTTGCGATTGAACATTAATTTATGCATTTTTGCATAACACAAATAGTATTATTTTCAACACCTTTTGCTATGTCAGCTAAATTTAGCTTTCATAAATATTCCTTTTGTAGCTAGACAGCCTAAAATTGTGTGCTCGGAGTTTTGGGTTAACATTCATTTTGAAGATACGAGGGCTTCCAGGCATGTTTATGACCATTCACCCTCTCATTGTGTGCCAGAACAGCCCGTGTGATGAATTTGGGAAACTTTTTCACTATGTCATGAATATATGAATAAGTGTCGACTTATAAGTCATGTGTTACTGTGTAAATATGCATTCCTCTGTGCATCGATACTGACGTGGATATAACTTTTTTTCTGTCTGCAGCTGTCGCTTCCTCTGCAGAATTGGTCTGATGGAGCAAAGGCACTCGGCGCGGCTCGGTGCAAAAAGGCAACAACGCGACCGGTGTGCATACAGCACGGATCATCCTGGACATTTGACAAGGCACCAGAAAACTCACACAGGAGAGAAACCCTTCAAGGGCAGTGTGTGTGGGAAGGCGTTTTCAGATTCATCTACTCGTGTAAAACACCAGAGAATGCACACGGGAGAGAAACCCTTCAAGTGCAGTGTGTGTGGGAAGGCGTTTTCACAGTCAACTAATCTTGTAGCACACCAGAGAACACACACGGGAGAGAAACCCTTCAAGTGCAGTGTGTGTGGGAAGGCGTTTTCACAGTCAACTCATCTTGTAGCACACCAGAGAACACACACGAGAAAGAAACCCTTCAAGTGCAGTGTGTGTGGGAAGGCGTTTTCACAGTCATCTACTCTTGTAACACACCAGAGAACACACACCGGAGAGAAACCCTTCAGGTGCACTCTGTGCGGGACGGCATTTGCACGTAAACAAAATCTTCAAGTACACCAGAGAACACACACGGGAGAGAAACCCTTCAAGTGCAGTGTGTGTGGGGAGGCGTTTGCACAGTCATATGCTCTTGAAAGACACCAGAGAACACACATGGGAGAGAAACCCTTCAAGTGCAGTGTGTGTGGGAAGGCGTTTGCACGTTCATCTGCTCTTGAAAGACACCAGAGAACACAGAAGCATCAGAAGATCCACAAGGAGTGGAGTCTGAAATCAGCTTGCGAAAGTCAAAGTGCCGCAATGAGCCCATCCCTCGTGAAACAAGAACCGGAAGACAATTCCAGCTTGGACGCTTTTAAAGGTATCGAGGTGAAACATGAAGAGGTGAAGGTGAAATTTGAAGAAGTGATGGTGAAGAGCGAAGAAGTGATGGTGAAATGTGAAGAAGTGATGGTGAAGAGTGAAGAAGTGATGGTGAAGAGCGAAGAAGTGATGGTGAAGAGCGAAGAAGTGAAGGTAAAATGTGAAGATGAAGATTCAACTCCAAAATCTGACCTTCACATCGATGGAGGCAACGTGAAGCAGGAGGAGAATTCTGACTGTGAGGCAGAGCGAGGCAACTCCCAGCAGTTTGTGGAAGTGGAGGTGTGGGTGGACTTCCTCCGAGACAATACAAAGTCAAATGGAGACCCGGTAGATGCGTAAGCTTGAGACGATGTCGCTCCAATAGATGCACCTTTGTCACAGGCTTTTAATGACAAGAATGTGAAGTTGAACACTCAATTCCTAGGTTCAACCTGCAGAGTAAGAGCGGCCAGTCTGTGTGGACCTATGGGTTGGGTAGATCTCTAACCAGGAGCGAGAGCCAATAAGCTCCCAAGCATTCGCTATGTTATCAATTGCATTTATATGGTGCTTGCTTAATCGCCTCGGCAACTCTGAGTTTTGCATCGTATCTCGTTTCAAACACTCGAAGAGCATCCCCAAGTAGCAGCTGCCCCTGTGTGGCACAAGGTGGTGGCCGTGCACCGGCCTGCATGTGGACAAGAGCCTGTCAGTAGGGGGCGATGGTTGATGTGGCATCTTAGTTGTGGAGTTTGTAGGTAATGTTTAGAATTTCATCAATTTTGACCCAGATGCCAGCATGCAATGGCCTACTCGTTTTGAATGGTGCATTAGTATGTTGTACATACACTGTTAAGCAGACGGTGCGTATTTTTTTAATTAGCTTCTTGTTAATAGGATGTAACCTAATGCAGTATATTTCAGTGCAGTAATTCAATTTTGTTAATATGCCTGTCAATAATTTAGAATGAATACTTGTATGATGGTGTGCATACATGTATAATTTTGTCTATAAGGGTCAAACATTGAATAAGTGATGTTAGGACAAAGTGTGTGTTTTGCAAGTAACCTGTACAGATCACTCAGGTGAGACTCATAGTTCTTGTGATACAGGTCAAAGGGTACTTTTGTGTTTTCAGGACGCGACGGCCTTTGGAGCAACTCATTGTCTTTGAAATAGGTAGCACACTCGGATCATTCATCAGTTACAAGGCGACCACTCAAAAGTTACACGTAGAGGAGATACATTCTCAACAACACGAATTATAATTTTGTATTACGTGTTGACGTAGATTTTGTCGAATTAGGACGAGAAATGGTCCTTGCTGATTAACGTCTGGATGTTGACAACCATGGGTTGAAGCAAGCCTGACCGCCTGTGGTGCCCCTCAACCATTTACGGCCTTGGGCCAGGAAAGTCATGAAAAAAATTCACACGAACGACGCATCCACGCAAGCACCCGATGCTCCGTTTAAAAGTTTTAAAATGAAACAACTTTGAATTGTATTATTTTTGAATTAGATAATTGTATTTCTTCATTAAAGCTTATTTCATTTTACAACTGGAAGACTTCATTGAAAACAACATTTCGTGTGAAATTTCTCTAGTCGTGAGGTAAATGGCCTTACCAGGGTTCGGTTCGATGCGGACTTTCACCTGGTTGGGATCGCGGGGTGGAGATAAGGCGACACAGAGCTGGCTGTGCCAGAAGACCGCCGTGTGCAGATCGATTCCAACGCGATCGAACGTCTGTCCCTGCTCCTCCGTCGTTCATGTAGGGGGCGAGTAGGTTTGCAGCGCCTCCTGCATGAAAACGAATGCAAAGTGCAGTGGTCATCACAGATGAAGTTGTGTGCTTATATAAGAGTACTCGCGGGAAGTACCCGGCGTGAAATTTCCCACCTTGTATCGTAATCTATAGGATACTAAGGCTAAGCACACCCGAGGATTGCACTTTTGTTGAAAAATTAAGTTGCAAATATTTGTCCATTATTGGCCAAAAACGGCATAGGTTAGTATGCCGATTTTATATATTGGGACGTGCACATTTCATCATAAAATGTTCAACGTTTAATCTAATACATAGCATACTAAGGCTAAATACAATGGAGCAATGAACTTTTGTCGACAAATAAGGCTGAAAGTTTGGCCAATTTTGGCCGATTTTATTCTTTTACTTTAAAATTTCATGGAGAAATTTCCCACCTTGTATCGTAATGTATAGGAAACTAAGGCTAAACACACCCGAGGATTGCACTTTTGTTAAAAAATGAAGTTGTAAAAATGTGTCCATTATTGGTACGTGAACATTTCATCATAAAATATTCCACTTTTAATCTAATACACGGCATACTAAGGGTAAATACAATTGATTAATTAACTTTTTGTTGAAAAGGAGAGCTATGAAAATTTTGCTTATTTTGGTTAAAACGGGCATAAGTATGGCGATTTTATTTTTGGGACGTGAAAATTTAATCGTGAAATTTCCCACTTTTAAAGTAACATAGAGCATACTAATGCTGAACAAAATGGAGGAATTCACTTTTTCTTGGAAAATTTAGCTATGAAAATTGAGAAAATTTTGGCCAAGAACAGCATTGGTAAAGTATGCCGATTTGATCTTTTTACTTCAAATTTCATGGTCAAATTTCCCACTTTTAATGTAATATATAGGCTAGTCAGTCTAAACACAACCGAGGAATGCACTTTTTGTTAAAAAATACAGCTGTAAAAATTCGTTCAATTTTAGCCAAAAACGGCAGAGGTTAGTATGTCGATTTTCTGTTTGGGACGTGAACATTTCATCGTGAAATTTTCCACTTTTAATCTAATACATAGCATACTAAGGCTAAATACAATGGAGGAATTAACTTTCGTCCTAAAATAAAGCTGTCACAAAGTTGGGCTTATTGAGCCTAAAAACGACACAGTATGCCGGTTAACTTTTTTACATTCGAAAATTTCATGCATGAAATTCCCCACTTTTTAACGTAATATATGGGCTACTCAGGCTAAACACAACCAAGGAATGCACTTTTCGTTGCAAAAAAAAGCTAAAAAAATGTTGATCGATTTTGCCAAAAAACGGCCTAGGTTAGTATGGCGATTATCTTTTATGGACGTGAAAATGTCATCGTGAAATGTCGTCAGCGGTGTGCTGGAGAGCCAAGCCACGACATCTACAAAGCGCTGCTCATAGCGAGTAGCAGCACCGATGGAGGTCGTCACGGCACACACAGAGGGGGTGGGTGGCCAGCCCCACGCCCGGCCGCCTTTGTCTCCCCAGTGCGAGCGATGTTGACACACCGCACCGGGTTCTCGTTTGAGGCCGTTTCGACACTGCCGCTCCCCTTCTGTCAACAAACTTGAACTCTGACCCCGCTCTCTGACGTCACCGCTCAGCGTGACCTCATCGGCATCAAACGCCAGGGGGAGGTGTACCCCGCAAGTGACGTCATGTCACCTGCTGCCGCGTGACGTCACGAGGTAACGGAAAGTTGCCGCTCCGCGCGGGAACTGAAATCCGAGGTAAGAAATTCTCATCGCGGTTGTGGTGGTGGTTGTTGTGGTGGTTGTTGTTGTGGTGGTTGTTGTGGTGGTGGTTGTGGTTGTTGTTTACCGAGGTAGAGCCTCGCTCTCTCTCTCTCGTAGGGATGTTATTTGAGTAGCAGCGAGCATGGAAGCGATGTCCTGATTGAAACTTTACAACACGGGGCCTTGCCTCCTGCCCTCGCCTGATCGCGTTCGCTTCAATTCTCTCGCTTAGTTTAGCAATTTCGATTTAAAGCTTTCGTGACTGCAGTGATTCATCTGCTTGGTTCTTTCGGTAAAGTCATCACGTAGAATGGAAATAATAAAATAATAAACATAAAACAATAAAAATGTAACATAATAAACTTTTAATATGTTTTACATCACGTAGAATGGAAATAATAAAATAGTAAAACTAATATGTTAAATAATTTTTATTATTTTATTATTTCCATCTACGTGACTACCGAAAGAACCAAGAAGATAGTTTAGCAACCTGTGGAAGAACGCGATCAGCCAGGCGATGCGTTAGTTGTGTTAACTCTAGATTTGAAGCTTTTGTGACTGCAAGGATTCATGCCCTTAGGTTTGTTCGGTAAAGTCACCGTGTAGGTGAAAAATTAAATAAAAATTAATAAAAGTAACAATAGAATAAAATATAAAAGAAAAAATCACGACGTTTCGGAGGCAACACAAGTCATCAGGTGGGACCGTCACAGCCAGATTTGCTGCATCAAGTGAAGCGTGATTTTTTTATTATTTTATTTCTATTTTTACTTTTATTAATTTTAATTTAATTTTCTACCTACATGGTGACTTTACCAAAATAACCTAAGAGTACGTTAGTTGGTGTGTTGACCGACTCTGTGTTGCATTACATTTCAAATATTAAGTTTGTTTGATTAAGTGTCTCTCTCTGTGTGCAGTCACCAAAGCTCCAAATCTCTCATTGACACAAGGCCGTAATTATAATGTTATAATAAATATAACATGTTACAATAATCATAATATGTTATAATAATTATAATAATCAAATATGCCCCTCCAATATGTTTCTGTAAAATATTTGTAAATAATAATTGCGATGCTCTGTTAATAAAAAGAACAATTTGCTAAACCTTGGCCACGAAATCTGGAGTTGTCTTCATATCACAATGCATAGATTTCTGTTTATATGATTGCGTTGTACTTTATGAATCTCTAATCTCTGCCATTACATACTATGAAACAAGAAAAGGTAAAAAAGAAAAAACAGAGCAATGTAATACAATACACTATTAGACATTATTGTATCAAATAAAACAAATTCCATCCCATGTGTTAGTGAACTTTTAAAAATATGTTTGTGAGGAAATGGCTGGAAATGAGTTTTCAAATTTAGATATTTTTCTGGGGGGGGGACCCCAGACCCCCCTGGAAGATTTGGTCCCCCCCCAATGTTGACTCCATGGCTACGGCCTTGCATTGACGTGCTAATTTCTCTACCCCCCCCTCTCTACCCCCCCCCCTCTCTCTGCCCCCCCCCTCTCTCTGCCCCTCTCTCTATTTAAGGCCTCGACACAGGCGTTGTTTCTCTGTGTGCTTGTGTCTCTCTCTGTGTGTCTCTGTGTCATCTCTCTGTGTCTATGTGTGTGTGTCTCTCTCTGTGTGTCTGTGTCATTTGTCTGTGTGTCTACAGTGAGGGAAAAGAGTATTTGATCCCCTGCTTATTTTGTACGATTGCCCACTGACAAAGAAATGATCAGTCTATAATTTTAATGGTAGGTTTATTTGAACAGTGAGAGACAGAATAACAACAACAAAAATCCAGAAAAACGCATGTCAAAATGTTATAAATGGATTTGCGTTTTAATGAGGGAAATAAGTATTTGACCCCTCTGCAAAACATGACTTAGTACTTGGTGGCAAAACCCTTGTTGGCAATCACAGAGTTCAGACGTTTCTTGTAGTTGGCCACCAGGTTTGCACACATTTCAGGAGGGATTTTGTCCCACTCCTCTTTGCAGATCTTCTCCAAGTCATTAAGGTTTCGAGGCTGACGTTTGGCAACTCGAACCTTCAGCTCCCTCCACAGATTTTCTATGGGATTAAGGTCTGGAGACTGGCTAGGCCACTCCAGGACCTTAATGTGCTTCTTCTTGAGCCACTCCTTTGTTGCCTTGGCCGTGTGTTTTGGGTCATTGTCATGCTGGAATACCCATCCACGACCTATTTTCAATGCCCTGGCTGAGGGAAGGAGGTTCTCACCCAAGATTTGACAGTACATGGCCCCGTCCATCGTCCCTTTGATGCGGTGAAGTTGTCATGTCCCTTTAGCAGAAAAACACCCCCAAAGCATAATGTTTCCATCTCCATGTTTGACGGTGGTGATGGTGTTCTTGGGGTGATAGGCAGCATTCCTCTTCCAAACGCGGCGAGTTGAGTTGATGCCAAAGAGCTCCATTTTGGTCTCATCTGACCACAACACTTTCACCCAGTTGTCCTCTGAATCATTCAGATGTTCATTGGCAAACTTCAGATGGGCATGTATATGTGCTTTCTTGAGCAGGGGGACCTTGCGGGCGCTGCAGGATTTCAGTCCTTCACGGTGTAGTGTGTTACCAACTGTTTTCTTGGTGACTATAGTCTCAGCTGCCTTGAGATCATTGACAAGATCCTCCCGTGTAGTTCTGGGCTGATTCCTCACCGTTTTCATGATCATTGCAACTCCACGAGGTGAGATCTTGCATGGAGCCCCAGGCCGAGTGAGATTTACAGTTCTTTTGTGTTTCTTCCATTTGCGAATAATCGCACCAACTGTTGTCACCTTATCGCCAAGCTGCTTGGCGATGGTCTTGTAGCCCATTCCAGCCTTGTGTAGGTCTACAATCTTGTCCCTGACATCCTTGGAGAGCTCTTTGGTCTTGGCCATGGTGGAGAGTTTGGAATCTGATTGATTGATTTCTACTGTGAACAGGTGTCTTTTATACAGGTAACAAGCTGATATTAGGAGCACTCCCTTTAAGAGTGTGCTCCTAATCTCCTAATCTCAGCTCGTTACCTGTATAAAAGGCACTCCCTTTAAGAGTGTGCTCCTAATCTCAGCTCGTTACCTGTATAAAAGACACCTGGGAGCCAGAAATCATTCTGATTGAGAGGGGGTCAAATACTTATTTCCCTCATTAAAATGCAAATCAATTTATAACATTTTTGACATGCGTTTTTCTGGATTTTTGTTGTTGTTATTCTGTCTCTCACTGTTCAAATAAACCTACCATTAAAATTATAGACTGATCATTTCTTTGTCAGTGGGCAAACGTACAAAATCAGCAGGGGATCAAATACTTTTTTACCTCACTGTATGTGTGTGTCTCTCTTTGTGTGTCTCTGTGTCATCTCTCTCTGTGTGTCTATGTGTGTGTCTCTCTCTCTGTGTCTTTCTGTCATCTCTCTCTGCTTATGTGTCTGTCTATGTGTCTCTGTGTCTGTGTTTTGTCTCTCTCTCAAATTGAGCAATCTTTGGAAGAACGTTATCAACCAGTTGGGGTGTTGACTGTTATGTTAGCTGACTCTCTGTTGTATTGCATTACATTTCTAAGTTTACTAGGTTTTTTTTCTCTTTCATTTGTACCTGATGATGATTGCTTGTGTTGCAATCGAAACGTCGTATGCTATTTGCACACAGCGTTGGTTTAGGTGCTTTTTGTGGAATATTTTGCTGTTTTTCCCTGGATTTTAATGTTTGCACAGTCACATAGTCACTTTAAGATGTTTCCTCGTTCATGTTTTAGTTTTTTGTTTGTTACGGTTGCATCCGATTCAAGAGCCGAATGGCTCACGGGGCTATACCAAATAAATGAAACAGAAACTATAATTTTATTTATTTATTTATTTATTCTACGTGACTTTACCGAAAGAACCAAAGAGTATCTTGCTTAAGTTTTAATTTCTCTTCACCTGGCTCGCTACTTTGTAACTTTGTTTTATTTGAAATATTCACACTTTTTTTTTTCATTTTTTACCAGGCCACGCCCGCTTGAGCTGCTGTACCGCTCTTGTTTTCAGAAGCGACCTGCTCACAACAACAACAACAACAAGGTGAGGCTTGTCAACAGCGTGGTGGTGTTCACTCTGGACGCGTGGCGGTGTTCACTCTGGACGCGTGGCGGTGTTCACTCTGGACGCGTGGCGTTGTTCACTCTGGACGCGTGGCGGTGTTCACTCTGGACGCGTGGCGGTGTTCACTCTGGACGCGTGGCGGTGTTCACTCTGGACGCGTGGCGTTGTTCACTCTGGACGCGTGGCGGTGTTCACTCTGGACGCGTGGCGGTGTTCACTCTGGACGCGTGGCGGTGTTCACTCTGGACGCGTGGCGGTGTTCACTCTGGACGCGTGGCGGTGTTCACTCTGGACGCGTGACGGTGTTCACTCTGGACGCGTGGCGTTGTTCACTCTGGACGCGTGGCGGTGTTCACTCTGGACGCGTGACGGTGTTCACTCTGGACGCGTGGCGGTGTTCACTCTGGACGCGTGGCGGTGTTCACTCTGGACGCGTGGCGGTGTTCACTCTGGACGCGTGGCGGTGTTCACTCTGGACGCGTGGCGGTGTTCACTCTGGACGCGTGGCGGTGTTCACTCTGGACACGTGGCGTTGTTCACTCTCTGCATGTGGAGTGGGGACAATCGGGGGATCCGCAGGGAAATCCACGCGACCACGGGAAGAGAGAAAGACACACAAACTAAATATACAGCAGGCGTCAGGGTTGGGATGAATCCACGACTTCCTGTATGCCAGGAGAGGTAGTTAACATCTCACCACGGGGAGCGAGAGAGACACGCAGCCTCAGGGGTGTTGATTAATCCTCATTGAATTACTTTGTGGAGTCAGGAAGCATTAATAGTGAGCAAATGAAGGTGGGTAGGCATGGGTCTGGACACACCTCTTAACCATGCCAGTGTGTGACAGTGTAAAATTTGTGTTGGCAGTTAAGTCTATTAACTCTATTGAACACGGAGGTTATACTGTATCACAACAATAGTTTGTTTTTGTTTTCCTCTGGAACTTTATAAGAATGGAAACAGTCAAGAAGTTAACACAGCACACACATGCAGCTGAAGTCAGATCTGTTCATTCCAGCGTGCAAGGACATCGTGAGCCTGGCTGGCTTCACACCTCTAAGTTGCGATTGAACATTAATTTATGCATTTTTGCATAACACAATTAGTATTATTTTCAACACCTTTTGCTATGTCAGCTAAATTTAGCTTTCATAAATATTCCTTTTGTAGCTAGACAGCCTAAAATTGCGTGCTCTGAGTTTTGGGTTAACATTCATTTTGAAGATACGAGGGCTTCCAGGCATGTTTATGACCATTCACCCTCTCATTGTGTGCCCTACCAGCCCGTGTGATGAATTTGGGAAACTTTTTCACTATGTCATGAATATATGAATAAGTGTCGACTTATAAGTCATGTGTTACTGTGTAAATATGCATTCCTCTGTGCATCGATACTGACGTGGATGTAACTTTTTTTCTGTCTGCAGCTGTCGCTTCCTCTGCAGAATTGGTCTGATGGAGCAAAGGCACTCGGCGCGGCTCGGTGCAAAAAGGCATCAATGCGACCGGTGTGCATACAGCACGGATCATCCTGGACATTTGACAAGGCACCAGAAAACTCACACAGGAGAGAAACCCTTCAAGGGCAGTGTGTGTGGGAAGGCGTTTTCAGATTCATCTACTCGTGTAAAACACCAGAGAATGCACACGGGAGATAAACCCTTCAAGTGCAGTGTGTGTGGGGAGGCGTTTGCACAGTCATCTGCTCTTGAAAGACACCAGAGAACACACACGGGAGAGAAACCCTTCAAGTGCAGTGTGTGTGGGAAGGCGTTTTCACAGTCAACTAATCTTGTAGCACACCAGAGAACACACACGGGAGAGAAACCCTTCAAGTGCAGTGTGTGTGGGAAGGCGTTTTCACAGTCAACTAATCTTGTAACACACCAGAAAACTCACACGGGAGAGAAACCCTTTAAGTGCAGTGTGTGTGGGAAGGCGTTTTTATTTTCATCTCATCTTGAAATACACCAGAGAACACACACGAGAGAGAAACCCTTCAGGTGCACTCTGTGCGGGACGGCATTTGCACGTAAAGATTATCTTCAAGTACACCAGAGAACACACACGGGAGAGAAACCCTTCAAGTGCAGTGCGTGTGGGAAGGCGTTTTCAGATGCATCTACTCTTGTAACACACCAGAGAACACACACGGGAGAGAAACCCTTCAAGTGCAGTGTGTGTGGGAAGGCGTTTTCACAGTCAACTAATCTTGTAGCACACCAGAGAACACACACCAGAGAGAAACCCTTCAGGTGCACTCTGTGCGGGACGGCATTTGCACGTGATCAAACTCTTCAAGTACACCAGAGAACACACACGGGAGAAAAACCCTTCAAGTGCAGTGTGTGTGGGAAGGCGTTTGCACTGTCATCTGGTCTTGAAAGACACCAGAGAACACACACGGGAGAGAAACCCTTCAAGTGCAGTGTGTGTGGGAAGGCGTTTGCACAGTCATCAAATTTTCATGTACACCAGAGAACACACAAGCATCAGAAGGTCCACCAGGAGTGGAGTCTGAAATCAGCTTGTGAAAGTCAAAGTGCTGCAATGAGCCCATCCCTCATCAAACAAGAACCAGAAGAAAATCCCAGCTTGGACACTTTTAAAGGTATCGAGGTGAAATATGAAGAGGTGAACGTGAAATGTGAAGAAGTGATGATGAAGAGCCAAGAAGTGAAGGTAAAATGTGAAGATGAAGATTCAACTCCAAAATCGGACCTTCACTTCGATGGAGGCAACGTGAAGCAGGAGGAGAATTCTGACTGTGAGGCAGAGCGAGGCAACTCCCAGCAGTTTGTGGAAGTGGAGGTGTGGGTGGACTTCCTCCGAGACAATACAAAGTCAAATGGAGACCCGGTAGATGTGTAAGCCTGAGACGATGTCGCTCCAATAGATGCACCTTTGCACAGGCTGTTAATGACAAGAATGTGAAGTTGAACACTCAATTCCTATGTTCAACCTGCAGGGTAAGAGCGGCCAGTCTTTGTGGACCTGTGGGTTGGGTAGATCTCTAACCAGGAGCGAGAGCCAATAAGCTCCCAAGCATTCACTATGTTATCAATTGCATTTATATGGTGCTTGCTTAATCGCCTCGGCAACTCTGAGTTTTGCATCGTATCTCGTTTCAAACACTCGAAGAGCATCCCCAAGTAGCAGCTGCCCCTGTGTGGCACAAGGTGGTGGCCCTGCACCGGCCTGCATGTGGACAAGAGCCTGTCAGTAGGGGGCGATGGTTGATGTGGCATCTCAGTTGTGGAGTTTGTAGGTAATGTTTATAATTTCATCAATTTTGACCCAGACGCCAGCATGCAATGGCCGACTCGTTTTGAATGGTGCATTAGTATGTTGTACATACACTGTTAAGCAGATGGTGCATATATTTTTAATTAGCTTCTTGTTAATAGGATGTAACGTAATGCAGTATATTTCAGTGCAGTAATTCAATTTTGTTAATATGCCTGTCAATAATTTAGAATGAATACTTGTATGATGGTGTGCGTACATGTACCATTTTGTCTATAAGGGTCAAACATTGAATAAGTGATGTTAGGACAAAGTGTGTGTTTTGCAAGTAACCTGTACAGATCACTCAGGTGAGACTCATTGTTCTTGTGGTACAGGTCAAAGGGTACTTTTGTGTTTTCAGGAAGCATCTCCCTCTGGAGCAACTCATCGTCTTTGAAATAGGGAGCACACTCGGATCATTCATCTGTTACAAGGCATACCACTCAAAAGTTACACATAGTGGAGATACATTCTCAACAACACGAATTATAATTTTGTATTACGTGTTGACGTAGATTTTGTCGAATTAGGACGAGAAATGGTCCTTGCCGATTAACGTCTGGATGTTGACAACCATGGGGTGTAGCAAGCCTGACCGCCTGCGGTGCCCCTCACAACCATTTACGGCCTTGGGCCAGGAAAGTCACGAAAAAAATTGTCCACGAACGACGCATCCACGCAAGCACCCGATGCTCCCTTTTGAAGTTTTAATATGAAACAACTTTGAATTGTATATTGTTTTGCATTTGATTATTGTATTTCTTCATTAAAAGCCGATATTTTCCATCTGGAAGACTTCATTGAAAACAACATTTCGTGTGAATTTTCTCTAGTCGTGAGGTAAATGGCCTTTCCGGGGTTCGGTTCGATGCGGACTTTCTCCTGGTTGGGATCGCGGGGTGGAGATAAGGCGACACAGAGCTGGCCGTGCCAGAAGACCGCCGTCTGCAGATCGATTCCAACGCGATCGAACGTCTGTCCCTGCTCCTCCGTCGTTCATGTAGGGGGCGAGTAGGTTTGCAGCGCCTCCTGCATGAAAACGAAGGAAAGTGCAGCGTTCATCACAGATGAAGTTGTGTGCTTAGATAAGAGTACTCGCGGGAAGTACCCGGCGTGAAATTTCCCACTTTTTATCGTAATATATAGGATACTAAGGCTAAGCACACCCGAGGATTGCACTTTTGTTGAAAAATTAAGTTGCAAATATTTGGCCATTATTGGTCAAAAACGGCATAGGTTAGTATGCCGATTTTCTATATTGGGATGTGAACATTTCATCACAAAATGTTCCACTTTTAATCTAATACATAGCATACTAAGGGTAAATACAATTGATGAATTAACTTTTTGTTCAAAAAGAAAGCTATGAAAATTTGGCTTATTTTGGTTAATACCGGCATAAGTATGCCGATTTTATTTTTGGGACCTGAAAATTTAATCGTGAAATTTCCCACTTTTAAAGTAACAGAGCATACGAATGCTTAACAAAATGGAGGAATTCACTTTTTCTTTGAAAATCTAACTATGAAAATGTACCAAATTTTGGCCAAGAACAGCATTGGTAAAGTATGCCGATTTGATGTTTTTACTTAAAATTTCATGGTGAAATTTCTCACTTTCAATGTAATATATAGACTACTCAGGCTAAACACAACCGAGGAATGCACTTTTTGTTCAAAAATACAGCTGTAAAAATTCGTAAAATTTTAGCCAAAAACGGCAGAGGTTCGTATGGCGATTTCCTGTTTGGGACGTGAAAACTTAATGGTGAAATTTCCCACTTTTAATGTAATAGAGCATACTAATGCTTAACAAAATGGAGGAATTCACTTTTTTAAATCCTTTATATCAAGTTCGCTTGCTTGCTTGCGTGCTTGCTTGCTTACGACCGTGCAAATCTTTCGGTCGTTTTTTAACCCACTTCCCGTGATCCAATCGAGCTGACATTTTGCACACAGACTCGTTGTGCGAGACAATGTTCGTGAAAAAAATGTCAAAAATTTTACACTTTTTAGGCAAAAAAAAGTATTTTACATTTATTCAAATAGAACTCATTCATGGCTTTGGCTGAACGTCACAGTGTAGGAGCCCAGAGCGTAACCCCTCCACAGGCCGTGGTGGAGTAGCGCAGTTGGTAGCGCCCTCGCTTCCCATGCCAAAGGTCGCGGGATCGATCCCCGCGTCCTCCACAGGCGAATATATTTTTAAATCCTTTATATTAAGTTCGCTTGCTTGCTTAGGACCGTGCAAATCTTTCGCTCGTTTTTTAACCCACTTCCCGTGATCAAATCGAGCTGACATTTTCCACACAGACTCGTTGTGCGTGACAATAAATTTTCGTGAAATTTTTTTTCCAAAATTTTACAGTTTAGGGAATTTTTTTAAAATATTTAATTACCAATTGCTTAATGGTGGCAGACAATCATCTGACCCATAGGTGGCAGCCATCTCAAGCCAGAGAACGAGAGGACTCTAGCCGCCACGCATATAAAGGATTTAGAGTGAAAAACTTTGTTTTTACGGGTTAATTTTTCTTTTTACTTCTAAATTTCATGCATGAAATTCCACACTTTTTAACGTAATATATAGGCAACACAACCAAGGAATGCACTTTTCGTTGAAAAATAAAGCTACGAAAATTGGACCAATTTTGCCAAAAAACGGCCTAGGTTAGTATGGCGATTTTCCTTTGATGGACGTGAAAATGTCATCGTGAAATGTCGCCAGCGGTGTGCTGGAGAGCCAAGACACGACATCTACAAAGTGCTGCTCATAGCGAGTAGCAGCACCGATGGAGGTCGTCACGGCACACGAGGGGGTGGGTGGCCAGCACCACGCCCGGCCGCCTTTGTCTCCCCAGTGCTGGCGATGTTGACACACCGCACCGGGAACTCGTTTGAGGCCGTTTCGACACTGCCACTCCCTTTCTGTCAACAAACTTGAACTCTGACCCCGCTCTCTGACGTCACCGCTCAGCGTGACCTCATCGGCATCAAACGCGAGGGGGAGGTGTACCCCGCAAGTGACGTCATGTCACCTGCTGCCGCGTGACGTCGCGAGCGACCAGGAAGTTGCCGCTCCGCCCGTAAACTGAAATCCGAGGTGAGAAATTATCATCGCGGTTGTGGTGGTGGTTGTTGTAGTGGTGGTTGTAGTGGTGGTGGTGGTTGTAGTGGTGGTTGTAGTGGTGGTGGTGGCTGTAGTGGTGGTTGTTGTGGTGGAGGTTGTGGTGGGGGTGATGGTGGTTGTGGTGGGGGTGATGGTGGTGGTTGTGGTGTTGGTTGTGGTGGTGGTGGTTGTTGCGTACCGAGGTAGAGCCTCGCTCTCTCTCTCGTAGGGATGTCAATTGAGTAGCAGCGAGCATGGAAGCGATGTCCAGGTTGGAACTTTACAACGCGGGACCTTGCCTCCTGCCCTCGCCTGGTCGCGTTTGCTTCAATTCTCTCGCTCAGAGTTGTGTGTTTTGTTTGCGTTCCGACTGCAGATATTGTGGTCTATGCAAACATGACTCCTCGTAAAAAAGGTGTCAGTTTTCTTGCCAGATAGAAGAATAAAAAAACAATTATATCTCGCTTAAGTTGAATTTGTCTTCACCCGGCTCGCCACTTTGTAACTTTGTTTTACTTTAAATATTAACACAGTTTTTATTTTTACCAGGCCACGCCCGCGTGAGCTGCTGTACCGCTCTTGTTTTCACAAGCGACCTGCCCACAACAACAACAAGGTGGGGCTTGTCAACAGCGTGGTGTTCACTCTGGACATGTGACGGTGTTCACTCTAGACGCGTGGTGGTGTTCACTCTAGACGCGTGGCGGTGTTCACTCTGGACGCGTGACGGTGTTCACTCTGGACGCGTGGCGGTGTTCACTCTGGACGCGTGGCGGTGTTCACTCTGGACGCGTGGCGGTGTTCACTCTGGACGCGTGGCGGTGTTCACTCTGGACGCGTGGCGGTGTTCACTCTGGACGCGTGGCGGTGTTCACTCTGGACACGTGGCGTTGTTCACTCTCTGCATGTGGAGTGGGCACAATCGGGGGATCCGCAGGGAAATCCACGCGACCACGGGAAGAGAGAAAGACACACAAACTAAATATACAGCAGGCGTCAGGGTTGGGATGAATCCACGACTTCCTGTATGCCAGGAGAGGTAGTTAACATCTCACCACGGGGAGCGAGAGAGACACGCAGCCTCAGGGGTGTTGATTAATCCTCATTGAATTACTTTGTGGAGTCAGGAAGCATTAATAGTGAGTGGATGAAGGTGGCTAGGCATGGGTCTAGACACACCTCTTAACCATGCCAGTGTGTGACAGTGTAAAGTTTGTGTTTGCAGTTAAGTCTATTAACTCTATTGAACACGGAGGTTATGCTGTATCACAACAATAGTTTGTTTTTGTTTTCCTCTGGAACTTTATAAGAATGGAAACAGTCAAGAAGTTAACACAGCACACACATGCAGCTGAAGTCAGATCTGTTCATTCCAGCGTGCAAGGACATCGTGAGCCTGGCTGGCTTCACACCTCTAAGTTGCGATTGAACATTAATTTATGCATTTTTGCATAACACAAATAGTATTATTTTCAACACCTTTTGCTATGTCAGCTAAATTTAGCTTTCATAAATATTCCTTTTGTAGCTAGACAGCCTAAAATTGTGTGCTCGGAGTTTTGGGTTAACATTCATGTTGAAGATACGAGGGCTTCCAGGCATGTTTATGACCATTCACCCTCTCATTGTGTGCCAGAACAGCCCGTGTGATGAATTTGGGAAACTTTTTCACTATATCATGAATATATGAATAAGTGTCGACTTATAAGTCATGTGTTACTGTGTAAATATGCATTCCTCTGTGCATCGATACTGACGTGGATGTAACTTTTTTTCTGTCTGCAGCTGTCGCTTCCTCTGCAGAATTGGTCTGATGGAGCAAAGGCACTCGGCGCGGCTCGGTGCAAAAAGGCAACAATGCGACCGGTGTGCATACAGCACGGATCATCCTGGACATTTGACAAGGCACCAGAAAACTCACACAGGAGAGAAACCCTTCAAGGGCAGTGTGTGTGGGAAGGCGTTTTCAGATTCATCTACTCGTGTAAAACACCAGAGAATGCACACGGGAGATAAACCCTTCAAGTGCAGTGTGTGTGGGGAGGCGTTTGCACAGTCATCTGCTCTTGAAAGACACCAGAGAACACACACGGGAGAGAAACCCTTCAAGTGCAGTGTGTGTGGGAAGGCGTTTTCACAGTCAACTAATCTTGTAGCACACCAGAGAACACACACGGGAGAGAAACCCTTCAAGTGCAGTGTGTGTGGGAAGGCGTTTTCACAGTCAACTAATCTTGTAGCACACCAGAGAACACACACGAGAAAGAAACCCTTCAAGTGCAGTGTGTGTGGGAAGGCGTTTTCACAGTCATCTACTCTTGTAACACACCAGACAACACACACCGGAGAGAAACCCTTCAGGTGCACTCTGTGCGGGACGGCATTTGCACGTAAACAAAATCTTCAAGTACACCAGAGAACACACACGGGAGAGAAACCCTTCAAGTGCAGTGTGTGTGGGGAGGCGTTTGCACAGTCATATGCTCTTGAAAGACACCAGAGAACACACACGGGAGTGAAACCCTTCAAGTGCAGTGTGTGTGGGAAGGCGTTTGCACGTTCATCTGCTCTTGAAAGACACCAGAGAACACAGAAGCATCAGAAGATCCACAAGGAGTGGAGTCTGAAATCAGCTTGCGAAAGTCAAAGTGCCGCAATGAGCCCATCCCTCGTGAAACAAGAACCGGAAGACAATTCCAGCTTGGACGCTTTTAAAGGTATCGAGGTGAAACATGAAGAGGTGAAGGTGAAATTTGAAGAAGTGATGGTGAAGAGCGAAGAAGTGATGGTGAAGAGCGAAGAAGTGATGGTGAAGAGCGAAGAAGTGATGGTGAAGAGCGAAGAAGTGAAGGTAAAATGTGAAGATGAAGATTCAACTCCAAAATCTGACCTTCACATCGATGGAGGCAACGTGAAGCAGGAGGAGAATTCTGACTGTGAGGCAGAGCGAGGCAACTCCCAGCAGTTTGTGGAAGTGGAGGTGTGGGTGGACTTCCTCCGAGACAATACAAAGTCAAATGGAGACCCGGTAGATGCGTAAGCTTCAGACGATGTCGCTCCAATAGATGCACCTTTGTCACAGGCTTTTAATGACAAGAATGTGAAGTTGAACACTCAATTCCTAGGTTCAACCTGCAGAGTAAGAGCGGCCAGTCTGTGTGGACCTATGGGTTGGGTAGATCTCTAACCAGGAGCGAGAGCCAATAAGCTCCCAAGCATTCACTATGTTATCAATTGCATTTATATGGTGCTTGCTTAATCGCCTCGGCAACTCTGAGTTTTGCATCGTATCTCGTTTCAAACACTCGAAGAGCATCCCCAAGTAGCAGCTGCCCCTGTGTGGCACAAGGTGGTGGCCGTGCACCGGCCTGCATGTGGACAAGAGCCTGTCAGTAGGGGGCGATGGTTGATGTGGCATCTCAGTTGTGGAGTTTGTAGATAATGTTTTTAGAATTTGCTACATTTTGACCCAGATGCCAGTATGCAATTGCCGACTCGTTTTGAATGGTGCATTAGTATGTTGTACATACACTGTTAAGCAGACGGTGCGTATTTTTTAAATTAGCTTCTTGTTAATAGGATGTAACCTAATGCAGTATATTTCAGTGCAGTAATTCAATTTTGTTAATATGCCTGTCAATAATTTAGAATGAATACTTGTATGATGGTGTGCGTACATGTACAATTTTGTCTATAAGGGTCAAACATTGAATAAGTGATGTTAGGACAAAGTGTGTGTTTTGCAAGTAACTTGTACAGATCACTCAGATGAGACTCATAGTTCGTGTGATACAGGTCAAAGGGTACTTTTGTGTTTTCAGGAAGCGTCTGCCTTTGGAGCAACTCATTGTCTTTGAAATAGGGAGCACACTCGGATCATTCATCATTTACAAGGCATACCACTCAAAAGTTACACATAGTGGAGATACATTCTCAACAACACGAATTATAATTTTGTATTACGTGTTGACGTAGATTTTGTCGAATTAGGACGAGAAATGGTCCTTGCCGATTAACGTCTGGATGTTGACAACCATGGGGTGTAGCAAGCCTGACCGCCTGCGGTGCCCCTCACAACCATTTCGGCCTTGGGCCAGGAAAGTCACGAAAAAAATTATCCACGAACGACGCATCCACGCAAGCACCCGATGCTCCCTTTTGAAGTTTTAATATGAAACAACTTTGAATTGTATATTGTTTTGCATTTGATTATTGTATTTCTTCATTAAAAGCCGATATTTTCCATCTGGAAGACTTCATTGAAAACAACATTTCGTGTGAATTTTCTCTAGTCGTGAGGTAAATGGCCTTACCGGGGTTCGGTTCGATGCGGACTTTCTCCTGGTTGGGATCGCGGGGTGGAGATAAGGCGACACAGAGCTGGCCGTGCCAGAAGACCGCCGTGTGCAGATCGATTCCAATGCGATCGAACGTCTGTCCCTGCTCCTCCGTCGTTCATGCAGGGGGCGAGTAGGTTTGCAGCGCCTCCTGCATGAAAACGAAGGAAAGTGCAGCGTTCATCACAGATGAAGTTGTGTGCTTATATAAGAGTACTCGCGGGAAGTACCCAGCGTGAAATTTCCCACCTTGTATCGTAATATATAGGATACTAAGGCTAAGCACACCCGAGGATTGCACTTTTGTTGAAAAATGAAGTTGCAAATATTTGTCCATTATTGGCCAAAAACGGCATAGGTTAGTATACCGATTTTATATATTGGGACGTGCACATTTCATCATAAAATGTTCAACTTTTAATCTAATACATAGCATACTAAGGGTAAATACAATTGATGAATGAACTTTTTGTTGAAAAAGAAAGCTATGAAAATTTGGCTCATTTTGGTTAAAACCGGCATAAGTAAGTATCCCCGATTTTATTTTTGGGACGTGAAAATGTAATCGTGAAATTTCCCACTTTTAAAGTAATATAGAGCATACTAATGCTCAACAAAATGGAGGAATTCACTTTTTATTGGAAAATCTAGCTATGAAAATTGAGAAAATTTTGGCCAAGAACGGCATTGGTAAAGTATGCCGATTTGATCTTTTTACTTCAAATTTCGTGGTGAAATTTCTCACATATAGGCTACTCATGCTCAACACAACCGAGCAATGCACTTTTTGTTAAAAAATACAGCTGTAAAAATTCGTTCAATTTTAGCCTCGCTAGTGACGTCATGTCACCAAGGTATTCGCCCCACCCCCCCGACCGCGAAGCTCTTGAGCGTGACGTCACCTCCGCTCGGCCGCTGCCGATATCTGTCCCAGTGCCAATCCTTATTTGGGCAAAGCCACGCCCGGTGACTGGCGCCTCATTAACATAATTTATTCGTGAAATTCGCGAGTTTTTTTGCGACGGGTTCAGCAGCCCCGCCCCATTCCTCCACGTCTGGGCTGGTCTCATTAACATAATTTATTCAAGTTAAGTCCCGTTCGTCGTGGGAGGAGAGTGTCTCGTACGCCGCAAGTGACGTCATGTCACCTGCTGCTGCCGCGTGACGTCACGAAGTAACGGAAAGTTGCGGCTCCGCGCGGGAACTGAAATCCGAGGTAAGAAATTCTGATCGCGGTTGTGGTGGTTGTGGTTGTAGTGGTGGTTGTTGTTGTGGTGGTTGTGGTTGTTGTTTACCGAGGTAGAGCCTCTCTCTCTCTCGCAGGGATGTTATTTGAGTAGCAGCGAGCATGGAAGCGATGTCCAGATTTAAACTTTACAACGCGGGGCCTTGCCTCCTGCCCTCGCCTGGTCGCGTTCGCTTCAATTCTCTCGCTTCGTTTAGCAATTTCGATTTAAAGCTTTCGTGACTGCAGTGATTCATCTGCTTGGTTCTTTCGGTAAAGTCATCACGTAGAATGGAAATAATAAAACAAAATAATACAAATAAAACATAGCATTTTATTATGTTTTATATCACGTAGAATGGAAACAAAAAATAGTCTTATTTTTAATATTTGTTTTATTTTATTATTTCCATTCTACGTGACTTTACCGAAAGAACCAAGAAGATAGTTTAGCAACCTGTGGAAGAACGCGATCAGCCAGGCGATGCGTTAGTTGTGTTAACTCTAGATTTGAAGCTTTCGTGACTGCAGTGATTCATACTCTTAGGTTTGTTCGGTAAAGTCACCGTGTAGGTGAAAAATTTAATAAAAATTAATAAAAGTAACAATAGAAATAAAATATAAAATAAAAAATCACGACGTTTCGGAGGCAACACAAGTCATCAGGTGGGACCGTCACAGCCAGATTTGCTGCATCAAGTGAAGCGTGATTTTTTATTATTTTATTTCTATTTTTACTTTTTTAAATTTAATTTTCTACCTACATGGTGACTTTATCGAAACAACCTAAGAGTACGTTAGTTGGTGTGTTGACCGACTCTGTGTTGCATTGCATTTCAAATATTAAGTTTGTTTGATTAAGTGTCTCTCTCTGTGTGCAGTCACCAAAGCTCCAAATCTCTCATTGACACAAGGCCGTAGTTATAATGTTATAATAAATATAATATATATTAATTATAATGTTATAATAAGTATAATATGTTATAATAATTATAACATGTTATAATAATCATAATATGTTATAATAATTATAATAATCAAATATGCCCCTCCAATATATTTCTGTAAAATATTTGTAAATAATAATTGCGATGCTCTGTTAATAAAAAGAACAATTTGCTAAACCTTGGCCACGAAATCTGGAGTTGTCTTCATATCACAATGCATAGATTTCTGTTTACATGATTGCGTTGTACTTTATGAATCCCTAATCTCTGCCATTACATACTATGAAACAAGAAAAGGTAAAAAAGAAAAAACAGAGCAATGTAATACAATACACTATTAGACATTATTGTATCAAATAAAACAAATTCCATCCCATGTGTTAGTGAACTTTTAAAAATATGTTTGGGAGGAAATGGCAGGAAATGAGTTTTCAAATTTTGATATTTTTCTGGGGGGGGGGACCCCAGACCCCCCTGGAAGATTTGGTCCCCCCCAATGTTGACTCCATGGCTACGGCCTTGCATTGACGTGCTAATTTCTCTACCCCCCCCCCCCTCTCTACCCCCCCCCCCTCACTCTGCCCCCCCCCCCTCTCTCTGCCCCTCTCTCTATTTAAGGCCTCGACACAGGCGTTGTTTCTCTGTGTGCTTGTGTCTCTCTGTGTGTCTCTGTGTCATCTCTCTGTGTCTATGTGTGTGTGTCTCTCTCTGTGTGTCTGTGTCATCTGTCTGTGTGTCTACAGTGAGGGAAAAGAGTATTTGATCCCCTGCTGATTTTGTACGATTGCCCACTGACAAAGAAATGATCAGTCTATAATTTTAATGGTAGGTTTATTTGAACAGTGAGAGACAGAATAACAACAACAAAAATCCAGAAAAACGCATGTCAAAATGTTATAAATGGATTTGCGTTTTAATGAGGGAAATAAGTATTTGACCCCTCTGCAAAACATGACTTAGTACTTGGTGGCAAAACCCTTGTTGGCAATCACAGAGTTCAGACGTTTCTTGTAGTTGGCCACCAGGTTTGCACACATTTCAGGAGGGATTTTGTCCCACTCCTCTTTGCAGATCTTCTCCAAGTCATTAAGGTTTCGAGGCTGACGTTTGGCAACTCGAACCTTCAGCTCCCTCCACATATTTTCTATGGGATTAAGGTCTGGAGACTGGCTAGGCCACTCCAGGACCTTAATGTGCTTCTTCTTGAGCCACTCCTTTGTTGCCTTGGCCGTGTGTTTTGGGTCATTGTCATGCTGGAATACCCATCCACGACCTATTTTCAATGCCCTGGCTGAGGGAAGGAGGTTCTCACCCAAGATTTGACAGTACATGGCCCCGTCCATCGTCCCTTTGATGCGGTGAAGTTGTCATGTCCCTTTAGCAGAAAAACACCCCCAAAGCATAATGTTTCCATCTCCATGTTTGACGGTGGTGATGGTGTTCTTGGGGTGATAGGCAGCATTCCTCTTCCAAACGCGGCGAGTTGAGTTGATGCCAAAGAGCTCCATTTTGATCTCATCTGACCACAACACTTTCACCCAGTTGTCCTCTGAATCATTCAGATGTTCATTGGCAAACTTCAGATGGGCATGTAAATGTGCTTTCTTGAGCAGGGGGACCTTGCGGGCGCTGCAGGATTTCAGTCCTTCACGGCGTAGTGTGTTACCAACTGTTTTCTTGGTGACTATAGTCTCAGCTGCCTTGAGATCATTGACAAGATCCTCCCGTGTAGTTCTGGGCTGATTCCTCACCGTTTTCATGATCATTGCAACTCCACGAGGTGAGATCTTGCATGGAGCCCCAGGCCGAGTGAGATTTACAGTTCTTTTGTGTTTCTTCCATTTGCGAATAATCGCACCAACTGTTGTCACCTTATCGCCAAGCTGCTTGGCGATGGTCTTGTAGCCCATTCCAGCCTTGTGTAGGTCTACAATCTTGTCCCTGACATCCTTGGAGAGCTCTTTGGTCTTGGCCATGGTGGAGAGTTTGGAATCTGATTGATTGATTTCTACTGTGAACAGGTGTCTTTTATACAGGTAACAAGCTGATATTAGGAGCACTCCTTTTAAGAGTGTGCTCCTAATCTCAGCTCGTTACCTGTATAAAAGACACCTGGGAGCCAGAAATCATTCTGATTGAGAGGGGGTCAAATACTTATTTCCCTCATTAAAATGCAAATCAATTTATAACATTTTTGACATGCGTTTTTCTGGATTTTTGTTGTTGTTATTCTGTCTCTCACTGTTCAAATAAACCTACCATTAAAATTATAGACTGATCATTTCTTTGTCAGTGGGCAAACGTACAAAATCAGCAGGGGATCAAATACTTTTTTACCTCACTGTATGTGTGTGTCTCTCTTTGTGTGTCTCTGTGTCATCTCTCTCTGTGTGTCTATGTGTGTGTCTCTCTCTCTGTGTCTTTCTGTCATCTCTCTCTGCTTATGTGTCTGTCTATGTGTCTCTGTGTCTGTTTTGTCTCTCTCTCAAATTGAGCAATCTTTGGAAGAACGTTATCAACCAGTTGGGGTGTTGACTGTTATGTTAGCTGACTCTCTGTTGTATTGCATTACATTTCTAAGTTTACTAGGTTTTTTTTCTCTTTCATTTGTACCTGATGATGATTGCTTGTGTTGCAATCGAAACGTCGTATGCTATTTGCACACAGCGTTGGTTTAGGTGCTTTTTGTGGAATATTTTGCTGTTTTTCCCTGGATTTTAATGTTTGCACAGTCACATAGTCACTTTAAGATGTTTCCTCGTTCATGTTTTAGTTTTTTGTTTGTTACGGTTGCATCCGATTCAAGAGCCGAATGGCTCACGCGGCTATACCAAATAAATGAAACAGAAACTATAAATGTATTTATTTATTTATTCTACGTGACTTTACCGAAAGAACCAAAGAGTATCTTGCTTAAGTTTTAATTTCTCTTCACCTGGCTCGCTACTTTGTAACTTTGTTTTATTTGAAATATTCACACTTTTTTTTTTCATTTTTTACCAGGCCACGCCCGCTTGAGCTGCTGTACCGCTCTTGTTTTCAGAAGCGACCTGCTCACAACAACAACAACAACAAGGTGAGGCTTGTCAACAGCGTGGTGGTGTTCACTCTGGACGCGTGGCGGTGTTCACTCTGGACGCGTGGCGGTGTTCACTCTAGACGCGTGACGGTGTTCACTCTGGACGCGTGGCGGTGTTCACTCTGGACGCGTGGCGGTGTTCACTCTGGACGCGTGGCGGTGTTCACTCTGGACGCGTGGCGTTGTTCACTCTGGACGCGTGGCGGTGTTCACTCTGGACGCGTGGTGGTGTTCACTCTGGACGCGTGGCGGTGTTCACTCTGGACGCGTGGCGGTGTTCACTCTGGACGCGTGGCGGTGTTCACTCTGGACGCGTGGCGGTGTTCACTCGGGACGCGTGGCGGTGTTCACTCTGGACGCGTGGCGGTGTTCACTCTGGACGCGTGGCGGTGTTCACTCTGGACGCGTGGCGGTGTTCACTCTGGACGCGTGACGGTGTTCACTCTGGACGCGTGGCGTTGTTCATTCTGGACGCGTGGCGGTGTTCACTCTGGACGCGTGGCGGTGTTCACTCTGGACGCGTGGCGGTGTTCACTCTGGACGCGTGGCGGTGTTCACTCTGGACGCGTGGCGGTGTTCACTCTGGACGCGTGGCGGTGTTCACTCTGGACGCGTGGCGGTGTTCACTCTGGACGCGTGGCGGTGTTCACTCTGGACACGTGGCGTTGTTCACTCTCTGCATGTGGAGTGGGGACAATCGGGGGATCCGCAGGGAAATCCACGCGACCACGGGAAGAGAGAAAGACACACAAACTAAATATACAGCAGGCGTCAGGGTTGGGATGAATCCACGACTTCCTGTATGCCAGGAGAGGTAGTTAACATCTCACCACGGGGAGCGAGAGAGACACGCAGCCTCAGGGGTGTTGATTAATCCTCATTGAATTACTTTGTGGAGTCAGGAAGCATTAATAGTGAGCAAATGAAGGTGGGTAGGCATGGGTCTGGACACACCTCTTAACCATGCCAGTGTGTGACAGTGTAAAGTTTGTGTTGGCAGTTAAGTCTATTAACTCTATTGAACACGGAGGTTATACTGTATCACAACAATAGTTTGTTTTTGTTTTCCTCTGGAACTTTATAAGAATGGAAACAGTCAAGAAGTTAACACAGCACACACATGCAGCTGAAGTCAGATCTGTTCATTCCAGCGTGCAAGGACATCGTGAGCCTGGCTGGCTTCACACCTCTAAGTTGCGATTGAACATTAATTTATGCATTTTTGCATAACACAATTAGTATTATTTTCAACACCTTTTGCTATGTCAGCTAAATTTAGCTTTCATAAATATTCCTTTTGTAGCTAGACAGCCTAAAATTGCGTGCTCTGAGTTTTGGGTTAACATTCATTTTGAAGATACGAGGGCTTCCAGGCATGTTTATGACCATTCACCCTCTCATTGTGTGCCCTACCAGCCCGTGTGATGAATTTGGGAAACTTTTTCACTATGTCATGAATATATGAATAAGTGTCGACTTATAAGTCATGTGTTACTGTGTAAATATGCATTCCTCTGTGCATCGATACTGACGTGGATGTAACTTTTTTTCTGTCTGCAGCTGTCGCTTCCTCTGCAGAATTGGTCTGATGGAGCAAAGGCACTCGGCGCGGCTCGGTGCAAAAAGGCATCAATGCGACCGGTGTGCATACAGCACGGATCATCCTGGACATTTGACAAGGCACCAGAAAACTCACACAGGAGAGAAACCCTTCAAGGGCAGTGTGTGTGGGAAGGCGTTTTCAGATTCATCTACTCGTGTAAAACACCAGAGAATGCACACGGGAGATAAACCCTTCAAGTGCAGTGTGTGTGGGGAGGCGTTTGCACAGTCATCTGCTCTTGAAAGACACCAGAGAACACACACGGGAGAGAAACCCTTCAAGTGCAGTGTGTGTGGGAAGGCGTTTTCACAGTCAACTAATCTTGTAGCACACCAGAGAACACACACGGGAGAGAAACCCTTCAAGTGCAGTGTGTGTGGGAAGGCGTTTTCACAGTCAACTAATCTTGTAACACACCAGAAAACTCACACGGGAGAGAAACCCTTTAAGTGCAGTGTGTGTGGGAAGGCGTTTTTATTTTCATCTCATCTTGAAATACACCAGAGAACACACACGAGAGAGAAACCCTTCAGGTGCACTCTGTGCGGGGCGGCATTTGCACGTAAAGATTATCTTCAAGTACACCAGAGAACACACACGAGAGAGAAACCCTTCAAGTGCAGTGCGTGTGGGAAGGCGTTTTCAGATGCATCTACTCTTGTAACACACCAGAAAACACACACGGGAGAGAAACCCTTCAAGTGCAGTGTGTGTGGGAAGGCGTTTTCACAGTCAACTAATCTTGTAGCACACCAGAGAACACACACGGGAGAGAAACCCTTCAAGTGCAGTGTGTGTGGGAAGGCGTTTTCACAGTCAACTAATCTTGTAACACACCAGAAAACTCACACGGGAGAGAAACCCTTCAAGTGCAGTGTGTGTGGGAAGGCGTTTGCACTGTCATCTGGTCTTGAAAGACACCAGAGAACACACACGGGAGAGAAACCCTTTAAGTGCAGTGTGTGTGGGAAGGCGTTTGCACAGTCATCTACTCTTCAAAGACACCAGAGAACACACAAGCATCAGAAGATCCACAAGGAGTGGAGTCTGAAATCAGCTTGCGAAAGTAAAAGTGCCGCAATGAGCCCATCCCTCATCAAACAAGAACCGGAAGACAATTCCAGCTTGGACGCTTTTAAAGGTATCGAGGTGAAACGTGAAGAAGTGATGGTGAAGAGTGAAGAAGTGATGGTGAAGAGCGAAGAAGTGAAGGTAAAATGTGAAGATGAAGATTCAACTCCAAAATCGGACCTTCACATCGATGGAGGCAACGTGAAGCAGGAGGAGAATTCTGACTGTGAGGCAGAGCGAGGCAACTCCCAGCAGTTTGTGGAAGTGGAGGTGTGGGTGGACTTCCTCCGAGACAATACAAAGTCAAATGGAGACCCGGTAGATGTGTAAGCCAGTGACGATGTCGCTCCAATAGACGCACCTTTGTGACAGGCTTTTTGTGACAAGAATGAAGTTGAACACTCAATTCCTCGGTTCAACCTGCAGAGTAAGAGCGGCCAGTCTGTGTGGACCTGTGTGTTGGGTAGATCTCTAACCAGGAGCGAGAGCCAATAAGCTCCCAAGCATTCGCTATGTTATCAATTGCATTTATATGGTGCTTGCTTAATCGCCTCGGCAACTCGGAGTTCTATAAACATACAAACAGACATAATTTCAACCGTGATGATGGGTACAAACTTAGTAATCATTGGAAAGATGTTAGCAACCACGCAAAAAAGACTTAATTACACATTTTTGGACCATCTTATCTGACAGGCACTATTTTACTTTACTTTACCGAGTGTTAACATCCCCAGTGTTTAACAGTACTCTCTTCATTGTTCAGCCAGCACTGGTATAAACATGGGCATTTTCGTTCTTTTCTATCATGTGTATCAACAGGTGCTTGTACACAAACATGTCCACGTACACTTGCACCCCACACTCTCTTTTGGCCTCCCCTCCCCCTCTCTGTCCAATGCGTTGGCGTGTGCAGCAGTAGTTGCTTGCGCACAACCACGTCCACGCCGCCGACTCTCGTGTACCACGTCGTGTATTCTTTTGGCCCCGCCCCCCCTCCCCCTCCCGATGCGTTCTACGTGGCACGTCGTGCCGTCTTTGAGCCCCGCGCCCCTCCCTCCCGATACGTTCCATTCATTGGCTACCACATTCTGATGAGCTCCCCCCCCCTCTCCTCCCCCCTCAACTTGCTTTTAAGGGATTACATCTTGAATCATTGCCTCACTTGATGCAGCAAATCTGGCTGTGACGGTCCCACCTGATGACGGAGACTTGTGTTGCCTCCGAAACGTCGTGATTTTTATTTTATTTTACTTTCATTAATTTTAATGTTTTACCTACGTGACTTTACCGAAAGAACCTAAGAATTTGAATCCTTGCAGTCACGAAAGCTTCAAATCTAGAATGAGTTCTATATCGTTTCTCGTCTCAAACACTCGAAGAGCATCCCCGAGTAGCAGCTGCCCCTATGTGGCACAAGGTGGTGGCCGTGCACCGGCCTGCATGTGGACAAGAGCCTGTCAGTAGGGGGCGATGGTTGATGTGGCATCTCAGTTGTGGAGTTTGTAGATAATGTTTTTAGAATTTGCTACATTTTGACCCAGATGCCAGCATGCAATGGCCGACTCGTTTTGAGTGGTGCATTAGTATGTTGTACATACACTGTTAAGCAGACGGTGCGTATTTTTTTAATTAGCTTCTTGTTAATAGGATGTAACCTAATGCAGTATATTTCAGTGCAGTAATTAAATTTTGTTAATATGCCTGTCAATAATTTAGAATGAATACTTGTATGATGGTGTGCGTACATGTACCATTTTGTCTATTAGGGTCAAACATTGAATAAGTGATGTTAGGACAAAGTGTGTGTTTTGCAAGTAACCTGTACAGATCACTCAGGTGAGACTCATTGTTCTTGTGATACAGGTAAAAGGGTATTTTTGTGTTTTCAGGAAGCATCTCCCTCTGGAGCAACTCATTGTCTTTGAAATAGTGAGCACACTCGGATCATTCATCTGTTACAAGGCAAACCACTCAAAAGTTACACGTAGAGGAGATACATTCTCTACAACACGAATTATAATTTTGTATTACGTGTTGACGTAGATTTTGTCTAACTAGGAAGAGAAATACTCCTTGCTGATTAACGTCTGGATATTCGTAATTGTCAGTTGAAGCAACCCCGGCTGCTCTTGAGACGCTGTGCACCAATACGGGTCCACAGGTGGCTTGCACTGAATCAATGACGGACTCCCAGAAGGCTGTGCTAGTTATAGTTTGTGTAAAATATTCCTCTGTTTCATGGAGAGATCGATAAATGAAAGATGTCGTGTCTGCTGATCTGCTTCATAGCAAGGAGGTAATTTTAAGAGCACATTTGAAATGCATTTTTGGTACAGATTTGTATTCGGTTACAAGGCAGAGCACATCTACTAGATACATTCTGCACAACAACACTCATTTTAAATTTGCATGACGTCTTATATGTTGGCGAACTAGGACAAGAAATGGTCCTTGCCGATTAACGTCTGGATGTTCACAACCATGTGTTGAAGCAAGCCTGACCGCCTGCGGCGTCCCTCACAACCATTTATGGCCTTGGGCCAGGAAAGTCACGAAGAAATTGCGCACGAACGACGCATTCACGCAAGCTCCCGATGCTCCGTTTTGAAGTTTTAAAATGAAACAACTTTGAATTGTATTATGTTTTGCATTTGATACTTGTATTTCTTCATTAAAAGCTGATATCATTTTCCATCTGGAAGACTTAATTGAAAACGACATTTCGTGTGAATTTTCTCTAGTCGTTAAGTAGATGGCCTTACCGGGGTTCGGTTCGATGCGGACTTTCACCTGGTTGGGATCGCGGGGCGGAGATAAGGCAACACAGAGCTGGCCGTGCCAGAAGACCGCCATCTTCAGATCGATTCCAACGCGATCGAACGTCTGTCCCTGCTCCTCCGTCGTTCATGTAGGGGGCGCGTAGGTTTGCAGCGCCTCCTGCATGAAAACGAAGGAAAGTGCAGGGTTCATCACAGATGAAGTTGTGTGCTTATATAAGAGTACTCGCGGGAAGTACCCGGCGTGAAATTTCCCGCTTTTTATCGTAATATATAGGATACTAAGGCTAAGCACACCCGAGGATTGCACTTTTGTTAAAAAATGAAGCTGTAAAAATGTGTCCATTATTGGCCAAAAACGGCATATGTTAGTATGCCGATTTTCTATACTGGGACGTGAACATTTCATCATAAAATGTTCCACTTTTAATCTAATACATGGCATACTAAGGGTAAATACAATTGATGAATGAACTTTTTGTTGAAAAAGAAAGCTATGAAAATTTTGCTTATTTTGGTTAAAACCGGCATAAGTATGGCGATTTTATTTTTGGGACGTGAAAATGTAATGGTGAAATTTCCCACTTTTAAAGTAATATAGAGCTTAACAAAATGGAGGAATTCACTTTTTCTTGGAAAATCTAGCTATGAAAATTGAGCAAATTTTGGCCAAGAACGGCATTGGTTAAATATGCTGATTTGATGTTTTTACTTCAAATTTCATGGTGAAATTTCCCACTTTTAATGTAATATATAGGCTACTCAGGCTAACCACAACCGAGGAATGCACTTTTTCTTCAAAATACAGCTGTAAAAATTCGTAAAATTTTAGCCAAAAACGGCAGTATGCCGATTTCCTGTTTGGGACGTGAAAATTTAATGGTGAAATTTCCCACTTTTAATGTAATATAGAGCATACTAATCCTTAACAAAATGGAGGAATTCACTTTTTCTTTTTACTTCTAAATTTCATGCATGAAATTCCACACTTTTTAACGTAATATATAGGCTACTCAGGCTAAACACAACTAAGGAATGCACTTTTCGTTGAAAAATAAAGCTAGGAAAATTGGACCAATTTTGCCAAAAAACGGCCTAGGTTAGTATGGCGATCATCTTTTTAAGGACGTGAAAATGTCATCGTGAAATGTCGAGAGCCAAGCCACGACATCTACAAAGTGCTGCTCATAGCGAGTAGCAGCACCGATGGAGGTCGTCACGGCACACACAGAGGGGGTGGGTGGCCAGCCCCACGCCCGGCCGCCTTTGTCTCCCCAGTGCTGGCGATGTTGACACACCGCACCGGGTTCTCGTTTGAGGCCGTTTCGACACTGCCGCTCCCCTTCTGTCAACAAACTTGAACTCTGACCCCGCCCTCTGACGTCACCGCTCAGTGTGACCTCATCGGCGTCAAACGCCAGGGGGAGGTGTGCCTCGTTAGTGACGTCATGTCACCAATCCCCCCACCCCCCGACCGCGAAGCTCTTGAGCGTGACGTCACCTCCGCTCGGCCGCTGCCGATATCTGTCCCAGTGCCAATCCTTATTTGGGCAAAGCTACGGCCGGTGACTGGCGCCTCATTAACATAATTTATTCGTGAAATTCGCGAGTTTTTATGCGACGGGTTCAGCAGCCCCGCCCCATCCCTCCACGTCTGGGCTGGTCTCATTAGCATAATTTGTTCAAGTTAAGTCCCGTTCGTCGTGGGAGGTGAGTGTCTTGTAACACGCAAGTGACGTCATGTCACCGCCTGCTGCCGCGTGACGTCACGAGGTAACGGAAAGTTTCTGCTCCGCGCGGGAACTGAAATCCGAGGTGAGAAATTCTCATCGCGGTTGTGGTGGTTGTGGTTGTAGTGGTGGTTGTTGTTGTGGTGGTTGTGGTTGTTGTTTACCGAGGTAAAGCCTCGCTCTCTCTCTCTCGCAGGGATGTTATTTGAGTAGCAGCGAGCATGGAAGCGATGTCCAGATTGAAACTTTACAACGCGGGGCCTTGCCTCCTGCCCTCGCCTGGTCGCGTTCGTTTCAATTCTCTCGCTTCGTTTAGCAATTTCGATTTAAAGCTTCTTTCCTGACTGCAGTGATTCATCTGCTTGGTTCTTTCGGTAAAGTCATCACGTAGAATGGAAATAATAAAAGAATAAACATAAAATAATAAAAATGTAACATAATAAACTTTGAATATGTTTTATATCACGTAAAATGGAAATAATAAAATAATAAACATAAACCGATAAAATAATAAAAATAAAACATAACCTTTTAATTTGTTTTATATCACGTAGAATGGAAATAATAAAATAATAAAAATAAAACAAACTTTTATTATGTTTCACATCACGTAGAATGAAAATAATAAAATAGTAAAACTAATATGTTTAATATTTGTATTATTTTATTATTTCCATTCTACGTGACTTTACCGAAAGAACCAAGAAGATAGTTTAGCAACCTGTGGAAGAACGCGATCAGCCAGGCGATGCGTTAGTTGTGACTGCAAGGATTCATGCCCTTAGGTTTGTTCGGTAAAGTCACCGTGTAGGTGAAAAATTAAATTAAAATTAATAAAAGTAACAATAGAATAAAATATAAAATAAAAAATCACGACGTTTCGGAGGCAACACAAGTCATCAGGTGGGACCGTCACAGCCAGATTTGCTGCATCAACTGAAGCGTGATTTTTTTATTATTTTATTTCTATTTTTACTTTTATTAATTTTAATTTAATTTTCTACCTACATGGTGACTTTACCAAAATAACCTAAGAGTACGTTAGTTGGTGTGTTGACCGACTCTGTGTTGCATTACATTTCAAATTATAAGTTTGTTGTGTCTCTCTCTGTGTGCAGTTTGGGAGGAAATGGCAGGAAATGAGTTTTCAAATTTAGATATTTTTCTGGGGGGGGGGACCCCAGACCCCCCTGGAAGATTTGGTCCCCCCCCAATGTTGACTCCATGGCTACGGCCTTGGATTGACGTGCTAATTTCTCTACCCCCCCCCCCCTCTCTACCCCCCCCCCTCTCTCTGCCCCCCCCCCTCTCTCTGCCCCTCTCTCTATTTAAGGCCTCGACACAGGCGTTGTTTCTCTGTGTGCTTGTGTCTCTCTCTGTGTGTCTCTGTGTCATCTCTCTGTGTCTATGTGTGTGTGTCTCTCTCTGTGTGTCTGTGTCATCTGTCTGTGTGTCTACAGTGAGGGAAAAGAGTATTTGATCCCCTGCTGATTTTGTACGATTGCCCACTGACAAAGAAATGATCAGTCTATAATTTTAATGGTAGGTTTATTTGAACAGTGAGAGACAGAATAACAACAACAAAAATCCAGAAAAACGCATGTCAAAATGTTATAAATGGATTTGCGTTTTAATGAGGGAAATAAGTATTTGACCCCTCTGCAAAACATGACTTAGTACTTGGTGGCAAAACCCTTGTTGGCAATCACAGAGTTCAGACGTTTCTTGTAGTTGGCCACCAGGTTTGCACACATTTCAGGAGGGATTTTGTCCCACTCCTCTTTGCAGATCTCCAAGTCATTAAGGTTTCGAGGCTGACGTTTGGCAACTCGAACCTTCAGCTCCCTCCACAGATTTTCTATGGGATTAAGGTCTGGAGACTGGCTAGGCCACTCCAGGACCTTAATGTGCTTCTTCTTGAGCCACTCCTTTGTTGCCTTGGCCGTGTGTTTTGGGTCATTGTCATGCTGGAATACCCATCCACGACCTATTTTCAATGCCCTGGCTGAGGGAAGGAGGTTCTCACCCAAGATTTGACAGTACATGGCCCCGTCCATCGTCCCTTTGATGCGGTGAAGTTGTCATGTCCCTTTAGCAGAAAAACACCCCCAAAGCATAATGTTTCCATCTCCATGTTTGACGGTGGTGATGGTGTTCTTGGGGTGATAGGCAGCATTCCTCTTCCAAACGCGGCGAGTTGAGTTGATGCCAAAGAGCTCCATTTTGGTCTCATCTGACCACAACACTTTCACCCAGTTGTCCTCTGAATCATTCAGATGTTCATTGGCAAACTTCAGATGGGCATTTAAATGTGCTTTCTTGAGCAGGGGGACCTTGCGGGCGCTGCAGGATTTCAGTCCTTCACGGCGTAGTGTGTTACCAACTGTTTTCTTGGTGAATATAGTCTCAGCTGCCTTGAGATCATTGACAAGATCCTCCCGTGTAGTTCTGGGCTGATTCCTCACCGTTTTCATGATCATTGCAACTCCACGAGGTGAGATCTTGCATGGAGCCCCAGGCCGAGTGAGATTTACAGTTCTTTTGTGTTTCTTCCATTTGCAAATAATCGCACCAACTGTTGTCACCTTATCGCCAAGCTGCTTGGCGATGGTCTTGTAGCCCATTCCAGCCTTGTGTAGGTCTACAATCTTGTCCCTGACATCCTTGGAGAGCTCTTTGGTCTTGGCCATGGTGGAGAGTTTGGAATCTGATTGATTGATTTCTACTGTGAACAGGTGTCTTTTATACAGGTGTAGGGCTGTTACGGGAGGGCTGTGGGTGCATACGATCCAACGGGTAACAAACACAGTGGGCGGAGTTACGGGAGTACACGGGGGGGGGTGCCCGCAACGACGTCCGCATCAGGCAGCCTGGGGGGTTGTGATCCTGACGGGGGGTATAAAGGGGGAGGACAGAGAGAGCTCGGGGCTCAGTCTGGGAACGAAGGAGGAAGAAGGAAGATCTTCTAGTTAGAAGCCCTGGACTCCCCTCGACACCGCCCTTGTAAGGGCTGCGGAGGATCGAGCCAGAGGCGTGGTTCCGTGAACCAGGGTCAGTACCCTGGGACTCCGGAGACCGTAGCCCGACTCACCAGTGTCGGGCCAGTTAGCCTCCCCTAGCCCGTTAGTGGAGGACTTGGGAGTAGGTCAGGACTAGCTAGGGTGTATCCCCAGTTATCCGGGTGAGGGGGCCGCTACCCCCTCTAGTGCTGTCCTGTACCGACAAGCTTGAATAAACATACGTGTGCCTCAACCTGGGTGTCCAGCGTACTTACCGGTACTTCATCTGGTGTCAGAAGAACTACGGACATGGAAACACGCCAGACAGCTCGAGCCAGAGTACCGGAGGAGGACACTGCTGAAGTCATTGAGCCCGAGACGGCTCACCAAGACATGGCGCAGCCGGGGGCCGACGCGTTCCTACCGGGGCATCGGCATGAGGAGGGGCCGCAGCCAGACGCGCTACGGCTGGCTCACGAGAGACTGGCGGAGCTACTGTACGCCGCTGCCGCCACGCTGGAAAACATCACGCGGCTGGGGGCTGGTGGTCCACCACGGGGCGAGGGGAGTCGTCGACCTGAGCGCCTTCCCGCCATTTCTGAAGACTCCAACTTTGAATTTCCCGCCATCGTTACGGCAGCTGCAGAGGGCGTGGCCGGGCTCAACCTTGGGTCCGACACCGCTCTCGCTGGGACAGCTGCGTCATCACCAGCGGAGGGAGCGTCATCACATCGGCGACAGGCGATTCCATCTGCCATTTGCGCCGACGCACAGCCGAGTCCCGGGAATAACAGCCTGCAGACTTCCAAGGCGAAAGCTGCGCTGCAACAACGGCTGCCTCCGCTGAAAGAATTTGTTGGTGCAGAGGGCGACTGGGGCGGCTTCCAGCGACGCTTCATCGCCCACCAAGAAATGGCAAGGTGGTCCGACGATGAAGCCCTCTGCGCGCTGCCGGCGCTCCTCGACGCAGACGCGCTCGCCGCCCTCACATCGGCGCCGAAAGAGAAGCGGTCTACTCTGCCGAAGGCGCTACAACTGCTGGCCGGGGTCTATGGACCTTCAGCAGAATGCAGAGAGCAGTTCTACGAGCGCAAGCGGGGTGAAAAGGAGTCGCCCCTGGCATACAGGACGAGCCTCCTAGCGCTGGCTAAGACGGCTTTTCCCCGTATGGACGACGACGACGTGGACGCGATGGTCACGGAGAAAATACTCCTCCTGGCAGACGACCTGGACATCGCTGTCGTCGCACAGGAGGACGCTGAGATGACCTCTCTTCAGGCGGCGCGCCTCCTTCACGCCAACCTTCTGTCCCTGCGGCGGAAAGCCAGCAGGGCATCGGCAGGGCGTGCGGTGGCTGCAGCCACCCTTCCGACGGAGGAGCTCTTCGCCGTCGACCATCGACGGCAACAGGCGCAAGAAGTACGGTCGGCCCGGGACGGGTCAAGCCGTTTCAACCGCCCATCGTCTCCACCGGGGCTCCCGCGGTGTTTCAACTGCGGCGTCCGGGGCCACGTCGCCTCGGGGTGCCGCTCTCCGCGACAGCGCGGGACGACGGGACGCCGGCCCTCCTCTTCCCAAGCTCCAGCAACATGATCCGGCGAGTCGCGGCACCACACATGCTTGGCCAAAGCACCCACCCGTTGCACACTCTCGCACCACAACAAACGGGGGGCCGATGTCGCGTTGCAAGGGGCCAACGCGGATCACTGCGGGGACTCAAATCGAGCCCAAACAGTGGTCCGTGTTGGCCCATCGCGTGGTAGCCGCGTCGTCAGGGTCGTCGGCCGTGGTCGGACACATTGACGGGGTAGAAGTACGCATCTTGGTCGATACGGGGGCATCGGCGACAATCATTTCGGAATTAATTTACAATATTCTGCCCGTACAAAGCCGGCCTTTAATGCCGGTTAACGTCCCATTCTATGCCGCTAACGGGGGGCTCTCTCGGCATCATGGGACAGATTCGAGCGCAAATTTCTATTGGGGACATCAAATTGTCGGGGCCGATTTTCGTTTCCTCCTCGCTGGCGGTTCCGTGCCTGCTGGGGACGGATTTTTTAGGCAAAATGCCCATTCGTATTTTGATCGACCAAGGATGCATTGAGCTTCCGTCGGGGCGGCGCATGGCGTTCCTGCCATCCCCTGCGGCGGCTCCGACGGCGTTCGCGACGGTACCGGCGTTCGTTGTTAAGACTGTTCGTGTGCCGCCGGGAGCTCAAATGCTAGTGCCTCTGAAACTTCGTAAGCCCTTCGCTAAGGGCATAGGGGATCAGGGTGTTTTGCTGGGACCGTCTAGGGCCGGGGTTAATGGACCTCATTTGATTCCGGCCCAGACCGTTGTAAGAGGGGACGGGGACCCTTTCATCGCGGTCCTCAATGTGGGATCGCAGACGGTGGTGGTTCCTCAAGGGACGGTGCTCGCGCATGCGACGCCGATGCCCTGCGAGGTACCTGTCGCGAACCACGTTGGCTCTGCTTCCCGGATGCTCCCACATTCGGACAGCGATGAAGGGTGGCTCGACGCGCTTTGTGCGGAATCGACGGACCTGACAAATTCAGAGCGCCAACAGCTTAGAAGGCTACTGAGGGAATTTTCCGACGTTTTCAGTCGTGATAAATATGATTTGGGTTGCACTCACCTGCTGCGTCACCATATTGACACGGGTGACAGCGCGCCAATTCGCCAAAATCCGTTTCGGTTAAGTCCCGCCGAAAAGGACCATGTCAAATCGGCTGTTGATGACATGTTAGCCGCCGACATCATTTCTCCCTCCACCAGCCCGTGGGGAGCGCCGATCGTCCTGGTTAAAAAGCAGGACGGCTCGTTGCGGTTTTGCGTGGATTTTCGGCGCCTTAATAAAATTTCGGTTGCCGACGCATACCCGCTCCCACGGATGGACGAATCGCTGGACGCTTTGGCGGGAGCGCGATTCTTCTCCACACTAGATTTACTTTCGGGATTCTGGCAGCTTCCTCTGGACGATGATTCTAAGCCTAAAACTGCTTTCCGTACACCGCACGGCCTGTTCCAATTCAACCGGTTGCCGATGGGCTTACACTCAGCGCCGGCAACTTTCCAGCGATTGATGGAATTGGTTTTGGCTGGGTTGCAATGGGAGTCGTGCCTGATTTATTTGGATGACGTTATTGTCTTTGGTAAAACTTTTGACGAACATCTCCAGAGGTTGCGGGCGGTTTTCCTAAAGATGCGGGCTGCTAATTTGAAATTTAAGCCCCAGAAATGCCATTTGTTACGCGAGTCGGTGCGTTATTTGGGGCACATCGTAGGGCGCTCGGGTATTGCTACCGATCCCGCCAAAACGCAGTGTGTCAGCTCCTGGCCGACTCCAACCACGGTGGGAGAGGTCAGGAGTTTTATTGGCTTCGCATCATATTACCGACGCTTCGTCGCTAATTTTGCAACCATTGCAAAACCCCTACACGCGTTAACATCTAAAGGGGTCCGGTTCCACTGGGGTCAGGATGAGGAAGCTGCTTTCTGCTCCCTTCGGGACGCGCTGGTGAAGGCTCCTCCCTTGATTTACCCAGATTTTTCGAGGCCGTTTTTGCTCGACACCGACGCGAGCAACACGGGTATTGGAGGCGTGCTTTCCCAGGTGGTTGACGGCGTGGAACGGGTGGTCGCGTACGGCAGTCGGGTGTTGTCTCCAACGGAGCAAAGATATTGTGTCACCCGTAGGGAACTGTTGGCAATTGTCTATTTCATCCAACAGTATCGCCCATATCTGTACGGTCGGCATTTCACCGTCCGCACAGATCATGCGGCACTGCAGTACGCCCTGAATGTTCAACAGCCATCGGGACAATTGTCCCGATGGCTGGAGGTCCTCCAGGATTTCAGTTTTGAAACCACTTATCGTAAGGGCGTTCGCCACACCAACGCTGACGCTCTGTCACGGATGCCAACCGCCTCCGAATGCGCATGCCTCCTGGGGTCGGGGCGTTGCAAGCCAGTAGGGGACATGATGGTTCCGGTCCTGGCGGCGGCCGCCGACGATGAAACGGTAGTCCCCATTGATATCGCCGAACAGGGGAGAGATTCCCTGCTTGGATTGCCCGTTGATGAATGGGGGCGCCTCCAGTTGGAGGATGCCTCCCTCCTCGCGTTGCGTCGTCGCGCCGGGGAGAGGGGGCGTGTGACGGGTCATGCCGACGCATGAGAAACCCATGCGGGCTTGCTTATGCATTGGGACGGGAAATCCCAGCGTCACCGGCTGGTGGTCCCTTCTGGCCTACGGGGTAAGGTGGTGTGGGCTGCTCATGAGCGCCTCCTCCACCTAGGTACCCAGAAAACACTCGCCTTGCTCCAGCTGAATTATTTTTGGCCGGGCATGACTAGGGATGTCGCTGATCTGTTGGCGGCATGCCCTCAGTGTGCGCAGCGCAAACCACCAGCATGGGAGTCGAACCCGCCCTTGCAGTCCATCCAGGTCTCCAGAATAAATGAACTGGTCGCACTGGACATTCTGGGGCCATTCCCCGCCACCCCCAGGGGAAATAAATATTTGCTTACTGGGGTCGAATATTTTACGCGCTGGCCTATGGCCTGGCCCCTGGCGAATCAGTCGGCAGCAGCCATCGTCGACGCCTTTGTCCAAGGTTATGTCATGGACAAAGGTGCCCCGGAGCGGTTGTTGACCGACCAGGGTAGAAATTTTTCCGGGAAACTCCTAAAACAAGTCTGTGATCTCCTAGGAACGAAAAAAATTCGAACCTCTCCTTATCACCCGCAAACGGACGGGATGGTCGAGCGTCTGCATCGCACCATCTCGTCTATGTTGTCGCAGCAAGTCTCGGACTCACAGACTGATTGGGACTTACAAATTCAAGGGGTTCTAGCGGCATACAGATTGGCTCCCCATGCTGCGACGGGATTTTCACCATTCTTTCTTATGTATGGCCGCGAACCCGACCCACCTGTTCCGGCACAGCTGCAGATCCCCGCGCCGCTGGGTAAAATTAAATTGGATGAACACGTTAAATTTAACCTTGACAAACTGACTGAGGCGCGGGATGCTGCGAGGCTAAATTCTGACAGGCGTCAAAAGGCGAACGAGCGCCTCAGGCGGGCTCGCGCGCACGTGCTGCAGTGGAAGCCGGGGGACAGGGCATGGCTGCACTGTCCCCCAGGTACCACTCGCGACCTCCTCTAAACTCGTGCGCCCGTGGCGGGGCCCCGTCGAGGTTGTCGAGGTTTTGAGGCCTCAGTGCGTTCGAATCAAATGGGGCAGGCGCCGGTGGTTTGTACACCCCTCTAGGCTAAAACCGTTTGTTGCGGTGCGAGGGCCCACTCCACACGCGCGGGGCCAAGCATGTGGGGGGTCGACCGACTCGGATGGTCCGTCGCTGCTCTCGCCTGATGTGTTGCCGGCTGTCCCACCCACAGGTGCACCGGGAATGACGGGCTCACGCCCTAGAACCCACACGGGTGATGCCGACAGTCGCGCGACTTCAATCGCGACCTCACCTCGAATGGGACAGCCGCCACCGGATGGTCCGCCGTCCGGGGTTGCCCCGTGTGACGGGCCTGCGGCAAGGACGCGCGCTAAAATGCGCAGACTCTTATAATATACAGAAGGAAGAAAAAGAATTTTTTATTTTTTATTTTATTTATTTTCCTTCACGTGTCATGGTTACTGTATGCTGCGTCGGTGGTGTGCTCCTTGCACACTGTGTGTGTTGTGTTGTGTGGGCGCGGTGTGTGTGTGTGGGTGGGTGCGTTGTGTGTCGTGGGTGTGCTGTGTGTGCTGGGGGGAGTTCCTGGCTAGTTGTATATACGTGCTTTTACGGATTTCGTATTTATGCGGGAGGGGGGGGTGCGTCGGACATTCCCTTCGGGGGTAGGGTTGTTGTTCTTGTTGTTCTTCAATTTGCATTTTGTTGGAAAAAAATGAGGCACACACGGGGTCGAGGGGTAAATGTTCCTTTATTTGGAATTGTTGCAGCCGGGACGGCTGCGAGCTGTAATGGGGGGGGTGATGTAGGGCTGTTACGGGAGGGCTGTGGGTGCATACGATCCAACGGGTAACAAACACAGTGGGCGGAGTTACGGGAGTACACGGGGGGGGGGTGCCCGCAACGACGTCCGCATCAGGCAGCCTGGGGGGTTGTGATCCTGACGGGGGGTATAAAGGGGGAGGACAGAGAGAGCTCGGGGCTCAGTCTGGGAACGAAGGAGGAAGAAGGAAGATCTTCTAGTTAGAAGCCCTGGACTCCCCTCGACGCCGCCCTTGTAAGGGCTGCGGAGGATCGAGCCAGAGGCGTGGTTCCGTGAACCAGGGTCAGTACCCTGGGACTCCGGAGACCGTAGCCCGACTCACCAGTGTCGGGCCAGTTAGCCTCCCCTAGCCCGTTAGTGGAGGACTTGGGAGTAGGTCAGGACTAGCTAGGGTGTATCCCCAGTTATCCGGGTGAGGGGGCCGCTACCCCCTCTAGTGCTGTCCTGTACCGACAAGCTTGAATAAACATACGTGTGCCTCAACCTGGGTGTCCAGCGTACTTACCGGTACTTCACAGGTAACAAGCTGATATTAGGAGCACTCCCTTTAAGAGTGTGCTCCTAATCTCAGCTCGTTACCTGTATAAAAGACACCTGGGAGCCATAAATCATTCTGATTGAGAGGGGGTCAAATACTTATTTCCCTCATTAAAATGCAAATCAATTTATAACATTTTTGACATGCGTTTTTCTGGATTTTTGTTGTTGTTATTCTGTCTCTCACTGTTCAAATAAACCTACCATTAAAATTATAGACTGATCATTTCTTTTTCAGTGGGCAAACGTACAAAATCAGCAGGGGATCAAATACTTTTTTACCTCACTGTATGTGTGTGTCTCTCTTTGTGTGTCTCTGTGTCATCTCTCTCTGTGTGTCTATGTGTGTGTCTCTCTCTCTGTGTCTTTCTGTCATCTCTCTCTGCTTATGTGTCTGTCTATGTGTCTCTGTGTCTGTGTTTTGTCTCTCTCTCAAATTGAGCAATCTTTGGAAGAACGTTATCAACCAGTTGGGGTGTTGACTGTTATGTTAGCTGACTCTCTGTTGTATTGCATTACATTTCTAAGTTTACTAGGTTTTTTTTCTCTTTCATTTGTACCTGATGATGATTGCTTGTGTTGCAATCGAAACGTCGTATGCTATTTGCACACAGCGTTGGTTTAGGTGCTTTTTGTGGAATATTTTGCTGTTTTTCCCTGGATTTTAATGTTTGCACAGTCACATAGTCACTTTAAGATGTTTCCTCGTTCATGTTTTTGTTTTTTGTTTGTTACGGTTGCATCTGATTCAAGAGCCGAATGGCTCACGGGGCTATACCAAATAAATGAAACTGAAAGTATAATGTAATTTATTTATTTATTCTACGTGACTTTACCGAAAGAACCAAAGAGTATCTTGCTTAAGTTTTAATTTCTCTTCACCTGGCTCGCTACTTTGTAACTTTGTTTTATTTGAAATATTCACACTTTTTTTTCATTTTTTACCAGGCCACGCCCGCTTGAGCTGCTGTACCGCTCTTGTTTTCAGAAGCGACCTGCTCACAACAACAACAAGGTGAGGCTTGTCAACAGCGTGGTGGTGTTCACTCTAGATGCGTGGCGGTGTTCACTCTGGACGCGTGGCGGTGTTCACTCTGGACGCGTGGCGGTGTTCACTCTGAACGCGTGGCGGTGTTCACTCTGGACGCGTGGCGTTGTTCACTCTGGACACGTGGCGTTGTTCGCTCTCTGCATGTGGAGTGGGGACAATCGGGGGATCCGGAGGGAAATCCACGCGACCACGGGAAGAGAGAAAGACACACAAACTAAATATACAGCAGGCGTCAGGGTTGGGATGAATCCACGACTTCCTGTATGCCAGGAGAGGTAGTTAACATCTCACCACGGGGAGCAAGAGAGACACGCAGCCTCGGCGATGTTGATTAATCCTCATTGAATTACTTTGTGGAGTCAGGAAGCATTAATAGTGAGTGGATGAAGGTGGCTAGGCATGGGTCTAGACACACCTCTTAACCATGCCAGTGTGTGACAGTGTAAAGTTTGTGTTTGCAGTTAAGTCTATTAACTCTATTGAACACGGAGGTTATGCTGTATCACAACAATAGTTTGTTTTTGTTTTCCTCTGGAACTTTATAAGAATGGAAACAGTCAAGAAGTTAACACAGCACACACATGCAGCTGAAGTCAGATCTGTTCATTCCAGCGTGCAAGGACATCGTGAGCCTGGCTGGCTTCACACCTCTAAGTTGCGATTGAACATTAATTTATGCATTTTTGCATAACACAAATAGTATTATTTTCAACACCTTTTGCTATGTCAGCTAAATTTAGCTTTCATAAATATTCCTTTTGTAGCTAGACAGCCTAAAATTGTGTGCTCGGAGTTTTGGGTTAACATTCATTTTGAAGATACGAGGGCTTCCAGGCATGTTTATGACCATTCACCCTCTCATTGTGTGCCAGAACAGCCCGTGTGATGAATTTGGGAAACTTTTTCACTATGTCATGAATATATGAATAAGTGTCGACTTATAAGTCATGTGTTACTGTGTAAATATGCATTCCTCTGTGCATCGATACTGACGTGGATGTAACTTTTTTTCTGTCTGCAGCTGTCGCTTCCTCTGCAGAATTGGTCTGATGGAGCAAAGGCACTCGGCGCGGCTCGGTGCAAAAAGGCAACAATGCGACCGGTGTGCATACAGCACGGATCATCCTGGACATTTGACAAGGCACCAGAAAACTCACACAGGAGAGAAACCCTTCAAGGGCAGTGTGTGTGGGAAGGCGTTTTCAGATTCATCTACTCGTGTAAAACACCAGAGAATGCACACGGGAGAGAAACCCTTCAAGTGCAGTGTGTGTGGGAAGGCGTTTTCACAGTCAACTAATCTTGTAGCACACCAGAGAACACACACAGGAGAGAAACCCTTCAAGTGCAGTGTGTGTGGGAAGGCGTTTTCACAGTCAACTAATCTTGTAGCACACCAGAGAACACACACGAGAAAGAAACCCTTCAAGTGCAGTGTGTGTGGGAAGGCGTTTTCACAGTCATCTACTCTTGTAACACACCAGAGAACACACACCGGAGAGAAACCCTTCAGGTGCACTCTGTGCGGGACGGCATTTGCACGTAAACAAAATCTTCAAGTACACCAGAGAACACACACGGGAGAGAAACCCTTCAAGTGCAGTGTGTGTGGGGAGGCGTTTGCACAGTCATATTCTCTTGAAAGACACCAGAGAACACACACGGGAGAGAAACCCTTCAAGTGCAGTGTGTGTGGGAAGGCGTTTGCACGTTCATCTGCTCTTGAAAGACACCAGAGAACACAGAAGCATCAGAAGATCCACAAGGAGTGGAGTCTGAAATCAGCTTGCGAAAGTCAAAGTTCCGCAATGAGCCCATCCCTCGTGAAACAAGAACCGGAAGACAATTCCAGCTTGGACGCTTTTAAAGGTATCGAGGTGAAACATGAAGAGGTGAAGGTGAAATTTGAAGAAGTGATGGTGAAGAGCGAAGAAGTGATGGTGAAATGTGAAGAAGTGATGGTGAAGAGTGAAGAAGTGATGGTGAAGAGCGAAGAAGTGATGGTGAAGAGCGAAGAAGTGAAGGTAAAATGTGAAGATGAAGATTCAACTCCAAAATCTGACCTTCACATCGATGGAGGCAACGTGAAGCAGGAGGAGAATTCTGACTGTGAGGCAGAGCGAGGCAACTCCCAGCAGTTTGTGGAAGTGGAGGTGTGGGTGGACTTCCTCCGAGACAATACAAAGTCAAATGGAGACCCGGTAGATGCGTAAGCTTGAGACGATGTCGCTCCAATAGATGCACCTTTGTCACAGGCTTTTAATGACAAGAATGTGAAGTTGAACACTCAATTCCTAGGTTCAACCTGCAGAGTAAGAGCGGCCAGTCTGTGTGGACCTATGGGTTGGGTAGATCTCTAACCAGGAGCGAGAGCCAATAAGCTCCCAAGCATTCACTATGTTATCAATTGCATTTATATGGCAACTCTGAGTTTTGCATCGTATCTCGTTTCAAACACTCGAAGAGCATCCCCAAGTAGCAGCTGCCCCTGTGTGGCACAAGGTGGTGGCCGTGCACCGGCCTGCATGTGGACAAGAGCCTGTCAGGGGGCGATGGTTGATGTGGCATCTTAGTTGTGGAGTTTGTAGGTAATGTTTAGAATTTCATCAATTTTGACCCAGATGCCAGCATGCAATGGCCTACTCGTTTTGAATGGTGCATTAGTATGTTGTACATACACTGTTAAGCAGACGGTGCGTATTTTTTAAATTAGCTTCTTGTTAATAGGATGTAACCTAATGCAGTATATTTCAGTGCAGTAATTCAATTTTGTTAATATGCCTGTCAATAATTTAGAATGAATACTTGTATGATGGTGTGCGTACATGTATAATTTTGTCTATAAGGGTCAAACATTGAATAAGTGATGTTAGGACAAAGTGTGTGTTTTGCAAGTAACCTGTACATATCACTCAGGTGAGACTCATAGTTCTTGTGATACAGGTCAAAGGGTACTTTTGTGTTTTCAGGACGCGACGGCCTTTGGAGCAACTCATTGTCTTTGAAATAGGGAGCACACTCGGATCATTCATCAGTTACAAGGCGACCACTCAAAAGTTACACGTAGAGGAGATACATTCTCAACAACACGAATTATAATTTTGTATTACGTGTTGACGTAGATTTTGTCGAATTAGGACGAGAAATGGTCCTTGCTGATTAACGTCTGGATGTTGACAACCATGGGTTGAAGCAAGCCTGACCGCCTGTGGTGCCCCTCACAACCATTTACGGCCTTGGGCCAGGAAAGTCATGAAAAAAATGCACACGAACGACGCATCCACGCAAGCACCCGATGCTCCGTTTAAAAGTTTTAAAATGAAACAACTTTGAATTGTATTATTTTTGAATTAGATAATTGTATTTCTTCATTAAAGCTTATTTCATTTTACAACTGGAAGACTTCATTGAAAACAACATTTCGTGTGAAATTTCTCTAGTCGTGAGGTAAATGGCCTTACCAGGGTTCGGTTCGATGCGGACTTTCACCTGGTTGGGATCGCGGGGTGGAGATAAGGCGACACAGAGCTGGCTGTGCCAGAAGACCGCCGTGTGCAGATCGATTCCAACGCGATCGAACGTCTGTCCCTGCTCCTCCGTCGTTCATGTAGGGGGCGAGTAGGTTTGCATCGCCTCCTGCATGAAAACGAATGCAAAGTGCAGTGGTCATCACAGATGAAGTTGTGTGCTTATATAAGAGTACTCGCGGGAAGTACCCGGCGTGAAATTTCCCACCTTGTATCGTAATCTATAGGATACTAAGGCTAAGCACACCCGAGGATTGCACTTTTGTTGAAAAATTAAGTTGCAAATATTTGTCCATTATTGGCCAAAAACGGCATAGGTTAGTATGCCGATTTTATATATTGGGACGTGCACATTTCATCATAAAATGTTCAACGTTTAATCTAATACATAGCATACTAAGGCTAAATACAATGGAGCAATGAACTTTTGTCGACAAATAAGGCTGAAAGTTTGGCCAATTTTGGCCGATTTTATTCTTTTACTTTAAAATTTCATGGTGAAATTTCCCACCTTGTATCGTAATGTATAGGAAACTAAGGCTAAACACACCCGAGGATTGCACTTTTGTTAAAAAATGAAGTTGTAAAAATGTGTCCATTATTGGTACGTGAACATTTCATCATAAAATATTCCACTTTTAATCTAATACACGGCATACTAAGGGTAAATACAATTGATTAATTAACTTTTTGTTGAAAAGGAGAGCTATGAAAATTTTGCTTATTTTGGTTAAAACGGGCATAAGTATGGCGATTTTATTTTTGGGACGTGAAAATGTAATCGTGAAATTTCCCACTTTTAAAGTAACATAGAGCATACTAATGCTGAACAAAATGGAGGAATTCACTTTTTCTTGGAAAATCTAGCTATGAAAATTGAGAAAATTTTGGCCAAGAACAGCATTGGTAAAGTATGCCGATTTGATCTTTTTACTTCAAATTTCATGGTCAAATTTCCCACTTTTAATGTAATATATAGGCTAGTCAGTCTAAACACAACCGAGGAATGCACTTTTTGTTAAAAAATACAGCTGTAAAAATTCGTTCAATTTTAGTATGTCGATTTTCTGTTTGGGACGTGAACATTTCATCGTGAAATTTTCCACTTTTAATCTAATACGTGGCATACTAAGGCTAAATACAATGGAGGAATTAACTTTCGTCCTAAAATAAAGCTGTCAAAGTTGGGCTTATTGAGCCTAAAAACGACACAGTATGCCGATTAACTTTTTTACATTCGAAAATTTCATGCATGAAATTCCCCACTTTTTAACGTAATATATGGGCTACTCAGGCTAAACACAACCAAGGAATGCACTTTTCGTTGCAAAAAAAAGCTAACAAAATTTTGATCGATTTTGCCAAAAAACGGCCTAGGTTAGTATGGCGATTATCTTTTATGGACGTGAAAATGTCATCGTGAAATGTCGCCAGCGGTGTGCTGGAGAGCCAAGCCACGACATCTACAAAGTGCTGCTCATAGCGAGTAGCAGCACCGATGGAGGTCGTCACGGCACACACAGAGGGGGTGGGTGGCCAGCACCACGCCCGGCCGCCTTTGTCTCCCTAGTGGCGATGTTGACACACCGCACCGGGTACTCGTTTGAGGCTGAGTCGACGAAGGGGAGGCTCAGGACCGGCTCAGAAAGTCGTCACTGGCGGTGTTGGCCACGAGCGGGAATGGAACTCGGCTGGTCGGTACGGAGCGCAGCGCTCACCACGACACTGCCGCTCCCCTTCTGTCAACAAACTTGAACTCTGACCCCGCCCTCTGACGTCACCGCTCAGCGTGACCTCATCGGCATCAAACGCGAGGGGGAGGTGTACCGCGCAAGTGACGTCATGTCACCTGCTGCCGCGTGACGTCACGAGGTAACGGAAAGTTGCCGCTCCGCGCGGGAACTGAAATCCGAGGTAAGAAATTCTCATCGCGGTTGTGGTGGTTGTTGTTGTGGTGGTGGTTGTGGTTGTTGTTTACCGAGGTAGAGCCTCGCTCTCTCTCTCTCGTAGGGATGTTATTTGAGTAGCAGCGAGCATGGAAGCGATGTCCAGATTTAAACTTTACAACGCGGGGCCTTGCCTCCTGCCCTCGCCTGGTCGCGTTCGCTTCAATTCTCTCGCTTAGTTTAGCAATTTCGATTTAAAGCTTTCGTGACTGCAGTGATTCATCTGCTTGGTTCTTTCGGTAAAGTCATCACGTAGAATGGAAATAATAAAACAAAATAATACAAATAAAACATAGCATTTTATTATGTTTTATATCACGTAGAATGGAAACAAAAAAATAGTCTTATTTTTAATATTTGTTTTATTTTATTATTTCCATTCTACGTGACTTTACCGAAAGAACCAAGAAGATAGTTTAGCAACCTGTGGAAGAACGCGATCAGCCAGGCGATGCGTTAGTTGTGTTAACTCTAGATTTGAAGCTTTCGTGACTGCAGTGATTCATACTCTTAGGTTTGTTCGGTAAAGTCACCGTGTAGGTGAAAAATTAAATAAAAATTAATAAAAGTAACAATAGAAATAAAATATAAAATAATAAATCACGACGTTTCGGAGGCAACACAAGTCATCAGGTGGGACCGTCACAGCCAGATTTGCTGCATCAAGTGAGGCGTGATTTTTTATTATTTTATTTCTATTTTTACTTTTATTAATTTTAATTTAATTTTCTACCTACATGGTGACTTTACCGAAACAACCTAAGAGTACGTTAGTTGGTGTGTTGACCGACTCTCTGTGTTGTATTACATTTCAAATATTAAGTTTGTTTGATTAAGTGTCTCTCTCTGTGTGCAGTCACCAAAGCTCCAAATCTCTCATTGACACAAGGCCGTAATTATAATGTTATAATAAATATAATATATATTAATTATAATGTTATAATAAGTATAATATGTTATAATAATTATAACATGTTATAATAATCATAATGTTATAATAATTAAAATACTCAAATATGCCCCTCCAATATATTGCTGTAAAAATCTTTAAAAATAATAATTGCGATGCTCTGTTAATAAAAACAACTATTTGCTAAACCTTGGCCACAAAATCTGGACTTGTCTTCATATAACGATGCATAGATTTCTGTTTACATGATTGCGTTGTACTTTATGAATCCCTAATCTCTGCCATTACATAATATGAAACAAGGAAAGGTAAAAAAGAAAAAACAGAGCAATGTAATACAACACACTATTAGACATTATTGTATCAAATAAAACAAATTCCATCCCATGTGTTAGTGAACTTTTAAAAATATTTTTGGGAGGAAATGGCAGGAAATGAGTTTTCAAATTTAGATATTTTTCTGGGGGGGGACCCCAGACCCCCTGGAAGATTTGGTCCCCCCCGATGTTCTCTGTGTGTCTCTGTGTGTGTCTCTCTCTGTGTCTGTCATGTCTCTGTGTGTGTCTCTGTGTGTGTGTCTGTGTCATCTATCTGTGTGTCTCTGTGTGTGTGTGTCTCTCTCTGTGTCTGTCATGTCTCTGTGTGTGTCTCTCTCTGTGTGTCTGTGTCATCTATCTGCGTGTCTCTGTGTGTGTGTGTCTCTCTCTGTGTCTGTCATGTCTCTGTGTGTGTCTCTCTCTGTGTGTCTGTGTCATCTATCTGTGTGTCTCTGTGTGTGTGTGTGTCTGTCATGTCTCTGTGTGTGTCTCTCTCTGTGTGTCTGTGTCATCTATCTGTGTGTCTCTGTGTGTGTGTGTGTCTCTCTCTGTGTCTGTCATGTCTCTGTGTGTGTCTCTGTGTGTCTGTGTCATCTCTCTGTGTGTCTCTGTGTGTGTGTGTCTCTCTCTGTGTCTGTCATGTCTCTGTGTGTGTCTCTCTCTGTGTGTCTGTGTCATCTCTCTGTGTGTCTCTGTGTGTGTGTCTCTCTCTGTGTCTGTCATGTCTCTGTGTGTGTCTGTCTCTGTGTGTGTGTGTGTCTCTCTCTGTGTCTGTCATGTCTCTGTGTGTCTCTCTCTGTGTGTCTGTGTCATCTCTCTGTGTGTCTCTGTGTGTGTGTCTGTCTCTCTCTCTGTGTCTGTCATGTCTCTGTGTGTGTCTCTCTCTGTGTGTCTGTGTCATCTCTCTGTGTGTCTCTGTGTGTGTGTGTGTCTCTCTCTGTGTCTGTCATGTCTATGTGTGTGTCTCTCTCTGTGTCTCTGTGTCATCTCTCTGTGTGTCTCTGTCATCTCTCTCTGTGTGTCTATGTGTGTATCTCTCTCTCTCTCTGTGTCTTTCTGTCATCTCTCTCTGCTTATGTGTCTGTCTATGTGTCTCCGTGTCTGTGTTTTGTCTCTCTCTCAAATTGAGCAATCTTTGGAAGAACGTAATCAACCTGTTGGGGTGTTGACTGTTATGTTAGCCGACTCTCTGTGTTGTATTGCATTGCATTTCTAAGTTTACTAGGTTTGTTTCCTCTTTCATTTGTACCTGATGATGATTGCTTGTGTTGCAATCGAAACGTCATTTGCTATTTGCACACAGCGTTGGTGTACGGTGCTTTTTGTGGAATATGTTGCTGTTTTTCCCTGGATTTTATGTTTGCACAGTCACATAGTCACTTTAAGATGTTTTCTCGTTCATGTTTTTGTTTGTTGCGGTTGCATCCGATTCAAGAGCCGAATGGCTCACGGGGCTATACCAAATAAATGAAACAGAAACTATAATTTTATTTATTTATTTATTCTATGTGACTTTACCGAAAGAACCAAAGAGTATCTTGCATAAGTTTTAATTTCTCTTCACCTGGCTCGCTACTTTGTAACTTTGTTTTATTTGAAATATTCACACTTTTTTTTTCATTTTTTACCAGGCCACGCCCGCTTGAGCTGCTGTACCGCTCTTGTTTTCAGAAGCGACCTGCTCACAACAACAACAAGGTGAGGCTTGTCAACAGCGTGGTGGTGTTCACTCTGGACGCGTGGCGGTGTTCACTCTGGATGCGTGGCGTTGTTCACTCTGGACGCGTGGCGGTGTTCACTCTGGACGCGTGGCGGTGTTCACTCTGGACGCGTGGCGTTGTTCACTCTGGACACGTGGCGTTGTTCACTCTAGACGCGTGGCGGTGTTCTAGACGCGTGGTGGTGTTCACTCTAGACGCGTGGCGGTGTTCACTCTAGACACGTGGCGGTGTTCACTCTAGACGCATGGTGGTGTTCACTCTAGACGCGTGGCGGTGTTCACTCTAGACGCGTGGCGGTGTTCACTCTAGACGCGTGGCGGTGTTCACTCTAGACGCGTGGAGGTGTTCACTCTAGACGCTTGGCGGTGTTCACTCTGGACGCGTGGCGGTGTTCACTCTGGACGCGTGGCGGTGTTCACTCTGGACGCGTGGCGGTGTTCACTCTGGACGCGTGGCGGTGTTCACTCTGGACGCGTGGCGGTGTTCACTCTAGACGCGTGGCGGTGTTCACTCTGGACATGTGGAGGGGATACCTGGGGATTGGGAAGGAAATCAACGCGACCACTGGGAGAGAGAGAGAGACACGCAGCCTCGGCTGTGTTGGTTGATCCTCAATGAATTACTTGGTGGAGTGAGGAAGCATTAATACTGAGCAGGTGAAGGTGGCCAGGCGTGGGTCTGGACACACCACCACCTGTGAACCATGCTGCCAGTGTGTGACAGTGGTGGAGCCAGTGGGGGTGGGGTGGCACGTGCCCCCCCAACGATCCGATCGAAATCTCTAATTTCGATGGGATCATTGGGGTTTATTAGTAACTAGCTTCACTACCCGGCTTTGCCCGGGACTTGGATTCTTGTCTTGGATTAAAACACGTCCTACGCGGAGTGTTTGGGGGGGGGGGGTGACGTCAGCAAGCACGCTATGTAATGCTTCCGCATGCGGGTGTGACATCACAGATATGACGTCACCGCTCACTTGCGTGCAAAATAAATGCATTATTGCGCCCCACCCCCTCCCCCCCAAAATACACAAGTCTATTTTTATACTTTTCGCATTGTGTACAGTCTGGAAGCTACCCACATGCCTAATTTTAAGTTTGTTGCATGTTTTCGAACAGACAATCACAAATTTCCCTTTTATATATATAGATAAATCAGCATTTTGCGACCCCCACCGCCACCGTGTGGCATGTTATTACGTGCCAGGGACTCTGAGAGGACAACAGTCCGTGTCCATAATTGGCAATAAGAAACGGCAAAGCAGTTACAAGCGACTCGCAGAATTGTGCGCAGTTGCGTCTACAGTACACGACTTCCCTGAAGGCATCAACACCTTCAGTGAGCACGATGCCGATCACACGCGTCAAATAAAAAGCAAGGGACAAGTTCTTACAACTCCTTACTAACAACTTCTTGCTTAATAACTGGAGGGGTTTCCCCCCGTACCTGAAAATCCTGGCTCCGCCTCTTGAGTGTGTGACAGTATGAAGTTTATAGTTGCAGTAAAGTCTATTAACTCCATTGAGCACGGAGGTTTTTCCAAAACAGTAGTTGTATTTTTTTTCATCTGGAACTCTTTATAAGAATGGAGTCAGGAAGTTATCACAGCACACGGTGCAGCTGAAGTCGGAACTGTTCATCCCAGCATTCAAGGACATCTGTGCCTGGCTTCACACCTCTAAGTTGTGATTGAACATTAATTTATGCATTTCTGCAGAACAAAAATTGTATTATTTTCAACACCCTTTGCTATGTCAGCTGAATTTATCTTTCATAAATATTCCTTTTGAAGCCAGACAGCTGAAATTTTGTGCTCGGAGTTTTGGGTTAACATTCATTTTGAAGATACGAGGGCTTCCAGGCACGGTTATAACCATTTGCCCTCTCATTGTGTGCCAGAACAGCCCGTGTGATGAATTTGGGACACTTTTTCACTTTATCATGAATATATGAATAAGTATAGACGTGTAAGTCACGTGTGACTGTGTATATGCATTCTTCTGTGCATCGATATTGATGTGTAGATGGTGTGGATATTCTTTTTTTCTGTCTGCAGCTGTCGCTGCCTCTGCAGAATTGGTCTGATGGAGCAAAGGCAGTCGGCGCGGTTCGGTGCAAAAAGGCAACAATGTGACCGGTGTGCATACAGCACGGATCATCCTGGAAATTTGACACAGCACCAGAGAACTCACACAGGAGAGAAACCGTGCAAGTGCAGTGTGTGTGGGAAGGCGTTTGCACGTTCAGCTCATCTTGTAGAACACCAGAGAACACACACGGGAGAGAAACCCTTCAAGTGCAGTGTGTGTGGGAAGGCGTTTTCATATTCATCTTCTCTTCATGTACACCAGAGAATACACACGGGAGAGAAACCCTTCAAGTGCAGTGTGTGTGGGAAGACGTTTTCAGATTCATCTAGTCTTGTAACACACCAGAGAATACACACGGGAGAGAAACCCTTCAAGTGCAGTGTGTGTGGGAATGCATTTGCACAGTCATCTGTTCTTGAAAGACACCAGAGAACACACACGGGAGAGAAACCCTTCAAGTGCAGTGTGTGTGGGAAGGCGTTTGCACGTTCATCTGCTCTTCATGCACACCAGAGAACACACACGGGAGAGAAACCCTTCAAGTGCAGTGTGTGTGGGAAGGCGTTTTCACAGTCAATTAATCTTGTAGCACACCAGAGAACACACACAGGAGAGAAACCCTTCAAGTGCAATGTGTGTGGGAAGTTGTTTTCACATTCATGTCTTAGAAGACACCAGAGAACACACACGGGAGAGAAACCCTTCAAGTGCAGTGTGTGTGGGAAGGCGTTTTCAGATTCATCTACTTGTGTAATACACCAGAGAACACACACGGGAGAGAAACCGTTCAAGTGCACTGTGTGTGGGAAGGCGTTTTCAGATTCATCTGCTCTTGTAACACACCAGAGAATACACACAGGAGAGAAACCCTTCAAGTGCAGTGTGTGTGGGAAGGCGTTTTCACAGTCAATTCATCTTGTAGCACACCAGAGAACACACACAGGAGAGAAACCCTTCAAGTGCACTGTGTGTGGGAGGGCGTTTGCACAGTCATCCGCTCTTGTAACACACCAAAGAACACACACGGGAGAGAAACCCTTCAAGTGCAGTGTGTGTGGGAAGGCGTTTTCACAGTCAATTAATCTTGTAGCACACCAGAGAACACACACAGGAGAGAAACCCTTCAAGTGCAATGTGTGTGGGAAGTTGTTTTCACATTCATGTTCTCTTGTAGCACACCAGGGAACTCACAGAGGAGAGAAACCCTTCAAGTGCAGTGTGTGTGGGAAGGCGTTTTCATATTCATCTTCTCTTCATGTACACCAGAGAATACACACGGTAGAGAAACCCTTCAAGTGCAGTGTGTGTGGGAAGACGTTTTCAGATTCATCTAGTCTTGTAACACACCAGAGAATACACACGGGAGAGAAACCCTTCAAGTGCAGTGTGTGTGGGAAGGCATTTGCACAGTCATCTGTTCTTGAAAGACACCAGAGAACACACACGGGAGAGAAACCCTTCAAGTGCAGTGTGTGTGGGAAGGCGTTTGCATGTTCATCTGCTCTTCATGCACACCAGAGAACACACACGGGAGAGAAACCCTTCAAGTGCAGTGTGTGTGGGAAAGCGTTTGCATGGTCATCACATCTTGAACAACACCAGAGTACACACACGGGAGAGAAACCGTTCAGGTGCAGTTTGTGCAGGAAGGCGTTTGCACAGTCATCTGCTCTTGAAAGACACCAGAGAATACACACGGGAGAGAAACCCTTCAAGTGCAGTGTGTGTGGGAGGGCGTTTGCACGTTCAGCTCATCTTGAAAAACACCAGAGAACACAGAAGCATCAGAAGATCCACAAGGAGTGGAGTCTGAAATCAGCTTGTGAAAGTCAAAGTGCCGCAATGATCTCATCCCTCATCAAACAAGAACCGGAAGAAAATCCCAGCTTGGACACTTTTAAAGGTGTCAAGGTGAAATATGAAGAGGTGAAGGTGAAATGTGAAGACGTGATGGTGAAGAGCGAAGAAGTGAAGGTAAAATGTGAAGATGAAGATTCAACTCCCAAATCGGACCTTCACATCGATGGAGGCAACGTGAAGCAGGAGGAGAATTCTGACTGTGAGGCAGAGCGAGGCAACTCCCAGCAGTTTGTGGAAGTGGAGGTGTGGGTGGACTTCCTCCGAGACAATACAAAGTCAAATGGAGACCCGGGAGATGCGTAAGCCTTAGACCAGTGGTTCTTAAGCTGGGTTCGATCGAACCCCAGGGGTTCGGTGAGTCAGTCTCAGGGGTTCGGCGGAGGTTAAGACACACACCTGACTCATGATTGTGCACCAGTAAAACATGTACCTATGTTTTGAATTTGAAAACATATTTTATTTTTCCAATTAAGAAGTGTTCTGTGAATGCGCATATGAAACTGGTGGGGTTCAGTACCTCCAACAAGGTTAAGAACCACTGCCTTAGACGATGCCGCTCCAATAGATGCACCTTTGTCACATGCCTTTAATGACAAGAATGTGAAGTTGAACACTCAGTTCCTAGGTTCAACCTGCAGGGTAAGAGCGGCCAGTCTTTGTGGACCTGTGGGTTGGGTAGATCTCTAACCAGGAGCGAATGCCAATAAGCTCCCAAGCATTCACTGTTATCAATTGCATTTATATTGTGCTTGCTTAATTGCCTCGGCAACTCGGAGTTTTGTATCGTATCTCGTCTCAAACACTCCAAGAGCATCCCCAAGCAGCAGCTGCCCCTGTGTGGCACAAGGTGGTGGCCCTTTACCGGCCTGCATGTGGACAAGAGCCTGTCAGTAGGGGGCGATGGTTGATGTGGCATCTCAGTTGTGGAGTTTGTAGGTAATGTTTAGAATTTGCTAAATTTTTACCCAGATGCCAGCATGCAATGGCCGACTCGTTTTGAATGGTGCATTAGTATGTTGTACATACACTGTTAAGCAGACGGTGCGTATTTTTTTAAATTAGCTTGTTATTAGGATGTAACCTAATGCAGTATATTTCAGTGCAGTAATTATTGCCTGTCAATAATTTAGAATGAATACTTGTCTGATTGTGTGCGTACATGTACCATTTTGTCTATAAGGGTCAAACATTGAATAAGTGATGTTAGGACAAAGTGTGTGTTTTGCAAGTAACCTGTACAGATCACTCAGATGAGACTCATAGTTCGTGTGATACAGGTCAAAGGGTACTTTTGTGTTTTCAGGAAGCGTCTGCCTCTGGAGCAACTCATTGTCTTTGAAATAGGGAGCACACTCGGATCATTCATCTGTTACAAGGCATACCACTCAAACGTTACACGTAGAGGAACATTCTCTACAACATGAATTATAATTTTGTCTTACGTGTTGACGTAGATTTTGTCTAACTAGGAAGAGAAATACTCCTTGCTGATTAACGTCTGGATATTCGTAATTGTCAGTTGAAGCAACCCCGGCTGCTCTTGAGACGCTGTGCACCAATACGGGTCCACAGGTGGCTTGCACTGAATCAATGACGGACTCCCAGAAGGCTGTGCTAGTTATAGTTTGTGTAAAATATTCCTCTGTTTCATGGAGAGATCGATAAATGAAAGATGTCGTGTCTGCTGATCTGCTTCATAGCAAGGAGGTAATTTTAAGAGCACATTTGAAATGCATTTTTGGTACAGATTTGTATTCGGTTACAAGGCAGAGCACATCTAGTAGATACATTCTGCACAACAACACTCATTTTAAATTTGCATGACGTCTTATATGTTGGCGAACTAGGACAAGAAATGGTCCTTGCCGATTAACGTCTGGATGTTCACAACCATGTGTTGAAGCAAGCCTGACCGCCTGCGGCGTCCCTCACAACCATTTATGGCCTTGGGCCAGGAAAGTCACGAAGAAAATTGCGCACGAACGACGCATTCACGCAAGCTCCCGATGCTCCGTTTTGAAGTTTTAAAATGAAACAACTTTGAATTGTATTATGTTTTGCATTTGATACTTGTATTTCTTCATTAAAAACTGATATCATTTTCCATCTGGAAGACTTCATTGAAAACGACATTTCGTGTGAATTTTCTCTAGTCGTTAAGTAGATGGCCTTACCGGGGTTCGGTTCGATGCGGACTTTCACCTGGTTGGGATCGCGGGGTGGAGATAAGGCGACACAGAGCTGGCTGTGCCAGAAGACCGCCGTGTGCAGATCGATGCCAACGCGATCGAACGTCTGTCCCTGCTCCTCCGTCGTTCATGTAGGGGGCGAGTAGGTTTGCAGCGCCTCCTGCATGAAAACGAAGGAAAGTGCAGCGTTCATCACAGATGAAGTTGTGTGCTTAGATAAGAGTACTCGCGGGAAGTACCCGGCGTGAAATTTCCCACTTTTTATCGTAATATATAGGATACTAAGGCTAAGCACACCCGAGGATTGCACTTTTGTTGAAAAATTAAGTTGCAAATATTTGGCCATTATTGGTCAAAAACGGCATAGGTTAGTATGCCGATTTTCTATATTGGGATGTGAACATTTCATCATAAAATGTTCCACTTTTAATCTAATACATAGCATACTAAGGGTAAATACAATTGATGAATTAACTTTTTGTTAAAAAAGAAAGCTATGAAAATTTGGCTTATTTTGGTTAATACCGGCATAAGTATGCCGATTTTATTTTTGGGACCTGAAAATTTAATCGTGAAATTTCCCACTTTTAAAGTAACAGAGCATACGAATGCTTAACAAAATGGAGGAATTCACTTTTTCTTTGAAAATCTAACTATGAAAATGTACCAAATTTTGGCCAAGAACAGCATTGGTAAAGTATGCCGATTTGATGTTTTTACTTAAAATTTCATGGTGAAATTTCTCACTTTCAATGTAATATATAGACTACTCAGGCTAAACACAACCGAGGAATGCACTTTTTGTTCAAAAATACAGCTGTAAAAATTCGTAAAATTTTAGCCAAAAACGGCAGAGGTTCGTATGGCGATTTCCTGTTTGGGACGTGAAAACTTAATGGTGAAATTTCCCACTTTTAATGTAATAGAGCATACTAATGCTTAACAAAATGGAGGAATTCACTTTTTTAAATCCTTTATATTAAGTTCGCTTGCTTGCTTGCGTGCTTGCTTGCTTACGACCGTGCAAATCTTTCGGTCGTTTTTTAACCCACTTCCCGTGATCCAATCGAGCTGACATTTTGCACACAGACTCGTTGTGCGAGACAATTGATGTTCGTGAAAAAAATGTCAAAAATTTTACACTTTTTAGGCAAAAAAAAGTATTTTACATTTATTCAAATAGAACTCATTCATGGCTTTGGCTGAACATCACAGTGTAGGAGCCCAGAGCGTAACCCCTCCACAGGCCGTGGTGGAGTAGCGCAGTTGGTAGCGCCCTCGCTTCCCATGCCAAAGGTCGCGGGATCGATCCCCGCGTCCTCCACAGGCGAATATATTTTTAAATCCTTTATATTAAGTTCGCTTGCTTGCTTAGGACCGTGCAAATCTTTCGCTCGTTTTTTAACCCACTTCCCGTGATCCAATCGAGCTGACATTTTCCACAGACTCGTGTGTGACAATTAATTTTCGTGAAAAATAATTTCCAAAATTTTACACTGTTTAGGGAAAACAAATTAAATATTTAATTACCAATTGCTTAATACTGGCAGACAATCATCTGACCCATAGGTGGCAGCCATCTCAAGCCAGAGGACGAGAGGACTCTAGCCGCCACGCATATAAAGGATTTAGAGTGAAAAACTTTGTTTTTACGGGTTAATTTTTCTTTTTACTTCTAAATTTCATGCATGAAATTCCACACTTTTTAACGTAATATATAGGCAACACAACCAAGGAATGCACTTTTCGTTGAAAAATAAAGCTACGAAAATTGGACCAATTTTGCCAAAAAACGGCCTAGGTTAGTATGGCGATTTTCCTTTTATGGACGTGAAAATGTCATCGTGAAATGTCGCCAGCGGTGTCCTGGAGAGCCAAGACACGACATCTACAAAGTGCTGCTCATAGCGAGTAGCAGCACCGATGGAGGTCGTCACGGCACACACAGAGGGGGTGGGTGGCCAGCACCACGCCCGGCCGCCTTTGTCTCCCCAGTGCTGGCGATGTTGACACACCGCACCGGGAACTCGTTTGAGGCCGTTTCGACACTGCCGCTCCCTTTCTGTCAACAAACTTGAACTCTGACCCCGCTCTCTGACGTCACCGCTCAGCGTGACCTCATCGGCATCAAACGCCAGGGGGAGGTGTACCCCGCAAGTGACGTCATGTCACCTGCTGCCGCGTGACGTCGCGAGGGACCAGGAAGTTGCCGCTCCGCCCGTAAACTGAAATCCGAGGTGAGAAATTATCATCGCGGTTGTGGTGGTGGTTGTTGTAGTGGTGGTTGTAGTGGTGGTGGTGGTTGTAGTGGTGGTTGTAGTGGTGGTGGTGGCTGTAGTGGTGGTTGTTGTGGTGGAGGTTGTGGTGGGGGTGATGGTGGTTGTGGTGGGGGTGATGGTGGTGGTTGTGGTGTTGGTTGTGGTGGTGGTGGTTGTTGCGTACCGAGGTAGAGCCTCGCTCTCTCTCTCGTAGGGATGTCAATTGAGTAGCAGCGAGCATGGAAGCGATGTCCAGGTTGGAACTTTACAACGCGGGACCTTGCCTCCTGCCCTCGCCTGGTCGCGTTTGCTTCAATTCTCTCGCTCAGAGTTGTGTGTTTTGTTTGCGTTCCGACTGCAGATATTGTGGTCTATGCAAACATGACTCCTCGTAAAAAAGGTGTCAGTTTTCTTGCCAGATAGAAGAATAAAAAAACAATTATATCTCGCTTAAGTTGAATTTGTCTTCACCCGGCTCGCCACTTTGTAACTTTGTTTTACTTTAAATATTAACACAGTTTTTATTTTTACCAGGCCACGCCCGCGTGAGCTGCTGTACCGCTCTTGTTTTCACAAGCGACCTGCCCACAACAACAACAAGGTGGGGCTTGTCAACAGCGTGGTGTTCACTCTGGACGTGTGACGGTGTTCACTCTAGACGCGTGGAGGTGTTCACTCTAGACGCGTGGTGGTGTTCACTCTAGACGCGTGGCGGTGTTCACTCTCGACACGTGGCGGTGGTCACTCTAGATGCGTGGCGGTGTTCACTCTGGACGCGTGGTGGTGTTCACTCTGGACGCGTGGCGGTGTTCACTCTGGACGCGTGGCGGTGTTCACTCTGGACACGTGGCGGTGTTCACTCTGGACACGTGGCGTTGTTCGCTCTCTGCATGTGGAGTGGGGACAATCGGGGGATCCGGAGGGAAATCCACGTGACCACGGGAAGAGAGAAAGACACACAAACTAAATATACAGCAGGCGTCAGGGTTGGGATGAATCCACGACTTCCTGTATGCCAGGAGAGGTAGTTAACATGTCACCACGGGGAGCAAGAAAGACACGCAGCCTCGGCGATGTTGATTAATCCTCATTGAATTACTTTGTGGAGTCAGGAAGCATTAATAGTGAGTGGATGAAGGTGGCTAGGCATGGGTCTAGACACACCTCTTAACCATGCCAGTGTGTGACAGTGTAAAGTTTGTGTTTGCAGTTAAGTCTATTAACTCTATTGAACACAGAGGTTATGCTGTATCACAACAATAGTTTGTTTTTGTTTTCCTCTGGAACTTTATAAGAATGGAAACAGTCAAGAAGTTAACACAGCACACACATGCAGCTGAAGTCAGATCTGTTCATTCCAGCGTGCAAGGACATCGTGAGCCTGGCTGGCTTCACACCTCTAAGTTGCGATTGAACATTAATTTATGCATTTTTGCATAACACAAATAGTATTATTTTCAACACCTTTTGCTATGTCAGCTAAATTTAGCTTTCATAAATATTCCTTTTGTAGCTAGACAGCCTAAAATTGTGTGCTCGGAGTTTTGGGTTAACATTCATGTTGAAGATACGAGGGCTTCCAGGCATGTTTATGACCATTCACCCTCTCATTGTGTGCCAGAACAGCCCGTGTGATGAATTTGGGAAACTTTTTCACTATATCATGAATATATGAATAAGTGTCGACTTATAAGTCATGTGTTACTGTGTAAATATCCATTCCTCTGTGCATCGATACTGACGTGGATGTAACTTTTTTTCTGTCTGCAGCTGTCGCTTCCTCTGCAGAATTGGTCTGATGGAGCAAAGGCACTCGGCGCGGCTCGGTGCAAAAAGGCAACAATGCGACCGGTGTGCATACAGCACGGATCATCCTGGACATTTGACAAGGCACCAGAAAACTCACACAGGAGAGAAACCCTTCAAGGGCAGTGTGTGTGGGAAGGCGTTTTCAGATTCATCTACTCGTGTAAAACACCAGAGAATGCACACGGGAGATAAACCCTTCAAGTGCAGTGTGTGTGGGGAGGCGTTTGCACAGTCATCTGCTCTTGAAAGACACCAGAGAACACACACGGGAGAGAAACCCTTCAAGTGCAGTGTGTGTGGGAAGGCGTTTTCACAGTCAACTAATCTTGTAGCACACCAGAGAACACACACGGGAGAGAAACCCTTCAAGTGCAGTGTGTGTGGGAAGGCGTTTTCACAGTCAACTAATCTTGTAGCACACCAGAGAACACACACGAGAAAGAAACCCTTCAAGTGCAGTGTGTGTGGGAAGGCGTTTTCACAGTCATCTACTCTTGTAACACACCAGAGAACACACACGGGAGAGAAACCCTTCAAGTGCAGTGTGTGTGGGGAGGCGTTTGCACAGTCATATGCTCTTGAAAGACACCAGAGAACACACACGGGAGTGAAACCCTTCAAGTGCAGTGTGTGTGGGAAGGCGTTTGCACGTTCATCTGCTCTTGAAAGACACCAGAGAACACAGAAGCATCAGAAGATCCACAAGGAGTGGAGTCTGAAATCAGCTTGCGAAAGTCAAAGTGCCGCAATGAGCCCATCCCTCGTGAAACAAGAACCGGAAGACAATTCCAGCTTGGGCGCTTTTAAAGGTATCGAGGTGAAACATGAAGAGGTGAAGGTGAAATTTGAAGAAGTGCTGGTGAAGAGCGAAGAAGTGATGGTGAAGAGCGAAGAAGTGATGGTGAAGAGCGAAGAAGTGATGGTGAAGAGCGAAGAAGTGAAGGTAAAATGTGAAGATGAAGATTCAACTCCAAAATCTGACCTTCACATCGATGGAGGCAACGTGAAGCAGGAGGAGAATTCTGACTGTGAGGCAGAGCGAGGCAACTCCCAGCAGTTTGTGGAAGTGGAGGTGTGGGTGGACTTCCTCCGAGACAATACAAAGTCAAATGGAGACCCGGTAGATGCGTAAGCTTCAGACGATGTCGCTCCAATAGATGCACCTTTGTCACAGGCTTTTAATGACAAGAATGTGAAGTTGAACACTCAATTCCTAGGTTCAACCTGCAGAGTAAGAGCGGCCAGTCTGTGTGGACCTATGGGTTGGGTAGATCTCTAACCAGGAGCGAGAGCCAATAAGCTCCCAAGCATTCACTATGTTATCAATTGCATTTATATGGCAACTCTGAGTTTTGCATCGTATCTCGTTTCAAACACTCGAAGAGCATCCCCAAGTAGCAGCTGCCCCTGTGTGGCACAAGGTGGTGGCCGTGCACCGGCCTGCATGTGGACAAGAGCCTGTCAGTAGGGGGCGATGGTTGATGTGGCATCTCAGTTGTGGAGTTTGTAGATAATGTTTTTAGAATTTGCTACATTTTGACCCAGATGCCAGTATGCAATTGCCGACTCGTTTTGAATGGTGCATTAGTATGTTGTACATACACTGTTAAGCAGACGGTGCGTATTTTTTAAATTAGCTTCTTGTTAATAGGATGTAACCTAATGCAGTATATTTCAGTGCAGTAATTCAATTTTGTTAATATGCCTGTCAATAATTTAGAATGAATACTTGTATGATGGTGTGCGTACATGTACAATTTTGTCTATAAGGGTCAAACATTGAATAAGTGATGTTAGGACAAAGTGTGTGTTTTGCAAGTAACTTGTACAGATCACTCAGATGAGACTCATAGTTCGTGTGATACAGGTCAAAGGGTACTTTTGTGTTTTCAGGAAGCGTCTGCCTTTGGAGCAACTCATTGTCTTTGAAATAGGGAGCACACTCGGATCATTCATCATTTACAAGGCATACCACTCAAAATTTACACGTAGAGGAGATACATTCTCAACAATACGAATTATAATTTTGCATTACGTGTTGACGTAGATTTTGTCGAATTAGGGCGAGAAATGGCCCTTGCCGATTAACTTCTGGATGTTCACAACCATGGGTTGAAGCAAGCCTGACCGCCTGCGGTGCCCCTCACAACCATTTACGGCCTTGGGCCAGGAAAGTCACGAAAAAAATTCACACGAACGACGCATCCACGCAAACTCCTGATGCTCCGTTTTGAAGTTTTAATATGAAACAACTTTGAATTGTATATTGTTTTGCATTTGATAATTGTATTTCTTCATTAAAAGCTTATTCATTGAAAACGACATTTCGTGTGAATTTTCTCTCGTCGTTAAGTAGATGGCCTTTCCGGGGATTGGGTTCGATGCGGACTTTCACCTGGTTGGGATCGCGGGATTGAGATGAGGCGACACAGAGCTGGCCGTGCGAGAAGACCGCCGTCTGCAGATCAATTCCAACGTGATCGAACGTCTGTCCCTGCGCCTCCGTCGTTCATGCAGGGGGAGCGTAGGTTTACAGCGCCCCCTGCATGAAAACGACAAAGTGCAGCGTTCATCACAGTTAAAGTAGTGCGCTTATATATAAATTCATTTTTTGTCTGTCTGTGTGTTCACGCGCTTGCGAGGGATTTGTCTCTCTAACAGTGGGGTTTATGAAAAAAATTTGCCCGGTACCACGCCATAAGCCCTGCGGTTGGCAAACACTATTCAGTTTTCACATCCGTCACCATAAAATTAGTTTAATTAGCGATTTTGTGCGATATTTCGTTATTTATTTATGTAGTTTTGCCGCCCGCTGCGGGACAAAGCACGCAATTGCGCCCCGAGCAACGCACACACGATCGATAAAAATTTCATTCGCGTTAACAATGCTTAAAAATATACACAACACTGAGGTTCATTCTTCACAGTCATATGTTCCCCCCACCCCAATGCGTGCAGTTACTGCTATAAAGTCCGTAATTATTAATATTAGAGCGCTTAGATGGCATTATTGCAGCGTGGGTGGGGAGAGCGGCCCAGCCCCCAGCCTGGCAATGTGTCACCTCCTCCGGCTTGGCAATCTAGGCGAGGCCGCGGGCTCTGCATGGGACTAGGCCTCACCACGGCAATGTGAAGTACAATTTTATTTAATCTTTCGCTAAGAACTCAGGTTTATTGTTTACTATTATGAAACAAATAAGTTGGCAAATATTACAATAAAAATGTTTGTGTGTAGAAAACTAATATTGCACTATTTGGTTGCTAAATATGTTCTTGTTTAACTGTGTTTCTATGAAGCTGAGATGGTGTACTGCCAGTCCGTGCTGTTGCCTGCTCGTTAATTCACGTCGGTGCACTGGCACCATTCTGGCGAATTGCCCGATGCTGGATGTGATTACCAGCGAAACGTCGTACTCAAAAATTGTAAATGTTGTGGATTCACTCTTCAACACACCGGTGGTCTAAAGTAGGGAACTTTTTGTCTTTGTCAACGTGACAGTTTTTTGCTGATTGGCCGTGTCGGGTGGTGGAGGATTACGACACATAAATAATAACGCGATCTAACCCAAAAATGTTTGTAATAAATAATATTGGTCGCGAAAGCCTACATGTTAAACTATTATCTACACTGCTAATTTTGCTTTTGGGCATTGAGTGTATGCCAGTCTATAATCTGTTGCCTACTTCTTTACCTCACATGGTGTACTACCAGCCTTTCATGTCGACTGTACCCTGCTTTATCAGCTGCTGACCATATTGCCAGCCTTTCATGTCGACTGTAGCAATGCTTGTGTCATTGAGTCGGCGTACTGGCAGTCTATAATCTCGACTGTAGCCTACTTCTCAACTTACCTATGCGTAATGCTGCTCTTTAATGTAAGCTTATTTAATCATTTCTTCAATGCATTTCTATTGTTTTGATTGCACACGTCACGCTATTTACTGATACGTAGTACTGCGATGCCGATTAATTTGTTATACTGCTAAATACGTTGGATTTTCTTAGCTACAGCCCATTGCATTTCGTCTACCGTTTTGTTACATTCGTGGGAACATCACCCATTAAAATTTTGCCGTACCGCACCTTTACTTTCCACCAAAGCGGGGAGCATGCAGGGAGGTTCAATGCCCCAAATATTGTTGACCTTGCTTTCTTACGGTGGGTGAGGAACATTGTGAGAGAGACATTGTTCCATACCAAGAAAACACCATCGCACAATTTCTTGACACTAACAGAGCATACGATGCCCTACAATAACACATTTTCTTGTCGCAAGGCCAAGATGGGTACCACGTCAAGATTCCTCCAATTAAAAATCTGCAGGACAAAGACATCTTCACGAAACTGTCTCCTCTAAAAAACTTCTATTCCTTCGTGATCATGGACAGAGGAGGACACCACATTGTGGTGCGCCAGCCTCTTTCACCAGTATGTTGTCGATGAGTATGCCAACATTGAGAGTGAGCGCCTTCTGTTACATTCTACTGAATCAAACCCGCCTGCGTGTGAACAGTATGCTCATCTCTGGGACGCCATCAATGCCAAAGGAGATGCAAACTGTCACAATGTGGGCTGATTAGTTATTTTGCCTTCATCCTTCACAGCTCCACCAAGATACATGCATGAGAAGACTCGGGATACCATGATGTACAATAGCCAATATACCACTCCCCATCTCTTCATTACCTTCACTTGCAATCCCAAATGAAAGGAGTTGCAGGTTTACCTTTATCCAATCCGAAAGCCACCAGACAGACATGACATCTTAGCGAGTGTGTCATGCCGCCGCCACGAAGCCGTTCAGCAGGCGCCCCATCTAAGACCTCGCCACCACCAAGCGACGGAGCCGACCCCGCGTCCCCCTCACCTCACCTCGCACGAACACACCCGCACGCATTCCCCCCCCCCCATAGAGCTCGTGGGGAGGTCACCTGGCCGACCGGTTTTTATCCGAGAAGCCCTTATCGGGATTAAACTTTCACGGTTTCCGGCGATCAGGGAATTGGACGACCTCCCCCGTGCTACGTGGCGCCGCGGCGCTGCGACCAGCCTTAATATGGTGGGGTCGCGGCATGGGGCATTCGGCCACCGCGGTGGAGGCGCATTTTCCCCCCACACACACCCCCACGGGTCGACGAGACAGGCGGAGGAGGGAGGGGACAGCATGAATAGCGGGACCGCATGGACTCTTGCGCATAGTCATGGAGGGTTGGGAACATTATGCTTGAGCGCACAGGCCCCATTGTTAGGAAGGGTAAGGGAGTAATTAGGATGTACGCCGCCAACGCCGCTCACTGATTAGCATATCAAAAGCGCCGGAACCGCCGTGCGCGGGCTCGAGGTGCACGAGCCCATTGTTCAGCGCAGCCTCCCTTTGATGTAGGGAGGATAAATAGTGGGGCAAAAAGGGAAAATCGCTCTCTTGCTCCGAGAAGCCAACGTCCAGGACGGCCCCAGCTCTGCCCTCCGGACGTCCGTGCGACGTGTCGAGGCGAGCAGCGAGGAAAACCCACGGAACGTCGAGTGCCTCAAACCGTGAGTAAGGAGGTAAAAGTGTTTCGTGAACGATAAATAGGGAATAGGTTCCGGGTTAGTAGAGTAGGCAGCCTCGTCGATTCATACTGACTCAACAACCAGTCCCACGTAGTAGACAATAAATCATTAATAGCTGATCGTGGCCTCGTGTGATCTCGTGTTATAAGGGTGAACGCGTGTGGTACTGTGTATGCGTAAGCTCGCGGCGTGCGTAATCAGCGTACCCCCGGTGCGCGATCATAACGTGAGCGGCGAGGGTTGAGTGAGTGCCGCGCAGAGCTGTGTGTGGGTGTGCGCGTGCGTAATTAAACATGCCTACTACGCGGACCCGCGGGGGAGGGGAATCCTGGAGCGACGGCTCTCACCCCATGGGTGAAGAACGCAGCAGCGGTTCGCCTAGCAGCGAGGGGGTGAGTAATGAGGTTAACCCGGCCGTTAGGGGTACCGAGGGAGGGATCGCGGGGGCTAGCGACCCTCACATATTGGTGTCAGAAACGGGACGATCCCCCGCACCCCCAAGGGAAAGAGGCCCCCCAACCCAGGTTAAAATCAAATGCACATTTACGGGCAAAGGAATTCCATCATGGAAATCGTTTGCCCGCAGCATCAGGGGGGCTAAAAAGATTAATGGGTGGTCGGATGAGGAGGCGTTGCAGCAGTTAGAGATACATTTAGATGGACGGGCAGCTGACTTTGTGGAAGCTTTGCCCGCAAGCGCACAAACTCAGTGGGAAAAATTAATGTGCGAACTCGAACGGCGCTTCGGCGCCTATGACGAGGAGGATGCGCAGGCGGCCTTAGAGGCACGCCGCCGCCAGCCCGGCGAGGATCTGCGAGATTACGCCGAGGATGTACGCATGTTGACCCAGCTCGCGTACCCAGAGTACGAGGCCAAAATAATTGAGGGCCTCGCCGCCGGTAAAATCCAACGATATTTGGCACGCACCCCGTGGTGGCAGCCAAATATAGACGGTGCACGCCTCTCCTTTAACACCCTCGTCGAGCGCGCGCGCAAATGCGAGAAACTCTCGGGTGAGCGCGCGCAGCCTCGAGGGAGGGGACGAGAGTGCGCCGTGGCGAGCCTACTCTCCGACGAGGAGGAAGAGATCGCCATCGCAGTAAGGGGACGGGCAAGGGAGCCCCAGAGACCCAGCGAGACCACCCCAGGGTGGGTAGCCGGGTTACAGGCTGGCATAGGAGATATACGCGAGGAAGCGAATAAAAATATGACCAAGCTGCAGTCCTCCGTAGAGACCATCCGATCCGAAATGGGGGACCTACGCGCCACGGTAGGGGGGTTATCTGGAAGGGTGGCCCGACTAGAGGCGGAGGGTGGACAGCGGCGTAATGGGGGGGGAGGGAGTGGGCAGGGGGCCCACTACGGAGCCGCCCCCCCTCCCCGGGCATGTTATATGTGCGATCGCCGAGGGCATCTAGTGAGAGACTGTCCCGAAATCACCCGAGCTCGGCAGGCGCGGGGGTTAAACTCCAACGCCTCCTAGTGAGCGGACCAACTAGGGGTGCAATCGACGCGGTCCCAATACAAATAGACGATAATGAGAATAATGGCGAGCGAGTGATCTCCACACAGGTTCCAGCAACAACGCCCACGGAAACGGTGACTCCTGGCGACTGGCTGCGGGAGCTGGTGGCGGGGATCACGGGGGCCACGTCGCTGGTGGAAGGGGATGTAAACGGAGTGCGTACCCGAATCCTGCTGGACACGGGGGCGGTGGCCTCGCTCGTGAGCGCAGCGCACTGCAGCGCGATCGGGGTCGACGTGCGTCACCTGCAGGCCCCGGACCGCGCGCTGCACACGGCGAGCGGAGCCGGAATGGGGCTGCTAGGGAGAGCCACCCTAGAGGTCCGCATAGGCAGCCAGGTGTGCACCCAGGAGTTCTACGTGTCGAGTGCGTTGTGTCACGAGTGTATCGCAGGTACCGACCTCCTAGAACGGTTGGGACTCAACGTGCAACCCCGCCAGCGATGCGCCACCATGGAGAGCAACGGCGAGCGGATACCGTTCCTGGGACGAGAACCAACGCGCCTCCGCTTTGCACCTGTGGCCGCTATCCTGGCGACGGCAGTCACCATCGGCCCGCTCACCGAGATGCTGGTGCCGGTGGCAACATCCCCCACCGACCCCGCGCTCCGACCATCAGGGGAGGTAATGCTAACTCCTCACCCGGAGTTGGCAAAACGGTATGGGGTTGTGGGATCCGCCACGTTGGTAAACGCAGATGGGGACCGATTGTTTATGCGGATGTTTAACCCCCACAGTACCCCAGCGATACTGCGGCGACGCACCCCGATAGCCACCGTACACCCCCTGCACGCACGCCACTCTGACGACTCGGTGTTCGCACTCTGGGCTGAGGACCCCGGTCGTCCTGAGGGTGACCAGGACCTGGCCTGGCGAGTCGGTCCGACTCCCCGAGCCGAGGTCATTCCCCTGCTCGACGCGTTACATGTACCATGGGCGGATTTACCTAAGGGAGAGGCCGATCGGCTGCGCGAGTTACTGCGGGAGTATGCCGACGTATTCAGTGAACACGACTCGGACGTGGGTCGGACCGATCTTGTTAAGCACCAAATTGACACCGGTGCAGCCCGACCCATCAAACTCCCTGCGTACCGAGTGGGCGCACCCGAACGCGCCCAAATCAAAGAGGCAGTTGGGGACATGCTTCGCGATAACATAATTCAGCCCTCGGCGAGCCCCTGGTCAGCCCCAGTGGTGCTAGTAACGAAAAAGGATGGGTCAACCCGGTTCTGCGTCGATTACCGTAAACTAAATGCAGTCACGCTCGGCGATGCCTTCCCCATACCCCGCATCGACGACACCTTCGACAGCCTCGCCGGAGCGCGATATTTTTCCACCCTCGATCTCGCGTCCGGGTACTGGCAGGTGGAGATGGCGGAGGAGGATCGGCCGAAAACCGCATTCACCACCCCGATGGGACTATTCGAGTTTCGAGTACTCCCGTTCGGACTCACCAATGCGCCTGCGACGTTCCAGCGGCTGATGGAGTTGGTGATGCGGGGCTTGCAATGGGAACAGTGCCTGATTTACTTGGACGATGTGATAGTGTTCAGTAGATCTTTGTCTGAGCATTGGTCCAGGCTACGAGAGGTGTTCCAGCGATTGCGAGCGGCTCATCTCAAGCTCAAGCCACGTAAGTGTTACATCGCACAACGCGAGGTGGGGTACCTCGGGCATCGCGTCAGCGAGGCAGGCGTGCACACTGATCCGGAGAAGGTACGCGCCGTAGTGGAGTGGCCACGGCCAAGGAATCTGACGGAGATCAGATCATTTTTGGGGCTCGCCACCTATTATCGTCGATTTGTAAAGGGATTCAGCGAGATTGCACGCCCCCTCACCCAACTCACCTCCCCTAAGCACCCCTACCAGTGGACGGGGGCCTGCCAGACGGCCTTCACCACTCTCAAAGACCACCTCACCCACGCCCCCACCCTCGCTTTCCCCGATTTTACCACCGATTTTATTTTGGACACCGACGCCTGCAGCAGCGGGCTGGGCGCGGTGTTGTCACAGGTACAGGATGGGACGGAACGAGTCATCGCGTACGCCAGCCGGACCTTGAGTGGGGCCGAGCTGAACTATTGCGTGACCCGCCAAGAGTTGTACGCCGTGATTTTCGCATGTAAGCAGTTCCGGCCGTATTTGTACGGCAGGAAATGTCGCGTACGCACTGACCATTATGCTCTGCAGTTCCTTCTCACATTCAAGGAGCCGCGGGGGCAGATGGCCCGGTGGTTGGCGCAGTTGCAGGAGTACAACCTGCAAATCGAGTATCGGGCTGGCCGGACGCATGCAAACGCGGACGCCTTGTCGAGGCGACCCACGGTGGACGCTGAGACAAGGGCGGAGGAGGCCTGCCCGTGCTTCACGGGGGGACGCTGCCGGCAGGCAACGGACCCCCGAGCGGCCGCGGCCACTGACCCCCCCCCAGCGAGAGAGAGTGCAGTGTGCGCCACAGAGGCCCTCACAGGTGGCACCGAGGATCCCGTCGACCGCACGGCAAGCGCGGGACCCGCGTCTCGGGACCCGATCGGACGGATCCAGGAGGACGTCGGCTGCGCCTTCCCGGGCCTGAACGACGAGCAGCTGAGACAGACCCAGCAGCGAGATCCCGATCTGGCGGCAGTGGAGGCGGCACTGCGGGAGGAAAAGAGCGCCCTGCCAGGACCCTGGAGCGGTTTGTATGCCCGGTTGTGTGTGCAGAACGGAGTGGTACGGGAGTTAACCGAGGCCGGCCAGCCGGGGTGCATCTGTGTTCCTGCCCAGGTGCGACCCCAGCTGCTTCGGCTGGTGCATGACCACCCACTCGGGGGCCACGATGGGGAACGACGCACTCGAGAGACCCTGCGTCGCCAGTATCTCTGGCCCAAATTGGCACAAGACGTGGCGGCCTGGGTACAGGGCTGCCGCGCCTGTCAGCAGTGCGGGCCGAAACCGGCACGATACCAGGTACCCCTAAGGCCGTTCCGCGTCAGCCGCACGAATCAGCTGGTCGGGATTGACCTACAGGGGCCATTCCCGCGATCCCATCGAGGCAACCGATATATCCTAGTCGCAGTAGAGTATTTCACCCGCTACCCCGTGGCAGTGGCCATCCCTGATAAAACGGCCTTGGTGGTGGCCCGGGCATTCGTGGAACACTACGTACTTAAGCACGGGATCCCAGAACGAGTCCTCACCGACCAGGGTAGCGAGTTCGAGGCCGAGTTGTTCCAGGCACTGTGCCGAGAGTTCGGAATCCAGAAGGACCGAACCACAGCGTACCACCCCCAAGCGAACGGTATGGTGGAGCGCATGAATCAGACCCTAGCGGGGAAACTCAAACGTATGGCGGCCGCAAATCAACGGGATTGGGACGAACACCTCCCCTACGCCCTTTTCGCCTACGCCACCACCGTACACACGTCGACGGGACAAACCCCGTTTTTAATGATGTTCGGCCGTGAGTCTCGTTTACCCGCAGATCTGCTATTCGGCGTCCCTTCCCCCCAGCCGGAGGAAGGAAGCCGCCCCGTGGAACACCTGTTGGAGACCCTGCGAGAAGCCCGAGGTCGAGCATACCCGCAAGGGGAAGCCGCGCATCGGCGGCAGGAACAGGGCACCCGACCCCGCATGGAACCCCCCTTATTCCTGACAGGCGCTAAGGTGTGGCTACACACCCCTCGCGTCGGGGCCGGGCAGGTGGGGAAACTGACGACCTACTGGCGGGGACCCTGGACCGTGGTGCGACAGATCTCCCCCTGGACGGTACTAATTTATGGCGGGGAGAGGGATCGAGAGACGGTGGTCAACGTCCGCCGCTTAAAACCGTGGAAAGCGGCCCCGGCGAGAGAGAACCCCGTCACTCGAAGGCCCCGTAATCCCGGAGTACCCGCACCCCTCGTGTTGGGGGGCCTCGCACCCTACATGGGCCCCGCCGGGCCCCCGAGACGCCCCGACCCCGCCAGGGGACGGCGCGGACGACGGCCCCTAAACCCCTCCGCTTCTGAGTTTGTACCCCAGCCCGCAGGTACCGAGGTACAGGGAGAGCCGCTGGAGTGGAGGAGGAGGCCGCCGCAGGAGCTGCAGAGGACGGAGCCACCCACCCCGAGACCAGCCACGAGGGCCGGACGGACCCCCCGGATCCCGCAGCGTTTCCTCGTGGGCGCGGCTCAAGCAAGGTGCTCCAGTCAACCCGGGACGGGGACCAGCACCTCGGGGGGCTATGTCATGCCGCCGCCACGAAGCCGTTCAGCAGGCGCCCCATCTAAGACCTCGCCACCACCAAGCGACGGAGCCGACCCCGCGTCCCCCTCACCTCACCTCGCACGAACACACCCGCACGCATTCCCCCCCCCCCCATAGAGCTCGTGGGGAGGTCACCTGGCCGACCGGTTTTTATCCGAGAAGCCCTTATCGGGATTAAACTTTCACGGTTTCCGGCGATCAGGGAATTGGACGACCTCCCCCGTGCTACGTGGCGCCGCGGCGCTGCGACCAGCCTTAATATGGTGGGGTCGCGGCATGGGGCATTCGGCCACCGCGGTGGAGGCGCATTTTCCCCCCACACACACCCCCACGGGTCGACGAGACAGGCGGAGGAGGGAGGGGACAGCATGAATAGCGGGACCGCATGGACTCTTGCGCATAGTCATGGAGGGTTGGGAACATTATGCTTGAGCGCACAGGCCCCATTGTTAGGAAGGGTAAGGGAGTAATTAGGATGTACGCCGCCAACGCCGCTCACTGATTAGCATATCAAAAGCGCCGGAACCGCCGTGCGCGGGCTCGAGGTGCACGAGCCCATTGTTCAGCGCAGCCTCCCTTTGATGTAGGGAGGATAAATAGTGGGGCAAAAAGGGAAAATCGCTCTCTTGCTCCGAGAAGCCAACGTCCAGGACGGCCCCAGCTCTGCCCTCCGGACGTCCGTGCGACGTGTCGAGGCGAGCAGCGAGGAAAACCCACGGAACGTCGAGTGCCTCAAACCGTGAGTAAGGAGGTAAAAGTGTTTCGTGAACGATAAATAGGGAATAGGTTCCGGGTTAGTAGAGTAGGCAGCCTCGTCGATTCATACTGACTCAACAACCAGTCCCACGTAGTAGACAATAAATCATTAATAGCTGATCGTGGCCTCGTGTGATCTCGTGTTATAAGGGTGAACGCGTGTGGTACTGTGTATGCGTAAGCTCGCGGCGTGCGTAATCAGCGTACCCCCGGTGCGCGATCATAACGTGAGCGGCGAGGGTTGAGTGAGTGCCGCGCAGAGCTGTGTGTGGGTGTGCGCGTGCGTAATTAAACATGCCTACTACGCGGACCCGCGGGGGAGGGGAATCCTGGAGCGACGGCTCTCACCCCATGGGTGAAGAACGCAGCAGCGGTTCGCCTAGCAGCGAGGGGGTGAGTAATGAGGTTAACCCGGCCGTTAGGGGTACCGAGGGAGGGATCGCGGGGGCTAGCGACCCTCACAAGTGTATAAAACTCAAAGTTTATGGCCTCATGATGCTAATTATGACCAACGAAGGCGGCGTGTTTGGATAGACAAGCAGTAACTTGCACACCGTTGGGTGGCAAAATCGTCGTCCACCTCATGCTCACATTTCGCTATGGATGAGGGAAACAATTGATGCAAGTCACGTTGACACATTTATCAGTGCTGAGCTATCTCACCCCCATCCAGACCCTGCCCTTTTTCTATGCGGTCTGCAACCAAATGGTCCATGGCCCATGTGCCCAGTTCTAGCCAAATGCGCCATGTATGCAAGACCACAGGTGTACCAAGAGGTATCCACGGAACTACTTGCAAGACACTCAGTCGGCCCATGATGGCTATCCTCGATATCGTCACAGAAATACTGAGCATGGTGGATTTCAAACAATGCTCAGACCTGCCACTAACTCGCTAATTAAGGTTCACAACCGGTGGATCGTTCCCTACTGCCCTCTTCTGTGCAAGATCTTCCAGGCCCACTTCACCGTGAAATTCTGCTATTCTAAAAAAAGCCATCAATTATGTTTGCCAATACATCAACAATGGCTCTGACATGGCTGTTTTTGCATTACAAAACAGAGGGGCAAAGTGTGCATGAGCTCAACATTTTTTTCCAAGGAAGATACAGCAACAATGAGGCCATTTGCTGAATTCTTGGCTTCCCCATCCATGATCGTCCCCCACAGTCGTCCATTTGGCACTTCACCTCCAAAATGGTCAACGCATCTACGTCACCAAAGGAAATGCCCAACAACAGGCACTGGCTCCACTAGATACCACCCTGATGGCGTTCTTTGTTTTGTGCCCAAGTGACCCATTTGCTGCCAACCTGCTCTACCATTAAGTTCCCTCCTACTATACATGGACTGCTAAAAACATGGAAGCGACGTGCTGCTGACGGTGAATCTGATGGCTTAGGACGAGTCTACACAGTTCATCCCAAGGCAGTGTACGCACACACGCAGTGTACACACACACAATAATGTCCACGTTGTTGTTGTTGAGCTCACACACCCAAGGGGTCTCTGTTCAAGGGAGGGAGCGATGGAAAATGAATCTAAATCAACTTAAACTCTAACCCCGCTCTGTGACGTCACCATTCAGCATTACCTCATCGGCGTGACACGCCAGAGGGAAGTGTTCCTCGCTAGTGACCCCACCCGGCAGAACGGGCCCTTGAGCGTAACGTCACTTCTGCCTGTTTGACTTCCGTTATCTGTTCAAGTACTATCCTTATTTGGGCAAAGCCACACCCAGTGACTGGTGGCTCATTAACACAATTTATTTAAGTTAGAGCCGCTCATTGTGGGAGGGGAGTGTCTTGTACCACGCAAGTGACGTCATGTCACCTGCTGCTGCCGCGTGACGTCACGAGGTAACGGAAAGTTTCCGCTCCGCGCGGGAACTGAAATCCGAGGTGAGAAATTCTCATCGCGGTTGTGGTGGTTGTGGTTGTAGTGGTGGTTGTTGTTGTGGTGGTTGTGGTTGTTGTTTACCGAGGTAGAGCCTCGCTCTCTCTCTCTCGCAGGGATGTTATTTGAGTAGCAGCGAGCATGGAAGCGATGTCCAGATTTAAACTTTACAACGCGGGGCCTTGCCTCCTGCCCTCGCCTGGTCGCGTTCGCTTCAATTCTCTCGCTTAGTTTAGCAATTTCGATTTAAAGCTTCTTTCGTGACTGCAGTGATTCATCTGCTTGGTTCTTTCGGTAAAGTCATCACGTAGAATGGAAATAATAAAACAAAATAATACAAATAAAACATAGCATTTTATTATGTTTTATATCACGTAGAATGGAAACAAAAAATAGTCTTATTTTTAATATTTGTATTATTTTATTATTTCCATTCTACGTGACTTTACCGAAAGAACCAAGAAGATAGTTTAGCAACCTGTGGAAGAACGCGATCAGCCAGGCGATGCGTTAGTTGTGTTAACTCTAGATTTGAAGCTTTCGTCACTGCAGTGATTCATACTCTTAGGTTTGTTCGGTAAAGTCACCGTGTAGGTGAAAAATTTAATAAAAGTAACAATAGAAATAAAATATAAAATAATAAATCACGACGTTTCGGAGGCAACACAAGTCATCAGGTGGGACCGTCACAGCCAGATTTGCTGCATCAAGTGAGGCGTGATTTTTTATTATTTTATTTCTATTTTTACTTTTATTAATTTTAAATTAATTTGTTACCGACATGGTGACTTTACCGAAAACAACCTAAGAGTACGTCAGTTGGTGTGTTGACCGACTCTCTGTGTTGTATTACATTTCAAATATTAAGTTTGTTTGATTAAGTGTCTCTCTCTGTGTGCAGTCACCAAAGCTCCAAATCTCTCATTGACACAAGGCCGTAATTATAATGTTATAATAAATATAATATATATTAATTATAATGTTATAATAAGTATATGTTATAATAATTATAACATGTTATAATAATCATAATATGTTATAATAATTATAATAATCAAATATGCCCCTCCAATATATTTCTGTAAAATATTTGTAAATAATAATTGCGATGCTCTGTTAATAAAAAGAACAATTTGCTAAACCTTGGCCACGAAATCTGGAGTTGTCTTCATATCACAATGCATAGATTTCTGTTCATATGATTGCGTTGTACTTTATGAATCCCTAATCTCTGCCATTACATACTATGAAACAAGAAAAGGTAAAAAAGAAAAAACAGAGCAATGTAATACAATACACTATTAGACATTATTGTATCAAATAAAACAAATTCCATCCCATGTGTTAGTGAACTTTTAAAAATATGTTTGGGAGGAAATGGCAGGAAATGAGTTTTCAAATTTAGATATTTTTCTGGGGGGGGGGACCCCAGACCCCCCTGGAAGATTTGGTCCCCCCCAATGTTGACTCCATGGCTACGGCCTTGCATTGACGTGCTAATTTCTCTACCCCCCCCCCCCTCTCTACCCCCCCCCCCCTCACTCTGCCCCCCCCCCCCTCTCTCTGCCCCTCTCTCTATTTAAGGCCTCGACACAGGCGTTGTTTCTCTGTGTGCTTGTGTCTCTCTGTGTGTCTCTGTGTCATCTCTCTGTGTCTATGTGTGTGTGTCTCTCTCTGTGTGTCTGTGTCATCTGTCTGTGTGTCTACAGTGAGGGAAAAGAGTATTTGATCCCCTGCTGATTTTGTACGATTGCCCACTGACAAAGAAATGATCAGTCTATAATTTTAATGGTAGGTTTATTTGAACAGTGAGAGACAGAATAACAACAACAAAAATCCAGAAAAACGCATGTCAAAATGTTATAAATGGATTTGCGTTTTAATGAGGGAAATAAGTATTTGACCCCTCTGCAAAACATGACTTAGTACTTGGTGGCAAAACCCTTGTTGGCAATCACAGAGTTCAGACGTTTCTTGTAGTTGGCCACCAGGTTTGCACACATTTCAGGAGGGATTTTGTCCCACTCCTCTTTGCAGATCTTCTCCAAGTCATTAAGGTTTCGAGGCTGACGTTTGGCAACTCGAACCTTCAGCTCCCTCCACATATTTTCTATGGGATTAAGGTCTGGAGACTGGCTAGGCCACTCCAGGACCTTAATGTGCTTCTTCTTGAGCCACTCCTTTGTTGCCTTGGCCGTGTGTTTTGGGTCATTGTCATGCTGGAATACCCATCCACGACCTATTTTCAATGCCCTGGCTGAGGGAAGGAGGTTCTCACCCAAGATTTGACAGTACATGGCCCCGTCCATCGTCCCTTTGATGCGGTGAAGTTGTCATGTCCCTTTAGCAGAAAAACACCCCCAAAGCATAATGTTTCCATCTCCATGTTTGACGGTGGTGATGGTGTTCTTGGGGTGATAGGCAGCATTCCTCTTCCAAACGCGGCGAGTTGAGTTGATGCCAAAGAGCTCCATTTTGATCTCATCTGACCACAACACTTTCACCCAGTTGTCCTCTGAATCATTCAGATGTTCATTGGCAAACTTCAGATGGGCATGTAAATGTGCTTTCTTGAGCAGGGGGACCTTGCGGGCGCTGCAGGATTTCAGTCCTTCACGGCGTAGTGTGTTACCAACTGTTTTCTTGGTGACTATAGTCTCAGCTGCCTTGAGATCATTGACAAGATCCTCCCGTGTAGTTCTGGGCTGATTCCTCACCGTTTTCATGATCATTGCAACTCCACGAGGTGAGATCTTGCATGGAGCCCCAGGCCGAGTGAGATTTACAGTTCTTTTGTGTTTCTTCCATTTGCGAATAATCGCACCAACTGTTGTCACCTTATCGCCAAGCTGCTTGGCGATGGTCTTGTAGCCCATTCCAGCCTTGTGTAGGTCTACAATCTTGTCCCTGACATCCTTGGAGAGCTCTTTGGTCTTGGCCATGGTGGAGAGTTTGGAATCTGATTGATTGATTTCTACTGTGAACAGGTGTCTTTTATACAGGTAACAAGCTGATATTAGGAGCACTCCTTTTAAGAGTGTGCTCCTAATCTCAGCTCGTTACCTGTATAAAAGACACCTGGGAGCCAGAAATCATTCTGATTGAGAGGGGGTCAAATACTTATTTCCCTCATTAAAATGCAAATCAATTTATAACATTTTTGACATGCGTTTTTCTGGATTTTTGTTGTTGTTATTCTGTCTCTCACTGTTCAAATAAACCTACCATTAAAATTATAGACTGATCATTTCTTTGTCAGTGGGCAAACGTACAAAATCAGCAGGGGATCAAATACTTTTTTACCTCACTGTATGTGTGTGTCTCTCTTTGTGTGTCTCTGTGTCATCTCTCTCTGTGTGTCTATGTGTGTGTCTCTCTCTCTGTGTCTTTCTGTCATCTCTCTCTGCTTATGTGTCTGTCTATGTGTCTCTGTGTCTGTTTTGTCTCTCTCTCAAATTGAGCAATCTTTGGAAGAACGTTATCAACCAGTTGGGGTGTTGACTGTTATGTTAGCTGACTCTCTGTTGTATTGCATTACATTTCTAAGTTTACTAGGTTTTTTTTCTCTTTCATTTGTACCTGATGATGATTGCTTGTGTTGCAATCGAAACGTCGTATGCTATTTGCACACAGCGTTGGTTTAGGTGCTTTTTGTGGAATATTTTGCTGTTTTTCCCTGGATTTTAATGTTTGCACAGTCACATAGTCACTTTAAGATGTTTCCTCGTTCATGTTTTAGTTTTTTGTTTGTTACGGTTGCATCCGATTCAAGAGCCGAATGGCTCACGCGGCTATACCAAATAAATGAAACAGAAACTATAAATGTATTTATTTATTTATTCTACGTGACTTTACCGAAAGAACCAAAGAGTATCTTGCTTAAGTTTTAATTTCTCTTCACCTGGCTCGCTACTTTGTAACTTTGTTTTATTTGAAATATTCACACTTTTTTTTTTCATTTTTTACCAGGCCACGCCCGCTTGAGCTGCTGTACCGCTCTTGTTTTCAGAAGCGACCTGCTCACAACAACAACAACAACAAGGTGAGGCTTGTCAACAGCGTGGTGGTGTTCACTCTGGACGCGTGGCGGTGTTCACTCTGGACGCGTGGCGGTGTTCACTCTAGACGCGTGACGGTGTTCACTCTGGACGCGTGGCGGTGTTCACTCTGGACGCGTGGCGGTGTTCACTCTGGACGCGTGGCGGTGTTCACTCTGGACGCGTGGCGTTGTTCACTCTGGACGCGTGGCGGTGTTCACTCTGGACGCGTGGTGGTGTTCACTCTGGACGCGTGGCGGTGTTCACTCTGGACGCGTGGCGGTGTTCACTCTGGACGCGTGGCGTTGTTCACTCTGGACGCGTGGCGGTGTTCACTCGGGACGCGTGGCGGTGTTCACTCTGGACGCGTGGCGGTGTTCACTCTGGACGCGTGGCGGTGTTCACTCTGGACGCGTGGCGGTGTTCACTCTGGACGCGTGACGGTGTTCACTCTGGACGCGTGGCGTTGTTCATTCTGGACGCGTGGCGGTGTTCACTCTGGACGCGTGGCGGTGTTCACTCTGGACGCGTGGCGGTGTTCACTCTGGACGCGTGGCGGTGTTCACTCTGGACGCGTGGCGGTGTTCACTCTGGACGCGTGGCGGTGTTCACTCTGGACGCGTGGCGGTGTTCACTCTGGACGCGTGGCGGTGTTCACTCTGGACACGTGGCGTTGTTCACTCTCTGCATGTGGAGTGGGGACAATCGGGGGATCCGCAGGGAAATCCACGCGACCACGGGAAGAGAGAAAGACACACAAACTAAATATACAGCAGGCGTCAGGGTTGGGATGAATCCACGACTTCCTGTATGCCAGGAGAGGTAGTTAACATCTCACCACGGGGAGCGAGAGAGACACGCAGCCTCAGGGGTGTTGATTAATCCTCATTGAATTACTTTGTGGAGTCAGGAAGCATTAATAGTGAGCAAATGAAGGTGGGTAGGCATGGGTCTGGACACACCTCTTAACCATGCCAGTGTGTGACAGTGTAAAGTTTGTGTTGGCAGTTAAGTCTATTAACTCTATTGAACACGGAGGTTATACTGTATCACAACAATAGTTTGTTTTTGTTTTCCTCTGGAACTTTATAAGAATGGAAACAGTCAAGAAGTTAACACAGCACACACATGCAGCTGAAGTCAGATCTGTTCATTCCAGCGTGCAAGGACATCGTGAGCCTGGCTGGCTTCACACCTCTAAGTTGCGATTGAACATTAATTTATGCATTTTTGCATAACACAATTAGTATTATTTTCAACACCTTTTGCTATGTCAGCTAAATTTAGCTTTCATAAATATTCCTTTTGTAGCTAGACAGCCTAAAATTGCGTGCTCTGAGTTTTGGGTTAACATTCATTTTGAAGATACGAGGGCTTCCAGGCATGTTTATGACCATTCACCCTCTCATTGTGTGCCCTACCAGCCCGTGTGATGAATTTGGGAAACTTTTTCACTATGTCATGAATATATGAATAAGTGTCGACTTATAAGTCATGTGTTACTGTGTAAATATGCATTCCTCTGTGCATCGATACTGACGTGGATGTAACTTTTTTTCTGTCTGCAGCTGTCGCTTCCTCTGCAGAATTGGTCTGATGGAGCAAAGGCACTCGGCGCGGCTCGGTGCAAAAAGGCATCAATGCGACCGGTGTGCATACAGCACGGATCATCCTGGACATTTGACAAGGCACCAGAAAACTCACACAGGAGAGAAACCCTTCAAGGGCAGTGTGTGTGGGAAGGCGTTTTCAGATTCATCTACTCGTGTAAAACACCAGAGAATGCACACGGGAGATAAACCCTTCAAGTGCAGTGTGTGTGGGGAGGCGTTTGCACAGTCATCTGCTCTTGAAAGACACCAGAGAACACACACGGGAGAGAAACCCTTCAAGTGCAGTGTGTGTGGGAAGGCGTTTTCACAGTCAACTAATCTTGTAGCACACCAGAGAACACACACGGGAGAGAAACCCTTCAAGTGCAGTGTGTGTGGGAAGGCGTTTTCACAGTCAACTAATCTTGTAACACACCAGAAAACTCACACGGGAGAGAAACCCTTTAAGTGCAGTGTGTGTGGGAAGGCGTTTTTATTTTCATCTCATCTTGAAATACACCAGAGAACACACACGAGAGAGAAACCCTTCAGGTGCACTCTGTGCGGGGCGGCATTTGCACGTAAAGATTATCTTCAAGTACACCAGAGAACACACACGAGAGAGAAACCCTTCAAGTGCAGTGCGTGTGGGAAGGCGTTTTCAGATGCATCTACTCTTGTAACACACCAGAAAACACACACGGGAGAGAAACCCTTCAAGTGCAGTGTGTGTGGGAAGGCGTTTTCACAGTCAACTAATCTTGTAGCACACCAGAGAACACACACGGGAGAGAAACCCTTCAAGTGCAGTGTGTGTGGGAAGGCGTTTTCACAGTCAACTAATCTTGTAACACACCAGAAAACTCACACGGGAGAGAAACCCTTCAAGTGCAGTGTGTGTGGGAAGGCGTTTGCACTGTCATCTGGTCTTGAAAGACACCAGAGAACACACACGGGAGAGAAACCCTTTAAGTGCAGTGTGTGTGGGAAGGCGTTTGCACAGTCATCTACTCTTCAAAGACACCAGAGAACACACAAGCATCAGAAGATCCACAAGGAGTGGAGTCTGAAATCAGCTTGCGAAAGTAAAAGTGCCGCAATGAGCCCATCCCTCATCAAACAAGAACCGGAAGACAATTCCAGCTTGGACGCTTTTAAAGGTATCGAGGTGAAACGTGAAGAAGTGATGGTGAAGAGTGAAGAAGTGATGGTGAAGAGCGAAGAAGTGAAGGTAAAATGTGAAGATGAAGATTCAACTCCAAAATCGGACCTTCACATCGATGGAGGCAACGTGAAGCAGGAGGAGAATTCTGACTGTGAGGCAGAGCGAGGCAACTCCCAGCAGTTTGTGGAAGTGGAGGTGTGGGTGGACTTCCTCCGAGACAATACAAAGTCAAATGGAGACCCGGTAGATGTGTAAGCCAGTGACGATGTCGCTCCAATAGACGCACCTTTGTGACAGGCTTTTTGTGACAAGAATGAAGTTGAACACTCAATTCCTCGGTTCAACCTGCAGAGTAAGAGCGGCCAGTCTGTGTGGACCTGTGTGTTGGGTAGATCTCTAACCAGGAGCGAGAGCCAATAAGCTCCCAAGCATTCGCTATGTTATCAATTGCATTTATATGGTGCTTGCTTAATCGCCTCGGCAACTCGGAGTTCTATAAACATACAAACAGACATAATTTCAACCGTGATGATGGGTACAAACTTAGTAATCATTGGAAAGATGTTAGCAACCACGCAAAAAAGACTTAATTACACATTTTTGGACCATCTTATCTGACAGGCACTATTTTACTTTACTTTACCGAGTGTTAACATCCCCAGTGTTTAACAGTACTCTCTTCATTGTTCAGCCAGCACTGGTATAAACATGGGCATTTTCGTTCTTTTCTATCATGTGTATCAACAGGTGCTTGTACACAAACATGTCCACGTACACTTGCACCCCACACTCTCTTTTGGCCTCCCCTCCCCCTCTCTGTCCAATGCGTTGGCGTGTGCAGCAGTAGTTGCTTGCGCACAACCACGTCCACGCCGCCGACTCTCGTGTACCACGTCGTGTATTCTTTTGGCCCCGCCCCCCCTCCCCCTCCCGATGCGTTCTACGTGGCACGTCGTGCCGTCTTTGAGCCCCGCGCCCCTCCCTCCCGATACGTTCCATTCATTGGCTACCACATTCTGATGAGCTCCCCCCCCCTCTCCTCCCCCCTCAACTTGCTTTTAAGGGATTACATCTTGAATCATTGCCTCACTTGATGCAGCAAATCTGGCTGTGACGGTCCCACCTGATGACGGAGACTTGTGTTGCCTCCGAAACGTCGTGATTTTTATTTTATTTTACTTTCATTAATTTTAATGTTTTACCTACGTGACTTTACCGAAAGAACCTAAGAATTTGAATCCTTGCAGTCACGAAAGCTTCAAATCTAGAATGAGTTCTATATCGTTTCTCGTCTCAAACACTCGAAGAGCATCCCCGAGTAGCAGCTGCCCCTATGTGGCACAAGGTGGTGGCCGTGCACCGGCCTGCATGTGGACAAGAGCCTGTCAGTAGGGGGCGATGGTTGATGTGGCATCTCAGTTGTGGAGTTTGTAGATAATGTTTTTAGAATTTGCTACATTTTGACCCAGATGCCAGCATGCAATGGCCGACTCGTTTTGAGTGGTGCATTAGTATGTTGTACATACACTGTTAAGCAGACGGTGCGTATTTTTTTAATTAGCTTCTTGTTAATAGGATGTAACCTAATGCAGTATATTTCAGTGCAGTAATTAAATTTTGTTAATATGCCTGTCAATAATTTAGAATGAATACTTGTATGATGGTGTGCGTACATGTACCATTTTGTCTATTAGGGTCAAACATTGAATAAGTGATGTTAGGACAAAGTGTGTGTTTTGCAAGTAACCTGTACAGATCACTCAGGTGAGACTCATTGTTCTTGTGATACAGGTAAAAGGGTATTTTTGTGTTTTCAGGAAGCATCTCCCTCTGGAGCAACTCATTGTCTTTGAAATAGTGAGCACACTCGGATCATTCATCTGTTACAAGGCAAACCACTCAAAAGTTACACGTAGAGGAGATACATTCTCTACAACACGAATTATAATTTTGTATTACGTGTTGACGTAGATTTTGTCTAACTAGGAAGAGAAATACTCCTTGCTGATTAACGTCTGGATATTCGTAATTGTCAGTTGAAGCAACCCCGGCTGCTCTTGAGACGCTGTGCACCAATACGGGTCCACAGGTGGCTTGCACTGAATCAATGACGGACTCCCAGAAGGCTGTGCTAGTTATAGTTTGTGTAAAATATTCCTCTGTTTCATGGAGAGATCGATAAATGAAAGATGTCGTGTCTGCTGATCTGCTTCATAGCAAGGAGGTAATTTTAAGAGCACATTTGAAATGCATTTTTGGTACAGATTTGTATTCGGTTACAAGGCAGAGCACATCTACTAGATACATTCTGCACAACAACACTCATTTTAAATTTGCATGACGTCTTATATGTTGGCGAACTAGGACAAGAAATGGTCCTTGCCGATTAACGTCTGGATGTTCACAACCATGTGTTGAAGCAAGCCTGACCGCCTGCGGCGTCCCTCACAACCATTTATGGCCTTGGGCCAGGAAAGTCACGAAGAAATTGCGCACGAACGACGCATTCACGCAAGCTCCCGATGCTCCGTTTTGAAGTTTTAAAATGAAACAACTTTGAATTGTATTATGTTTTGCATTTGATACTTGTATTTCTTCATTAAAAGCTGATATCATTTTCCATCTGGAAGACTTAATTGAAAACGACATTTCGTGTGAATTTTCTCTAGTCGTTAAGTAGATGGCCTTACCGGGGTTCGGTTCGATGCGGACTTTCACCTGGTTGGGATCGCGGGGCGGAGATAAGGCAACACAGAGCTGGCCGTGCCAGAAGACCGCCATCTTCAGATCGATTCCAACGCGATCGAACGTCTGTCCCTGCTCCTCCGTCGTTCATGTAGGGGGCGCGTAGGTTTGCAGCGCCTCCTGCATGAAAACGAAGGAAAGTGCAGGGTTCATCACAGATGAAGTTGTGTGCTTATATAAGAGTACTCGCGGGAAGTACCCGGCGTGAAATTTCCCGCTTTTTATCGTAATATATAGGATACTAAGGCTAAGCACACCCGAGGATTGCACTTTTGTTAAAAAATGAAGCTGTAAAAATGTGTCCATTATTGGCCAAAAACGGCATATGTTAGTATGCCGATTTTCTATACTGGGACGTGAACATTTCATCATAAAATGTTCCACTTTTAATCTAATACATGGCATACTAAGGGTAAATACAATTGATGAATGAACTTTTTGTTGAAAAAGAAAGCTATGAAAATTTTGCTTATTTTGGTTAAAACCGGCATAAGTATGGCGATTTTATTTTTGGGACGTGAAAATGTAATGGTGAAATTTCCCACTTTTAAAGTAATATAGAGCTTAACAAAATGGAGGAATTCACTTTTTCTTGGAAAATCTAGCTATGAAAATTGAGCAAATTTTGGCCAAGAACGGCATTGGTTAAATATGCTGATTTGATGTTTTTACTTCAAATTTCATGGTGAAATTTCCCACTTTTAATGTAATATATAGGCTACTCAGGCTAACCACAACCGAGGAATGCACTTTTTCTTCAAAATACAGCTGTAAAAATTCGTAAAATTTTAGCCAAAAACGGCAGTATGCCGATTTCCTGTTTGGGACGTGAAAATTTAATGGTGAAATTTCCCACTTTTAATGTAATATAGAGCATACTAATCCTTAACAAAATGGAGGAATTCACTTTTTCTTTTTACTTCTAAATTTCATGCATGAAATTCCACACTTTTTAACGTAATATATAGGCTACTCAGGCTAAACACAACTAAGGAATGCACTTTTCGTTGAAAAATAAAGCTAGGAAAATTGGACCAATTTTGCCAAAAAACGGCCTAGGTTAGTATGGCGATCATCTTTTTAAGGACGTGAAAATGTCATCGTGAAATGTCGAGAGCCAAGCCACGACATCTACAAAGTGCTGCTCATAGCGAGTAGCAGCACCGATGGAGGTCGTCACGGCACACACAGAGGGGGTGGGTGGCCAGCCCCACGCCCGGCCGCCTTTGTCTCCCCAGTGCTGGCGATGTTGACACACCGCACCGGGTTCTCGTTTGAGGCCGTTTCGACACTGCCGCTCCCCTTCTGTCAACAAACTTGAACTCTGACCCCGCCCTCTGACGTCACCGCTCAGTGTGACCTCATCGGCGTCAAACGCCAGGGGGAGGTGTGCCTCGTTAGTGACGTCATGTCACCAATCCCCCCACCCCCCGACCGCGAAGCTCTTGAGCGTGACGTCACCTCCGCTCGGCCGCTGCCGATATCTGTCCCAGTGCCAATCCTTATTTGGGCAAAGCTACGGCCGGTGACTGGCGCCTCATTAACATAATTTATTCGTGAAATTCGCGAGTTTTTATGCGACGGGTTCAGCAGCCCCGCCCCATCCCTCCACGTCTGGGCTTGTCTCATTAACATAATTTGTTCAAGTTAAGTCCCGTTCGTCGTGGGAGGTGAGTGTCTTGTAACACGCAAGTGACGTCATGTCACCGCCTGCTGCCGCGTGACGTCACGAGGTAACGGAAAGTTTCCGCTCCGCGCGGGAACTGAAATCCGAGGTGAGAAATTCTCATCGCGGTTGTGGTGGTTGTGGTTGTAGTGGTGGTTGTTGTTGTGGTGGTTGTGGTTGTTGTTTACCGAGGTAAAGCCTCGCTCTCTCTCTCTCGCAGGGATGTTATTTGAGTAGCAGCGAGCATGGAAGCGATGTCCAGATTGAAACTTTACAACGCGGGGCCTTGCCTCCTGCCCTCGCCTGGTCGCGTTCGCTTCAATTCTCTCGCTTCGTTTAGCAATTTCGATTTAAAGCTTCTTTCGTGACTGCAGTGATTCATCTGCTTGGTTCTTTCGGTAAAGTCATCACGTAGAATGGAAATAATAAAACAAAATAATACAAATAAAACATAGCATTTTATTATGTTTTATATCACGTAGAATGGAAACAAAAAATAGTCTTATTTTTAATATTTGTATTATTTTATTATTTCCATTCTACGTGACTTTACCGAAAGAACCAAGAAGATAGTTTAGCAACCTGTGGAAGAACGCGATCAGCCAGGCGATGCGTTAGTTGTGTTAACTCTAGATTTGAAGCTTTCGTGACTGCAGTGATTCATACTCTTAGGTTTGTTCGGTAAAGTCACCGTGTAGGTGAAAAATGTAATACAAATTAATAAAAGTAACAATAGAAATAAAATATAAAATAAAAAATCACGACGTTTCGGAGGCAACACAAGTCTCCGTCATCAGGTGGGACCGTCACAGCCAGATTTGCTGCATCAAGTGAGGCGTGATTTTTTATTATTTTATTTCTATTTTTACTTTTATTAATTTTAAATTAATTTGTTACCGACATGGTGACTTTACCGAAACAACCTAAGAGTACGTCAGTTGGTGTGTTGACCGACTCTCTGTGTTGTATTACATTTCAAATATTAAGTTTGTTTGATTAAGTGTCTCTCTCTGTGTGCAGTCACCAAAGCTCCAAATCTCTCATTGACACAAGGCCGTAGTTATAATGTTATAATAAATATAATATATATTAATTATAATGCTATAATAAGTATAATATGTTATAATAATTCTAACATGTTATAATAATCATAATATGTTATAATAATTATAATAATCAAATATGCCCCTCCAATATGTTTCTGTAAAATATTTGTAAATAATAATTGCGATGCTCTGTTAATAAAAAGAACAATTTGCTAAACCTTGGCCACGAAATCTGGAGTTGTCTTCATATCACAATGCATAGATTTCTGTTCATATGATTGCGTTGTACTTTATGAATCCCTAATCTCTGCCATTACATACTATGAAACAAGAAAAGGTAAAAAAGAAAAAACAGAGCAATGTAATACAATACACTATTAGACATTATTGTATCAAATAAAACAAATTCCATCCCATGTGTTAGTGAACTTTTAAAAATATGTTTGGGAGGAAATGGCAGGAAATGAGTTTTCAAATTTAGATATTTTTCTGGGGGGGGGGACCCCAGACCCCCCTGGAATGTTGACTCCATGGCTACGGCCTTGCATTGACGTGCTAATTTCTCTACCCCCCCCCTCTCTACCCCCCCCCCTCACTCTGCCCCCCCCCCCTCTCTCTGCCCCTCTCTCTATTTAAGGCCTCGACACAGGCGTTGTTTCTCTGTGTGCTTGTGTCTCTCTCTGTGTGTCTCTGTGTCATCTCTCTGTGTCTATGTGTGTGTGTCTCTCTCTGTGTGTCTGTGTCATTTGTCTGTGTGTCTACAGTGAGGGAAAAGAGTATTTGATCCCCTGCTTATTTTGTACGATTGCCCACTGACAAAGAAATGATCAGTCTATAATTTTAATGGTAGGTTTATTTGAACAGTGAGAGACAGAATAACAACAACAAAAATCCAGAAAAACGCATGTCAAAATGTTATAAATGGATTTGCGTTTTAATGAGGGAAATAAGTATTTGACCCCTCTGCAAAACATGACTTAGTACTTGGTGGCAAAACCCTTGTTGGCAATCACAGAGTTCAGACGTTTCTTGTAGTTGGCCACCAGGTTTGCACACATTTCAGGAGGGATTTTGTCCCACTCCTCTTTGCAGATCTTCTCCAAGTCATTAAGGTTTCGAGGCTGACGTTTGGCAACTCGAACCTTCAGCTCCCTCCACATATTTTCTATGGGATTAAGGTCTGGAGACTGGCTAGGCCACTCCAGGACCTTAATGTGCTTCTTCTTGAGCCACTCCTTTGTTGCCTTGGCCGTGTGTTTTGGGTCATTGTCATGCTGGAATACCCATCCACGACCTATTTTCAATGCCCTGGCTGAGGGAAGGAGGTTCTCACCCAAGATTTGACAGTACATGGCCCCGTCCATCGTCCCTTTGATGTGGTGAAGTTGTCATGTCCCTTTAGCAGAAAAACACCCCCAAAGCATAATGTTTCCATCTCCATGTTTGACGGTGGTGATGGTGTTCTTGGGGTGATAGGCAGCATTCCTCTTCCAAACGCGGCGAGTTGAGTTGATGCCAAAGAGCTCCATTTTGGTCTCATCTGACCACAACACTTTCACCCAGTTGTCCTCTGAATCATTCAGATGTTCATTGGCAAACTTCAGATGGGCATGTAAATGTGCTTTCTTGAGCAGGGGGACCTTGCGGGCGCTGCAGGATTTCAGTCCTTCACGGCGTAGTGTGTTACCAACTGTTTTCTTGGTGACTATAGTCTCAGCTGCCTTGAGATCATTGACAAGATCCTCCCGTGTAGTTCTGGGCTGATTCCTCACCGTTTTCATGATCATTGCAACTCCACGAGGTGAGATCTTGCATGGAGCCCCAGGCCGAGTGAGATTTACAGTTCTTTTGTGTTTCTTCCATTTGCGAATAATCGCACCAACTGTTGTCACCTTATCGCCAAGCTGCTTGGCGATGGTCTTGTAGCCCATTCCAGCCTTGTGTAGGTCTACAATCTTGTCCCTGACATCCTTGGAGAGCTCTTTGGTCTTGGCCATGGTGGAGAGTTTGGAATCTGATTGATTGATTTCTACTGTGAACAGGTGTCTTTTATACAGGTAACAAGCTGATATTAGGAGCACTCCCTTTAAGAGTGTGCTCCTAATCTCAGCTCGTTACCTGTATAAAAGACACCTGGGAGCCAGAAATCATTCTGATTGAGAGGGGGTCAAATACTTATTTCCCTCATTAAAATGCAAATCAATTTATAACATTTTTGACATGCGTTTTTCTGGATTTTTGTTGTTGTTATTCTGTCTCTCACTGTTCAAATAAACCTACCATTAAAATTATAGACTGATCATTTCTTTGTCAGTGGGCAAACGTACAAAATCAGCAGGGGATCAAATACTTTTTTACCTCACTGTATGTGTGTGTCTCTCTTTGTGTGTCTCTGTGTCATCTCTCTCTGTGTGTCTATGTGTGTGTCTCTCTCTCTGTGTCTTTCTGTCATCTCTCTCTGCTTATGTGTCTGTCTATGTGTCTCTGTGTCTGTGTTTTGTCTCTCTCTCAAATTGAGCAATCTTTGGAAGAACGTTATCAACCAGTTGGGGTGTTGACTGTTATGTTAGCTGACTCTCTGTTGTATTGCATTACATTTCTAAGTTTACTAGGTTTTTTTTCTCTTTCATTTGTACCTGATGATGATTGCTTGTGTTGCAATCGAAACGTCGTATGCTATTTGCACACAGCGTTGGTTTAGGTGCTTTTTGTGGAATATTTTGCTGTTTTTCCCTGGATTTTAATGTTTGCACAGTCACATAGTCACTTTAAGATGTTTCCTCGTTCATGTTTTAGTTTTTTGTTTGTTACGGTTGCATCCGATTCAAGAGCCGAATGGCTCACGCGGCTATACCAAATAAATGAAACAGAAACTATAATTTTATTTATTTATTTATTCTACGTGACTTTACCGAAAGAACCAAAGAGTATCTTGCTTAAGTTTTAATTTCTCTTCACCTGGCTCGCTACTTTGTAACTTTGTTTTATTTGAAATATTCACACTTTTTTTTTTCATTTTTTACCAGGCCACGCCCGCTTGAGCTGCTGTACCGCTCTTGTTTTCAGAAGCGACCTGCTCACAACAACAACAACAACAAGGTGAGGCTTGTCAACAGCGTGGTGGTGTTCACTCTGGACGCGTGGCGGTGTTCACTCTGGACGCGTGGCGGTGTTCACTCTAGACGCGTGACGGTGTTCACTCTGGACGCGTGGCGGTGTTCACTCTGGACGCGTGGCGGTGTTCACTCTGGACGCGTGGCGGTGTTCACTCTGGACGCGTGGCGTTGTTCACTCTGGACGCGTGGCGGTGTTCACTCTGGACGCGTGGTGGTGTTCACTCTGGACGCGTGGCGGTGTTCACTCTGGACGCGTGGCGGTGTTCACTCTGGACGCGTGGCGTTGTTCACTCTGGACGCGTGGCGGTGTTCACTCTGGACGCGTGGCGGTGTTCACTCTGGACGCGTGGCGGTGTTCACTCTGGACGCGTGGCGGTGTTCACTCTGGACGCGTGGCGGTGTTCACTCTGGACGCGTGGCGGTGTTCACTCTGGACACGTGGCGTTGTTCACTCTCTGCATGTGGAGTGGGGACAATCGGGGGATCCGCAGGGAAATCCACGCGACCACGGGAAGAGAGAAAGACACACAAACTAAATATACAGCAGGCGTCAGGGTTGGGATGAATCCACGACTTCCTGTATGCCAGGAGAGGTAGTTAACATCTCACCACGGGGAGCGAGAGAGACACGCAGCCTCAGGGGTGTTGATTAATCCTCATTGAATTACTTTGTGGAGTCAGGAAGCATTAATAGTGAGCAAATGAAGGTGGGTAGGCATGGGTCTGGACACACCTCTTAACCATGCCAGTGTGTGACAGTGTAAAGTTTGTGTTGGCAGTTAAGTCTATTAACTCTATTGAACACGGAGGTTATACTGTATCACAACAATAGTTTGTTTTTGTTTTCCTCTGGAACTTTATAAGAATGGAAACAGTCAAGAAGTTAACACAGCACACACATGCAGCTGAAGTCAGATCTGTTCATTCCAGCGTGCAAGGACATCGTGAGCCTGGCTGGCTTCACACCTCTAAGTTGCGATTGAACATTAATTTATGCATTTTTGCATAACACAATTAGTATTATTTTCAACACCTTTTGCTATGTCAGCTAAATTTAGCTTTCATAAATATTCCTTTTGTAGCTAGACAGCCTAAAATTGCGTGCTCTGAGTTTTGGGTTAACATTCATTTTGAAGATACGAGGGCTTCCAGGCATGTTTATGACCATTCACCCTCTCATTGTGTGCCCTACCAGCCCGTGTGATGAATTTGGGAAACTTTTTCACTATGTCATGAATATATGAATAAGTGTCGACTTATAAGTCATGTGTTACTGTGTAAATATGCATTCCTCTGTGCATCGATACTGACGTGGATGTAACTTTTTTTCTGTCTGCAGCTGTCGCTTCCTCTGCAGAATTGGTCTGATGGAGCAAAGGCACTCGGCGCGGCTCGGTGCAAAAAGGCATCAATGCGACCGGTGTGCATACAGCACGGATCATCCTGGACATTTGACAAGGCACCAGAAAACTCACACAGGAGAGAAACCCTTCAAGGGCAGTGTGTGTGGGAAGGCGTTTTCAGATTCATCTACTCGTGTAAAACACCAGAGAATGCACACGGGAGATAAACCCTTCAAGTGCAGTGTGTGTGGGGAGGCGTTTGCACAGTCATCTGCTCTTGAAAGACACCAGAGAACACACACGGGAGAGAAACCCTTCAAGTGCAGTGTGTGTGGGAAGGCGTTTTCACAGTCAACTAATCTTGTAGCACACCAGAGAACACACACGGGAGAGAAACCCTTCAAGTGCAGTGTGTGTGGGAAGGCGTTTTCACAGTCAACTAATCTTGTAACACACCAGAAAACTCACACGGGAGAGAAACCCTTTAAGTGCAGTGTGTGTGGGAAGGCGTTTTTATTTTCATCTCATCTTGAAATACACCAGAGAACACACACGAGAGAGAAACCCTTCAGGTGCACTCTGTGCGGGGCGGCATTTGCACGTAAAGATTATCTTCAAGTACACCAGAGAACACACACGGGAGAGAAACCCTTCAAGTGCAGTGCGTGTGGGAAGGCGTTTTCAGATGCATCTACTCTTGTAACACACCAGAGAACACACACGGGAGAGAAACCCTTCAAGTGCAGTGTGTGTGGGAAGGCGTTTTCACAGTCAACTAATCTTGTAGCACACCAGAGAACACACAACAGAGAGAAACCCTTCAGGTGCACTCTGTGCGGGACGGCATTTGCACGTGATCAAACTCTTCAAGTACACCAGAGAACACACACGGGAGAAAAACCCTTCAAGTGCAGTGTGTGTGGGAAGGCGTTTGCACTGTCATCTGGTCTTGAAAGACACCAGAGAACACACACGGGAGAGAAACCCTTCAAGTGCAGTGTGTGTGGGAAGGCGTTTGCACAGTCATCAAATTTTCATGTACACCAGAGAACACACAAGCATCAGAAGGTCCACCAGGAGTGGAGTCTGAAATCAGCTTGTGAAAGTCAAAGTGCTGCAATGAGCCCATCCCTCATCAAACAAGAACCAGAAGAAAATCCCAGCTTGGACACTTTTAAAGGTATCGAGGTGAAATATGAAGAGGTGAAGGTGAAATGTGAAGAAGTGATGGTGAAGAGTGAAGAAGTGATGGTAAAATGTGAAGATGAAGATTCAACTCCCAAATGGGACCTTCACTTCGATGGAGGCAACGTGAAGCAGGAGGAGAATTCTGACTGTGAGGCAGAGCGAGGCAACTCCCAGCAGTTTGTGGAAGTGGAGGTGTGGGTGGACTTCCTCCGAGACAATACAAAGTCAAATGGAGACCCGGTAGATGCGTAAGCCTGAGACGATGTCGCTCCAATAGATGCACCTTTGTCACAGGCTATTAATGACAAGAATGAAGTTGAACACTCAATTCCTAGGTTCAACCTGCAGGGTAAGAGCGGCAAGTCTGTGTGGACCTGTGTGTTGGGTAGATCTCTAACCAGGAGCGAGAGCCAATAAGCTCCCAAGCATTCGCTATGTTATCAATTGCATTTATATGGTGCTTGCTTAATCGCCTCGGCAACTCGGAGTTCTATAAATATACAAACACAGACATAATTTCAACCGTGATGATGGGTACAAACTTAGTAATCATTGGAAAGATGTTATCAACCACGCAAAAAAGACTTAATTACACATTTTTGGACCATCTTATCTGACAGGCACTATTTTACTTTACTTTACCGAGTGTTACCATCCCCAGTGTTTAACAGTACTCTCTTCATTGTTCAGCCAGCACTGGTATAAACATGGGCATTTTCGTTCTTTTCTATCATGTGTATCAACAGGTGCTTGTACACAAACATGTCCACGTACACTTGCACCCCACACTCTCTTTTGGCCTCCCCTCCCCCTCTGTCCAATGCGTTGGCGTGTGCAGCAGTAGTTGCTTGCGCACAACCACGTCCACGCCGCCGACTCTCGTGTACCACGTCGTGCATTCTTTTGGCCCCGCCCCCCCTCCCGATGCGTTCTACGTGGCACGTCGTGCCGTCTTTGAGCCCCGCGCCCCTCCCTCCCGATACGTTCCATTCATTGGCTACCACATTCTGATGAGCTCCCCCCCCCTCTCCTCCCCCCTCAACTTGCTTTTAAGGGATTACATCTTGAATCATTGCCTCACTTGATGCAGCAAATCTGGCTGTGACGGTCCCACCTGATGACGGAGACTTGTGTTGCCTCCGAAACGTCGTGATTTTTATTTTATTTTACTTTCATTAATTTTAATGTTTTACCTACGTGACTTTACCGAAAAAACCTAAGAATATGAATCCTTGCAGTCACGAAAGCTTCAAATCTAGAATGAGTTCTATATCGTTTCTCGTCTCAAACACTCGAAGAGCATCCCCGAGTAGCAGCTGCCCCTATGTGGCACAAGGTGGTGGCCGTGCACCGGCCTGCATGTGGACAAGAGCCTGTCAGTAGGAGGCGATGGTTGATGTGGCATCTTAGTTGTGGAGTTTGTAGGTAATGTTTAGAATTTTATCTATTTTGACCCAGATCCCAGCATGCAATGGCCTACTCGTTTTGAATGGTGCATTAGTATGTTGTACATACACTGTTAAGCAGACGGTGCGTATTTTTTAAATTAGCTTCTTGTTAATAGGATGTAACCTAATGCAGTATATTTCAGTGCAGTAATTCCATTTTGTTAATATGCCTGTCAATAAGTTACAATGAATACTTGTCTGATTGGGTTTGTACATGTAACCTTTTGTCTATAAGAGTCAAACATTGAATAAGTGATGTTAGGACACTGTGTTTTTGGAGTTACCTGTACAGATAACTCAGGTGAGACTCATTGTTCTTGTGATACAGGTCAAAGGGTACTTTTGTGTTTTCAGGAAGCATCTCCCTCTGGAGCAACTCATTGTCTTTGAAATAGGGAGCACACTCGGATCATTCATCTGTTACAAGGCATACCACTCAAAAGTTACACGTAGAGGAGATACATTCTCTACAACACGAATTATAATTTTGTATTACGTGTTGACGTAGATTTTGTCTAACTAGGGCTAGAAATGCTCCTTGCTGATTAACGTTTGGATGTCAGTAACTATCGGTTGAAGCAAGCCCGGCTGCTCTTGAGACGCTGTGCACCAATAAGGGTCCCCAGGTGGCTTGCACTGAATCAATGACGGACTCCCAGAAGGCTTTGCTAGTTATAGTTTGGGTAAAATATTCCTCTGTTTCATGGAGAGATCGATAAATGAAAGATGTCGTGTCTGCTGATCTGCTTCATAGCAAGGAGGTAATTTTAAGAGCACATTTGAAATGCATTTTTGGTACAGATTTGTATTCGGTTACAAGGCAGAGCACATCTAGTAGATACATTCTGCACAACAACACTCATTTTAAATTTGCATGACGTCTTATATGTTGGCGAACTAGGACAAGAAATGGTCCTTGCCGATTAACGTCTGGATGTTCACTACCATGTGTTGAAGCAAGCCTGACCGCCTGCGGCGTCCCTCACAACCATTTATGGCCTTGGGCCAGGAAAGTCACGAAGAAAATTGCGCACGAACGACGCATTCACGCAAGCTCCCGATGCTCCGTTTTGAAGTTTTAAAATGAAACAACTTTGAATTGTATTATGTTTTGCATTTGATACTTGTATTTCTTCATTAAAAGCTGATATCATTTTCCATCTGGAAGACTTCATTGAAAACGACATTTCGTGTGAATTTTCTCTAGTCGTTAAGTAGATGGCCTTACCGGGGTTCGGTTCGATGCGGACTTTCACCTGGTTGGGATCGCGGGGTGGAGATGAGGCGACACAGAGCTGGCCGTGCCAGAAGACCGCCATCTTCAGATCGATTCCAACGCGATCGAACGTCTGTCCCTGCTCCTCCGTCGTTCATGCAGGGGGCGCGTAGGTTTGCAGCGCCTCCTGCATGAAAACGAAGGAAAGTGCAGGGTTCATCACAGATGAAGTTGTGTGCTTATATAAGAGTACTCGCGGGAAGTACCCGGCGTGAAATTTCCCGCTTTTTATCGTAATATATAGGATACTAAGGCTAAGCACACCCGAGGATTGCACTTTTGTTGAAAAATGAAGTTGCAAATATTTGTCCATTATTGGCCAAAAACGGCATAGGTTAGTATGCCGATATTCTATATTGGGACGTGCACATTTCATCATAAAATTTTCAACTTTTAATCTAATACATAGCATACTAAGGATAAATACAATGGAGCAATGAACTTTTGTCGACAAATAAGGCTGAAAGTTTGGCCAATTTTATTCTTTTACTTTTAAATTTCATGGTGAAATTTCCCACTTTTTTTTTACGTAATCTATATAGGATACTAAGGCTAAACACACCCGAGGATTGCACTTTTGTTAAAAAATGAAGCTGTAAAAATGTGTCCATTATTGGTACGTGAACATTTCATCATAAAATATTCCACTTTTAATCTAATACACGGCATACTAAGGGTAAATACAATTGATGAATGAACTTTTTGTTGAAAAAGAAAGCTATGAAAATTTTGCTTATTTTGGTTAAAACCGGCATAAGTATGGCGATTTTATTTTTGGGACGTGAAAATGTAATGGTGAAATTTCCCACTTTTAAAGTAATATAGAGCATACTAATGCTTAACAAAATGGAGGAATTCACTTTTTATTGGAAAATCTAGCTATGAAAATTGAGAAAATTTTGGCCAAGAACGGCATAGGTTAACTATGCCGATTTGATCTTTTTACTTAAAATTTAATGGTGAAATTTCTCACTTTTAATGTAATATATAGACTACTCAGGCTAAACACAACCGAGGAATGCACTTTTTGTTAAAAAATACAGCTGTAAAAATTCGTTAAATATTAGCCAAAAACGGCAGAGGTTAGTATGTTGATTTTCTGTTTGGGACGTGAACATTTCATCGTGAAATTTTCCACTTTTAATCTAATACATAGCAAACTAAGGCTAAATACAATGGAGCAATGAACCTTTGTCGACAAATAAGGCTGTGAAATTTTGGCCGATTTTATTTTTTTACTTTAAAATTTCATGGTGAAATTTACCACTTTCTTTTTACGTAATATATAGGATACTAAGGCTAAGCACACCCGAGGATTGCACTTTTGTTGAAAAATGAAGCTGTAAAAATTTGCCCATTATTGGCCAAAAACGGCATAGGTTAGTATGCTGAAAACGGCATTTTAATCTAATACATGGCATACTAAGGGTAAATACAATAGAGGAATAAACTTTCGTCCTAAAATAAAGCTGTGAAAGTTGGGCTTATTCAGCCTAAAAACGGCACAGTATGCCGATTAACTTTTTTACATAAGAAAATTTCATGCATGAAATTCCCCACTTTTTGACGTAATATATGGGCTACTCAGGCTAAACACAACCAAGGAATGCACTTTTCGTTGCAAAAAAAGCTAAAAAAAAATGGATCAATTTTGCCAAAAAACGGCCTAGGTTAGTATGGCGATTTTCCTTTTATGGACGTGAAAATGTCATCGTGAAATGTCGCCAGCGGTGTGCTGGAGAGCCAAGCCACGACATCTACAAAGTGCTGCTCATAGCGAGTAGCAGCACCGATGGAGGTCGTCACGGCACACGAGGGGGTGGGTGGCCAGCACCACGTCCGGCCGCCTTTGTCTCCCTAGTGGCGATGTTGACACACCGCACCGGGTACTCGTTTGAGGCTGAGTCGACGAAGGGGAGGCTCAGGACCGGCTCAGAAAGTCGTCACTGGCGGTGTTGGCCACGAGCGGGAATGGAACTCGGCTGGTCGGTACGGAGAGTAGCGCTCACCACGACACTGCCGCTCCCCTTCTGTCAACAAACTTGAACTCTGACCCCGCCCTCTGACGTCACCGCTCAGCGTGACCTCATCGGCATCAAACGCGAGAGGGAGGTGTACCCCGCAAGTGACGTCATGTCACCTGCTGCCGCGTGACGTCACGAGGTAACGGAAAGTTGCCGCTCCGCGCGGGAACTGAAATCCGAGGTAAGAAATTCTCATCGCGGTTGTGGTGGTTGTTGTTGTTGTGGTGGTTGTGATGGTGGTTGTTGTTGTGGTGGTGGTGGTGGTTGTGGTTGTTGTTTACCGAGGTAGAGCCTCGCTCTCTCTCTCTCGTAGGGATGTTATTTGAGTAGCAGCGAGCATGGAAGCGATGTCCTGATTGAAACTTTACAACGCGGGGCCTTGCCTCCTGCCCTCGCCTGGTCGCGTTCGCTTCAATTCTCTCGCTTCGTTTAGCAATTTCGATTTAAAGCTTCTTTCGTGACTGCAGTGATTCATCTGCTTGGTTCTTTCGGTAAAGTCATCACGTAGAATGGAAATAATAAAAGAATAAACATAAACCAATGAAATAATAAAAAAAAACATAATAACCTTTTAATATGTTTTACATCACGTAGAATGAAAATAATAAAATAGTAAAACTAATATGTTTAATATTTGTATTATTTTATTATTTCCATTCTACGTGACTTTACCGAAAGAACCAAGAAGATAGTTTAGCAACCTGTGGAAGAACGCGATCAGCCAGGCGATGCGTTAGTTGTGACTGCAAGGATTCATGCCCTTAGGTTTGTTCGGTAAAGTCACCGTGTAGGTGAAAAATTAAATAAAAATTAATAAAAGTAACAATAGAATAAAATATAAAATAAAAAATCACGACGTTTCGGAGGCAACACAAGTCATCTGGTGGGACCGTCACAGCCAGATTTGCTGCATCAAGTGAGGCGTGATTTTTTTATTATTTTATTTCTATTTTTACTTTTATTAATTTTAATTTAATTTTCTACCTACATGGTGACTTTATCGAAATAACCTAAGAGTACGTTAGTTGGTGTGTTGACCGACTCTGTGTTGCATTACATTTCAAATATTAAGTTTGTTGTGTCTCTCTCTGTGTGCAGTCACCAAAGCTCAAAATCTCTCATTGACACAAGGCCGTAGTTATAATGTTATAATAAATATAATATATATTAATTATAATGTTATAATAAGTATAATATGTTATAATAAATATAACATGTTATAATAATCATAATATGTTATAATAATTATAATAATCAAATATGCCCCTCCAATATATTTCTGTAAAATATTTGTAAATAATAATTGCGATGCTCTGTTAATAAAAAGAACAATTTGCTAAACCTTGGCCACGAAATCTGGAGTTGTCTTCATATCACAATGCATACATTTCTGTTTACATGATTGCGTTGTACTTTATGAATCCCTAATCTCTGCCATTACATACTATGAAACAAGAAAAGGTAAAAAAGAAAAAAACAGAGCAATGTAATACAATACACTATTAGACATTATTGTATCAAATAAAACAAATTCCATCCCATGTGTTAGTGAACTTTTAAAAATATGTTTGGGAGGAAATGGCAGGAAATGAGTTTTCAAATTTAGATATTTTTCTGGGGGGGGGGGACCCCAGACCCCCCTGGAAGATTTGGTCCCCCCCCAATGTTGACTCCATGGCTACGGCCTTGCATTGACGTGCTAATTTCTCTACCCCCCCCCCTCTCTACCCCCCCCTCTCTCTGCCCCTCTCTCTATTTAAGGCCTCGACACAGGCGTTGTTTCTCTGTGTGCTTGTGTCTCTCTCTGTGTGTCTCTGTGTCATCTCTCTGTGTCTATGTGTGTGTGTCTTTCTCTCTGTGTCTGTGTCATCTGTCTGTGTGTCTACAGTGAGGGAAAAGAGTATTTGATCCCCTGCTGATTTTGTACGATTGCCCACTGACAAAGAAATGATCAGTCTATAATTTTAATGGTAGGTTTATTTGAACAGTGAGAGACAGAATAACAACAACAAAAATCCAGAAAAACGCATGTCAAAATGTTATAAATGGATTTGCGTTTTAATGAGGGAAATAAGTATTTGACCCCTCTGCAAAACATGACTTAGTACTTGGTGGCAAAACCCTTGTTGGCAATCACAGAGTTCAGACGTTTCTTGTAGTTGGCCACCAGGTTTGCACACATTTCAGGAGGGATTTTGTCCCACTCCTCTTTGCAGATCTTCTCCAAGTCATTAAGGTTTCGAGGCTGACGTTTGGCAACTCGAACCTTCAGCTCCCTCCACAGATTTTCTATGGGATTAAGGTCTGGAGACTGGCTAGGCCACTCCAGGACCTTAATGTGCTTCTTCTTGAGCCACTCCTTTGTTGCCTTGGCCGTGTGTTTTGGGTCATTGTCATGCTGGAATACCCATCCACGACCTATTTTCAATGCCCTGGCTGAGGGAAGGAGGTTCTCACCCAAGATTTGACAGTACATGGCCCCGTCCATCGTCCCTTTGATGCGGTGAAGTTGTCCTGTCCCTTTAGCAGAAAAACACCCCCAAAGCATAATGTTTCCATCTCCATGTTTGACGGTGGGGATGGTGTTCTTGGGGTCATAGGCAGCATTCCTCTTCCAAACACGGCGAGTTGAGTTGATGCCAAAGAGCTCCATTTTGGTCTCATCTGACCACAACACTTTCACCCAGTTGTCCTCTGAATCATTCCGATGTTCATTGGCAAACTTCAGATGGGCATGTAAATGTGCTTTCTTGAGCAGGGGGACCTTGCGGGCGCTGCAGGATTTCAGTCCTTCACGGCGTAGTGTGTAAACCAACTGTTTTCTTGGTGACTATAGTCTCAGCTGCCTTGAGATCATTGACAAGATCCTCCCGTGTAGTTCTGGGCTGATTCCTCACCGTTTTCATGATCATTGCAACTCCACGAGGTGAGATCTTGCATGGAGCCCCAGGCCGAGTGAGATTTACAGTTCTTTTGTGTTTCTTCCATTTGCAAATAATCGCACCAACTGTTGTCACCTTATCGCCAAGCTGCTTGGCGATGGTCTTGTAGCCCATTCCAGCCTTGTGTAGGTCTACAATCTTGTCCCTGACATCCTTGGAGAGCTCTTTGGTCTTGGCCATGGTGGAGAGTTTGGAATCTGATTGATTGGTTTCTACTGTGAACAGGTGTCTTTTATACAGGTAACAAGCTGATATTAGGAGCACTCCCTTTAAGAGTGTGCTCCTAATCTCAGCTCGTTACCTGTATAAAAGACACCTGGGAGCCAGAAATCATTCTGATTGAGAGGGGGTCAAATACTTATTTCCCTCATTAAAATGCAAATCAATTTATAACATTTTTGACATGCGTTTTTCTGGATTTTTGTTGTTATTCGGTCTCTCACTGTTCAAATAAACCTACCATTAAAATTATAGACTGATCATTTCTTTTTCAGTGGGCAAACGTACAAAATCAGCAGGGGATCAAATACTTTTTTACCTCACTGTATGTGTGTGTCTCTCTTTGTGTGTCTCTGTGTCATCTCTCTCTGTGTGTCTATGTGTGTGTCTCTCTCTCTGTGTCTTTCTGTCATCTCTCTCTGCTTATGTGTCTGTCTATGTGTCTCTGTGTCTGTGTTTTGTCTCTCTCTCAAATTGAGCAATCTTTGGAAGAACGTTATCAACCAGTTGGGGTGTTGACTGTTATGTTAGCTGACTCTCTGTTGTATTGCATTACATTTCTAAGTTTACTAGGTTTTTTTTCTCTTTCATTTGTACCTGATGATGATTGCTTGTGTTGCAATCGAAACGTCGTATGCTATTTTTACACAGCGTTGGTTTAGGTGCTTTTTGTGGAATATTTTGCTGTTTTTCCCTGGATTTTAATGTTTGCACAGTCACATAGTCACTTTAAGATGTTTCCTCGTTCATGTTTTTGTTTTTTGTTTGTTACGGTTGCATCTGATTCAAGAGCCGAATGGCTCATGGGGCTATACCAAATAAATGAAACTGAAAGTATAATGTAATTTATTTATTTATTCTACGTGACTTTACCGAAAGAACCAAAGAGTATCTTGCTTAAGTTTTAATTTCTCTTCACCTGGCTCGCTACTTTGTAACTTTGTTTTATTTGAAATATTCACACTTTTTTTTCATTTTTTACCAGGCCACGCCCGCTTGAGCTGCTGTACCGCTCTTGTTTTCAGAAGCGACCTGCTCACAACAACAACAAGGTGAGGCTTGTCAACAGCGTGGTGGTGTTCACTCTAGATGCGTGGCGGTGTTCACTCTGGACGTGTGGCGGTGTTCACTCTGGACGCGTGGCGTTGTTCACTCTGGACACGTGGCGTTGTTCGCTCTCTGCATGTGGAGTGGGGACAATCGGGGGATCCGGAGGGAAATCCACGCGACCACGGGAAGAGAGAAAGACACACAAACTAAATATACAGCAGGCGTCAGGGTTGGGATGAATCCACGACTTCCTGTATGCCAGGAGAGGTAGTTAACATCTCACCACGGGGAGCAAGAGAGACACGCAGCCTCGGCGATGTTGATTAATCCTCATTGAATTACTTTGTGGAGTCAGGAAGCATTAATAGTGAGTGGATGAAGGTGGCTAGGCATGGGTCTAGACACACCTCTTAACCATGCCAGTGTGTGACAGTGTAAAGTTTGTGTTTGCAGTTAAGTCTATTAACTCTATTGAACACGGAGGTTATGCTGTATCACAACAATAGTTTGTTTTTGTTTTCCTCTGGAACTTTATAAGAATGGAAACAGTCAAGAAGTTAACACAGCACACACATGCAGCTGAAGTCAGATCTGTTCATTCCAGCGTGCAAGGACATCGTGAGCCTGGCTGGCTTCACACCTCTAAGTTGCGATTGAACATTAATTTATGCATTTTTGCATAACACAAATAGTATTATTTTCAACACCTTTTGCTATGTCAGCTAAATTTAGCTTTCATAAATATTCCTTTTGTAGCTAGACAGCCTAAAATTGTGTGCTCGGAGTTTTGGGTTAACATTCATTTTGAAGATACGAGGGCTTCCAGGCATGTTTATGACCATTCACCCTCTCATTGTGTGCCAGAACAGCCCGTGTGATGAATTTGGGAAACTTTTTCACTATGTCATGAATATATGAATAAGTGTCGACTTATAAGTCATGTGTTACTGTGTAAATATGCATTCCTCTGTGCATCGATACTGACGTGGATATAACTTTTTTTCTGTCTGCAGCTGTCGCTTCCTCTGCAGAATTGGTCTGATGGAGCAAAGGCACTCGGCGCGGCTCGGTGCAAAAAGGCAACAACGCGACCGGTGTGCATACAGCACGGATCATCCTGGACATTTGACAAGGCACCAGAAAACTCACACAGGAGAGAAACCCTTCAAGGGCAGTGTGTGTGGGAAGGCGTTTTCAGATTCATCTACTCGTGTAAAACACCAGAGAATGCACACGGGAGAGAAACCCTTCAAGTGCAGTGTGTGTGGGAAGGCGTTTTCACAGTCAACTAATCTTGTAGCACACCAGAGAACACACACGGGAGAGAAACCCTTCAAGTGCAGTGTGTGTGGGAAGGCGTTTTCACAGTCAACTCATCTTGTAGCACACCAGAGAACACACACGAGAAAGAAACCCTTCAAGTGCAGTGTGTGTGGGAAGGCGTTTTCACAGTCATCTACTCTTGTAACACACCAGAGAACACACACCGGAGAGAAACCCTTCAGGTGCACTCTGTGCGGGACGGCATTTGCACGTAAACAAAATCTTCAAGTACACCAGAGAACACACACGGGAGAGAAACCCTTCAAGTGCAGTGTGTGTGGGGAGGCGTTTGCACAGTCATATGCTCTTGAAAGACACCAGAGAACACACATGGGAGAGAAACCCTTCAAGTGCAGTGTGTGTGGGAAGGCGTTTGCACGTTCATCTGCTCTTGAAAGACACCAGAGAACACAGAAGCATCAGAAGATCCACAAGGAGTGGAGTCTGAAATCAGCTTGCGAAAGTCAAAGTGCCGCAATGAGCCCATCCCTCGTGAAACAAGAACCGGAAGACAATTCCAGCTTGGACGCTTTTAAAGGTATCGAGGTGAAACATGAAGAGGTGAAGGTGAAATTTGAAGAAGTGATGGTGAAGAGCGAAGAAGTGATGGTGAAATGTGAAGAAGTGATGGTGAAGAGTGAAGAAGTGATGGTGAAGAGCGAAGAAGTGATGGTGAAGAGCGAAGAAGTGAAGGTAAAATGTGAAGATGAAGATTCAACTCCAAAATCTGACCTTCACATCGATGGAGGCAACGTGAAGCAGGAGGAGAATTCTGACTGTGAGGCAGAGCGAGGCAACTCCCAGCAGTTTGTGGAAGTGGAGGTGTGGGTGGACTTCCTCCGAGACAATACAAAGTCAAATGGAGACCCGGTAGATGCGTAAGCTTGAGACGATGTCGCTCCAATAGATGCACCTTTGTCACAGGCTTTTAATGACAAGAATGTGAAGTTGAACACTCAATTCCTAGGTTCAACCTGCAGAGTAAGAGCGGCCAGTCTGTGTGGACCTATGGGTTGGGTAGATCTCTAACCAGGAGCGAGAGCCAATAAGCTCCCAAGCATTCGCTATGTTATCAATTGCATTTATATGGTGCTTGCTTAATCGCCTCGGCAACTCTGAGTTTTGCATCGTATCTCGTTTCAAACACTCGAAGAGCATCCCCAAGTAGCAGCTGCCCCTGTGTGGCACAAGGTGGTGGCCGTGCACCGGCCTGCATGTGGACAAGAGCCTGTCAGTAGGGGGCGATGGTTGATGTGGCATCTTAGTTGTGGAGTTTGTAGGTAATGTTTAGAATTTCATCAATTTTGACCCAGATGCCAGCATGCAATGGCCTACTCGTTTTGAATGGTGCATTAGTATGTTGTACATACACTGTTAAGCAGACGGTGCGTATTTTTTTAATTAGCTTCTTGTTAATAGGATGTAACCTAATGCAGTATATTTCAGTGCAGTAATTCAATTTTGTTAATATGCCTGTCAATAATTTAGAATGAATACTTGTATGATGGTGTGCATACATGTATAATTTTGTCTATAAGGGTCAAACATTGAATAAGTGATGTTAGGACAAAGTGTGTGTTTTGCAAGTAACCTGTACAGATCACTCAGGTGAGACTCATAGTTCTTGTGATACAGGTCAAAGGGTACTTTTGTGTTTTCAGGACGCGACGGCCTTTGGAGCAACTCATTGTCTTTGAAATAGGTAGCACACTCGGATCATTCATCAGTTACAAGGCGACCACTCAAAAGTTACACGTAGAGGAGATACATTCTCAACAACACGAATTATAATTTTGTATTACGTGTTGACGTAGATTTTGTCGAATTAGGACGAGAAATGGTCCTTGCTGATTAACGTCTGGATGTTGACAACCATGGGTTGAAGCAAGCCTGACCGCCTGTGGTGCCCCTCAACCATTTACGGCCTTGGGCCAGGAAAGTCATGAAAAAAATTCACACGAACGACGCATCCACGCAAGCACCCGATGCTCCGTTTAAAAGTTTTAAAATGAAACAACTTTGAATTGTATTATTTTTGAATTAGATAATTGTATTTCTTCATTAAAGCTTATTTCATTTTACAACTGGAAGACTTCATTGAAAACAACATTTCGTGTGAAATTTCTCTAGTCGTGAGGTAAATGGCCTTACCAGGGTTCGGTTCGATGCGGACTTTCACCTGGTTGGGATCGCGGGGTGGAGATAAGGCGACACAGAGCTGGCTGTGCCAGAAGACCGCCGTGTGCAGATCGATTCCAACGCGATCGAACGTCTGTCCCTGCTCCTCCGTCGTTCATGTAGGGGGCGAGTAGGTTTGCAGCGCCTCCTGCATGAAAACGAATGCAAAGTGCAGTGGTCATCACAGATGAAGTTGTGTGCTTATATAAGAGTACTCGCGGGAAGTACCCGGCGTGAAATTTCCCACCTTGTATCGTAATCTATAGGATACTAAGGCTAAGCACACCCGAGGATTGCACTTTTGTTGAAAAATTAAGTTGCAAATATTTGTCCATTATTGGCCAAAAACGGCATAGGTTAGTATGCCGATTTTATATATTGGGACGTGCACATTTCATCATAAAATGTTCAACGTTTAATCTAATACATAGCATACTAAGGCTAAATACAATGGAGCAATGAACTTTTGTCGACAAATAAGGCTGAAAGTTTGGCCAATTTTGGCCGATTTTATTCTTTTACTTTAAAATTTCATGGAGAAATTTCCCACCTTGTATCGTAATGTATAGGAAACTAAGGCTAAACACACCCGAGGATTGCACTTTTGTTAAAAAATGAAGTTGTAAAAATGTGTCCATTATTGGTACGTGAACATTTCATCATAAAATATTCCACTTTTAATCTAATACACGGCATACTAAGGGTAAATACAATTGATTAATTAACTTTTTGTTGAAAAGGAGAGCTATGAAAATTTTGCTTATTTTGGTTAAAACGGGCATAAGTATGGCGATTTTATTTTTGGGACGTGAAAATTTAATCGTGAAATTTCCCACTTTTAAAGTAACATAGAGCATACTAATGCTGAACAAAATGGAGGAATTCACTTTTTCTTGGAAAATTTAGCTATGAAAATTGAGAAAATTTTGGCCAAGAACAGCATTGGTAAAGTATGCCGATTTGATCTTTTTACTTCAAATTTCATGGTCAAATTTCCCACTTTTAATGTAATATATAGGCTAGTCAGTCTAAACACAACCGAGGAATGCACTTTTTGTTAAAAAATACAGCTGTAAAAATTCGTTCAATTTTAGCCAAAAACGGCAGAGGTTAGTATGTCGATTTTCTGTTTGGGACGTGAACATTTCATCGTGAAATTTTCCACTTTTAATCTAATACATAGCATACTAAGGCTAAATACAATGGAGGAATTAACTTTCGTCCTAAAATAAAGCTGTCACAAAGTTGGGCTTATTGAGCCTAAAAACGACACAGTATGCCGGTTAACTTTTTTACATTCGAAAATTTCATGCATGAAATTCCCCACTTTTTAACGTAATATATGGGCTACTCAGGCTAAACACAACCAAGGAATGCACTTTTCGTTGCAAAAAAAAGCTAAAAAAATGTTGATCGATTTTGCCAAAAAACGGCCTAGGTTAGTATGGCGATTATCTTTTATGGACGTGAAAATGTCATCGTGAAATGTCGTCAGCGGTGTGCTGGAGAGCCAAGCCACGACATCTACAAAGCGCTGCTCATAGCGAGTAGCAGCACCGATGGAGGTCGTCACGGCACACACAGAGGGGGTGGGTGGCCAGCCCCACGCCCGGCCGCCTTTGTCTCCCCAGTGCGAGCGATGTTGACACACCGCACCGGGTTCTCGTTTGAGGCCGTTTCGACACTGCCGCTCCCCTTCTGTCAACAAACTTGAACTCTGACCCCGCTCTCTGACGTCACCGCTCAGCGTGACCTCATCGGCATCAAACGCCAGGGGGAGGTGTACCCCGCAAGTGACGTCATGTCACCTGCTGCCGCGTGACGTCACGAGGTAACGGAAAGTTGCCGCTCCGCGCGGGAACTGAAATCCGAGGTAAGAAATTCTCATCGCGGTTGTGGTGGTGGTTGTTGTGGTGGTTGTTGTTGTGGTGGTTGTTGTGGTGGTGGTTGTGGTTGTTGTTTACCGAGGTAGAGCCTCGCTCTCTCTCTCTCGTAGGGATGTTATTTGAGTAGCAGCGAGCATGGAAGCGATGTCCTGATTGAAACTTTACAACACGGGGCCTTGCCTCCTGCCCTCGCCTGATCGCGTTCGCTTCAATTCTCTCGCTTAGTTTAGCAATTTCGATTTAAAGCTTTCGTGACTGCAGTGATTCATCTGCTTGGTTCTTTCGGTAAAGTCATCACGTAGAATGGAAATAATAAAATAATAAACATAAAACAATAAAAATGTAACATAATAAACTTTTAATATGTTTTACATCACGTAGAATGGAAATAATAAAATAGTAAAACTAATATGTTAAATAATTTTTATTATTTTATTATTTCCATCTACGTGACTACCGAAAGAACCAAGAAGATAGTTTAGCAACCTGTGGAAGAACGCGATCAGCCAGGCGATGCGTTAGTTGTGTTAACTCTAGATTTGAAGCTTTTGTGACTGCAAGGATTCATGCCCTTAGGTTTGTTCGGTAAAGTCACCGTGTAGGTGAAAAATTAAATAAAAATTAATAAAAGTAACAATAGAATAAAATATAAAAGAAAAAATCACGACGTTTCGGAGGCAACACAAGTCATCAGGTGGGACCGTCACAGCCAGATTTGCTGCATCAAGTGAAGCGTGATTTTTTTATTATTTTATTTCTATTTTTACTTTTATTAATTTTAATTTAATTTTCTACCTACATGGTGACTTTACCAAAATAACCTAAGAGTACGTTAGTTGGTGTGTTGACCGACTCTGTGTTGCATTACATTTCAAATATTAAGTTTGTTTGATTAAGTGTCTCTCTCTGTGTGCAGTCACCAAAGCTCCAAATCTCTCATTGACACAAGGCCGTAATTATAATGTTATAATAAATATAACATGTTACAATAATCATAATATGTTATAATAATTATAATAATCAAATATGCCCCTCCAATATGTTTCTGTAAAATATTTGTAAATAATAATTGCGATGCTCTGTTAATAAAAAGAACAATTTGCTAAACCTTGGCCACGAAATCTGGAGTTGTCTTCATATCACAATGCATAGATTTCTGTTTATATGATTGCGTTGTACTTTATGAATCTCTAATCTCTGCCATTACATACTATGAAACAAGAAAAGGTAAAAAAGAAAAAACAGAGCAATGTAATACAATACACTATTAGACATTATTGTATCAAATAAAACAAATTCCATCCCATGTGTTAGTGAACTTTTAAAAATATGTTTGTGAGGAAATGGCTGGAAATGAGTTTTCAAATTTAGATATTTTTCTGGGGGGGGGACCCCAGACCCCCCTGGAAGATTTGGTCCCCCCCCAATGTTGACTCCATGGCTACGGCCTTGCATTGACGTGCTAATTTCTCTACCCCCCCCTCTCTACCCCCCCCCCTCTCTCTGCCCCCCCCCTCTCTCTGCCCCTCTCTCTATTTAAGGCCTCGACACAGGCGTTGTTTCTCTGTGTGCTTGTGTCTCTCTCTGTGTGTCTCTGTGTCATCTCTCTGTGTCTATGTGTGTGTGTCTCTCTCTGTGTGTCTGTGTCATTTGTCTGTGTGTCTACAGTGAGGGAAAAGAGTATTTGATCCCCTGCTTATTTTGTACGATTGCCCACTGACAAAGAAATGATCAGTCTATAATTTTAATGGTAGGTTTATTTGAACAGTGAGAGACAGAATAACAACAACAAAAATCCAGAAAAACGCATGTCAAAATGTTATAAATGGATTTGCGTTTTAATGAGGGAAATAAGTATTTGACCCCTCTGCAAAACATGACTTAGTACTTGGTGGCAAAACCCTTGTTGGCAATCACAGAGTTCAGACGTTTCTTGTAGTTGGCCACCAGGTTTGCACACATTTCAGGAGGGATTTTGTCCCACTCCTCTTTGCAGATCTTCTCCAAGTCATTAAGGTTTCGAGGCTGACGTTTGGCAACTCGAACCTTCAGCTCCCTCCACAGATTTTCTATGGGATTAAGGTCTGGAGACTGGCTAGGCCACTCCAGGACCTTAATGTGCTTCTTCTTGAGCCACTCCTTTGTTGCCTTGGCCGTGTGTTTTGGGTCATTGTCATGCTGGAATACCCATCCACGACCTATTTTCAATGCCCTGGCTGAGGGAAGGAGGTTCTCACCCAAGATTTGACAGTACATGGCCCCGTCCATCGTCCCTTTGATGCGGTGAAGTTGTCATGTCCCTTTAGCAGAAAAACACCCCCAAAGCATAATGTTTCCATCTCCATGTTTGACGGTGGTGATGGTGTTCTTGGGGTGATAGGCAGCATTCCTCTTCCAAACGCGGCGAGTTGAGTTGATGCCAAAGAGCTCCATTTTGGTCTCATCTGACCACAACACTTTCACCCAGTTGTCCTCTGAATCATTCAGATGTTCATTGGCAAACTTCAGATGGGCATGTATATGTGCTTTCTTGAGCAGGGGGACCTTGCGGGCGCTGCAGGATTTCAGTCCTTCACGGTGTAGTGTGTTACCAACTGTTTTCTTGGTGACTATAGTCTCAGCTGCCTTGAGATCATTGACAAGATCCTCCCGTGTAGTTCTGGGCTGATTCCTCACCGTTTTCATGATCATTGCAACTCCACGAGGTGAGATCTTGCATGGAGCCCCAGGCCGAGTGAGATTTACAGTTCTTTTGTGTTTCTTCCATTTGCGAATAATCGCACCAACTGTTGTCACCTTATCGCCAAGCTGCTTGGCGATGGTCTTGTAGCCCATTCCAGCCTTGTGTAGGTCTACAATCTTGTCCCTGACATCCTTGGAGAGCTCTTTGGTCTTGGCCATGGTGGAGAGTTTGGAATCTGATTGATTGATTTCTACTGTGAACAGGTGTCTTTTATACAGGTAACAAGCTGATATTAGGAGCACTCCCTTTAAGAGTGTGCTCCTAATCTCCTAATCTCAGCTCGTTACCTGTATAAAAGGCACTCCCTTTAAGAGTGTGCTCCTAATCTCAGCTCGTTACCTGTATAAAAGACACCTGGGAGCCAGAAATCATTCTGATTGAGAGGGGGTCAAATACTTATTTCCCTCATTAAAATGCAAATCAATTTATAACATTTTTGACATGCGTTTTTCTGGATTTTTGTTGTTGTTATTCTGTCTCTCACTGTTCAAATAAACCTACCATTAAAATTATAGACTGATCATTTCTTTGTCAGTGGGCAAACGTACAAAATCAGCAGGGGATCAAATACTTTTTTACCTCACTGTATGTGTGTGTCTCTCTTTGTGTGTCTCTGTGTCATCTCTCTCTGTGTGTCTATGTGTGTGTCTCTCTCTCTGTGTCTTTCTGTCATCTCTCTCTGCTTATGTGTCTGTCTATGTGTCTCTGTGTCTGTGTTTTGTCTCTCTCTCAAATTGAGCAATCTTTGGAAGAACGTTATCAACCAGTTGGGGTGTTGACTGTTATGTTAGCTGACTCTCTGTTGTATTGCATTACATTTCTAAGTTTACTAGGTTTTTTTTCTCTTTCATTTGTACCTGATGATGATTGCTTGTGTTGCAATCGAAACGTCGTATGCTATTTGCACACAGCGTTGGTTTAGGTGCTTTTTGTGGAATATTTTGCTGTTTTTCCCTGGATTTTAATGTTTGCACAGTCACATAGTCACTTTAAGATGTTTCCTCGTTCATGTTTTAGTTTTTTGTTTGTTACGGTTGCATCCGATTCAAGAGCCGAATGGCTCACGGGGCTATACCAAATAAATGAAACAGAAACTATAATTTTATTTATTTATTTATTTATTCTACGTGACTTTACCGAAAGAACCAAAGAGTATCTTGCTTAAGTTTTAATTTCTCTTCACCTGGCTCGCTACTTTGTAACTTTGTTTTATTTGAAATATTCACACTTTTTTTTTTCATTTTTTACCAGGCCACGCCCGCTTGAGCTGCTGTACCGCTCTTGTTTTCAGAAGCGACCTGCTCACAACAACAACAACAACAAGGTGAGGCTTGTCAACAGCGTGGTGGTGTTCACTCTGGACGCGTGGCGGTGTTCACTCTGGACGCGTGGCGGTGTTCACTCTGGACGCGTGGCGTTGTTCACTCTGGACGCGTGGCGGTGTTCACTCTGGACGCGTGGCGGTGTTCACTCTGGACGCGTGGCGGTGTTCACTCTGGACGCGTGGCGTTGTTCACTCTGGACGCGTGGCGGTGTTCACTCTGGACGCGTGGCGGTGTTCACTCTGGACGCGTGGCGGTGTTCACTCTGGACGCGTGGCGGTGTTCACTCTGGACGCGTGGCGGTGTTCACTCTGGACGCGTGACGGTGTTCACTCTGGACGCGTGGCGTTGTTCACTCTGGACGCGTGGCGGTGTTCACTCTGGACGCGTGACGGTGTTCACTCTGGACGCGTGGCGGTGTTCACTCTGGACGCGTGGCGGTGTTCACTCTGGACGCGTGGCGGTGTTCACTCTGGACGCGTGGCGGTGTTCACTCTGGACGCGTGGCGGTGTTCACTCTGGACGCGTGGCGGTGTTCACTCTGGACACGTGGCGTTGTTCACTCTCTGCATGTGGAGTGGGGACAATCGGGGGATCCGCAGGGAAATCCACGCGACCACGGGAAGAGAGAAAGACACACAAACTAAATATACAGCAGGCGTCAGGGTTGGGATGAATCCACGACTTCCTGTATGCCAGGAGAGGTAGTTAACATCTCACCACGGGGAGCGAGAGAGACACGCAGCCTCAGGGGTGTTGATTAATCCTCATTGAATTACTTTGTGGAGTCAGGAAGCATTAATAGTGAGCAAATGAAGGTGGGTAGGCATGGGTCTGGACACACCTCTTAACCATGCCAGTGTGTGACAGTGTAAAATTTGTGTTGGCAGTTAAGTCTATTAACTCTATTGAACACGGAGGTTATACTGTATCACAACAATAGTTTGTTTTTGTTTTCCTCTGGAACTTTATAAGAATGGAAACAGTCAAGAAGTTAACACAGCACACACATGCAGCTGAAGTCAGATCTGTTCATTCCAGCGTGCAAGGACATCGTGAGCCTGGCTGGCTTCACACCTCTAAGTTGCGATTGAACATTAATTTATGCATTTTTGCATAACACAATTAGTATTATTTTCAACACCTTTTGCTATGTCAGCTAAATTTAGCTTTCATAAATATTCCTTTTGTAGCTAGACAGCCTAAAATTGCGTGCTCTGAGTTTTGGGTTAACATTCATTTTGAAGATACGAGGGCTTCCAGGCATGTTTATGACCATTCACCCTCTCATTGTGTGCCCTACCAGCCCGTGTGATGAATTTGGGAAACTTTTTCACTATGTCATGAATATATGAATAAGTGTCGACTTATAAGTCATGTGTTACTGTGTAAATATGCATTCCTCTGTGCATCGATACTGACGTGGATGTAACTTTTTTTCTGTCTGCAGCTGTCGCTTCCTCTGCAGAATTGGTCTGATGGAGCAAAGGCACTCGGCGCGGCTCGGTGCAAAAAGGCATCAATGCGACCGGTGTGCATACAGCACGGATCATCCTGGACATTTGACAAGGCACCAGAAAACTCACACAGGAGAGAAACCCTTCAAGGGCAGTGTGTGTGGGAAGGCGTTTTCAGATTCATCTACTCGTGTAAAACACCAGAGAATGCACACGGGAGATAAACCCTTCAAGTGCAGTGTGTGTGGGGAGGCGTTTGCACAGTCATCTGCTCTTGAAAGACACCAGAGAACACACACGGGAGAGAAACCCTTCAAGTGCAGTGTGTGTGGGAAGGCGTTTTCACAGTCAACTAATCTTGTAGCACACCAGAGAACACACACGGGAGAGAAACCCTTCAAGTGCAGTGTGTGTGGGAAGGCGTTTTCACAGTCAACTAATCTTGTAACACACCAGAAAACTCACACGGGAGAGAAACCCTTTAAGTGCAGTGTGTGTGGGAAGGCGTTTTTATTTTCATCTCATCTTGAAATACACCAGAGAACACACACGAGAGAGAAACCCTTCAGGTGCACTCTGTGCGGGACGGCATTTGCACGTAAAGATTATCTTCAAGTACACCAGAGAACACACACGGGAGAGAAACCCTTCAAGTGCAGTGCGTGTGGGAAGGCGTTTTCAGATGCATCTACTCTTGTAACACACCAGAGAACACACACGGGAGAGAAACCCTTCAAGTGCAGTGTGTGTGGGAAGGCGTTTTCACAGTCAACTAATCTTGTAGCACACCAGAGAACACACACCAGAGAGAAACCCTTCAGGTGCACTCTGTGCGGGACGGCATTTGCACGTGATCAAACTCTTCAAGTACACCAGAGAACACACACGGGAGAAAAACCCTTCAAGTGCAGTGTGTGTGGGAAGGCGTTTGCACTGTCATCTGGTCTTGAAAGACACCAGAGAACACACACGGGAGAGAAACCCTTCAAGTGCAGTGTGTGTGGGAAGGCGTTTGCACAGTCATCAAATTTTCATGTACACCAGAGAACACACAAGCATCAGAAGGTCCACCAGGAGTGGAGTCTGAAATCAGCTTGTGAAAGTCAAAGTGCTGCAATGAGCCCATCCCTCATCAAACAAGAACCAGAAGAAAATCCCAGCTTGGACACTTTTAAAGGTATCGAGGTGAAATATGAAGAGGTGAACGTGAAATGTGAAGAAGTGATGATGAAGAGCCAAGAAGTGAAGGTAAAATGTGAAGATGAAGATTCAACTCCAAAATCGGACCTTCACTTCGATGGAGGCAACGTGAAGCAGGAGGAGAATTCTGACTGTGAGGCAGAGCGAGGCAACTCCCAGCAGTTTGTGGAAGTGGAGGTGTGGGTGGACTTCCTCCGAGACAATACAAAGTCAAATGGAGACCCGGTAGATGTGTAAGCCTGAGACGATGTCGCTCCAATAGATGCACCTTTGCACAGGCTGTTAATGACAAGAATGTGAAGTTGAACACTCAATTCCTATGTTCAACCTGCAGGGTAAGAGCGGCCAGTCTTTGTGGACCTGTGGGTTGGGTAGATCTCTAACCAGGAGCGAGAGCCAATAAGCTCCCAAGCATTCACTATGTTATCAATTGCATTTATATGGTGCTTGCTTAATCGCCTCGGCAACTCTGAGTTTTGCATCGTATCTCGTTTCAAACACTCGAAGAGCATCCCCAAGTAGCAGCTGCCCCTGTGTGGCACAAGGTGGTGGCCCTGCACCGGCCTGCATGTGGACAAGAGCCTGTCAGTAGGGGGCGATGGTTGATGTGGCATCTCAGTTGTGGAGTTTGTAGGTAATGTTTATAATTTCATCAATTTTGACCCAGACGCCAGCATGCAATGGCCGACTCGTTTTGAATGGTGCATTAGTATGTTGTACATACACTGTTAAGCAGATGGTGCATATATTTTTAATTAGCTTCTTGTTAATAGGATGTAACGTAATGCAGTATATTTCAGTGCAGTAATTCAATTTTGTTAATATGCCTGTCAATAATTTAGAATGAATACTTGTATGATGGTGTGCGTACATGTACCATTTTGTCTATAAGGGTCAAACATTGAATAAGTGATGTTAGGACAAAGTGTGTGTTTTGCAAGTAACCTGTACAGATCACTCAGGTGAGACTCATTGTTCTTGTGGTACAGGTCAAAGGGTACTTTTGTGTTTTCAGGAAGCATCTCCCTCTGGAGCAACTCATCGTCTTTGAAATAGGGAGCACACTCGGATCATTCATCTGTTACAAGGCATACCACTCAAAAGTTACACATAGTGGAGATACATTCTCAACAACACGAATTATAATTTTGTATTACGTGTTGACGTAGATTTTGTCGAATTAGGACGAGAAATGGTCCTTGCCGATTAACGTCTGGATGTTGACAACCATGGGGTGTAGCAAGCCTGACCGCCTGCGGTGCCCCTCACAACCATTTACGGCCTTGGGCCAGGAAAGTCACGAAAAAAATTGTCCACGAACGACGCATCCACGCAAGCACCCGATGCTCCCTTTTGAAGTTTTAATATGAAACAACTTTGAATTGTATATTGTTTTGCATTTGATTATTGTATTTCTTCATTAAAAGCCGATATTTTCCATCTGGAAGACTTCATTGAAAACAACATTTCGTGTGAATTTTCTCTAGTCGTGAGGTAAATGGCCTTTCCGGGGTTCGGTTCGATGCGGACTTTCTCCTGGTTGGGATCGCGGGGTGGAGATAAGGCGACACAGAGCTGGCCGTGCCAGAAGACCGCCGTCTGCAGATCGATTCCAACGCGATCGAACGTCTGTCCCTGCTCCTCCGTCGTTCATGTAGGGGGCGAGTAGGTTTGCAGCGCCTCCTGCATGAAAACGAAGGAAAGTGCAGCGTTCATCACAGATGAAGTTGTGTGCTTAGATAAGAGTACTCGCGGGAAGTACCCGGCGTGAAATTTCCCACTTTTTATCGTAATATATAGGATACTAAGGCTAAGCACACCCGAGGATTGCACTTTTGTTGAAAAATTAAGTTGCAAATATTTGGCCATTATTGGTCAAAAACGGCATAGGTTAGTATGCCGATTTTCTATATTGGGATGTGAACATTTCATCACAAAATGTTCCACTTTTAATCTAATACATAGCATACTAAGGGTAAATACAATTGATGAATTAACTTTTTGTTCAAAAAGAAAGCTATGAAAATTTGGCTTATTTTGGTTAATACCGGCATAAGTATGCCGATTTTATTTTTGGGACCTGAAAATTTAATCGTGAAATTTCCCACTTTTAAAGTAACAGAGCATACGAATGCTTAACAAAATGGAGGAATTCACTTTTTCTTTGAAAATCTAACTATGAAAATGTACCAAATTTTGGCCAAGAACAGCATTGGTAAAGTATGCCGATTTGATGTTTTTACTTAAAATTTCATGGTGAAATTTCTCACTTTCAATGTAATATATAGACTACTCAGGCTAAACACAACCGAGGAATGCACTTTTTGTTCAAAAATACAGCTGTAAAAATTCGTAAAATTTTAGCCAAAAACGGCAGAGGTTCGTATGGCGATTTCCTGTTTGGGACGTGAAAACTTAATGGTGAAATTTCCCACTTTTAATGTAATAGAGCATACTAATGCTTAACAAAATGGAGGAATTCACTTTTTTAAATCCTTTATATCAAGTTCGCTTGCTTGCTTGCGTGCTTGCTTGCTTACGACCGTGCAAATCTTTCGGTCGTTTTTTAACCCACTTCCCGTGATCCAATCGAGCTGACATTTTGCACACAGACTCGTTGTGCGAGACAATGTTCGTGAAAAAAATGTCAAAAATTTTACACTTTTTAGGCAAAAAAAAGTATTTTACATTTATTCAAATAGAACTCATTCATGGCTTTGGCTGAACGTCACAGTGTAGGAGCCCAGAGCGTAACCCCTCCACAGGCCGTGGTGGAGTAGCGCAGTTGGTAGCGCCCTCGCTTCCCATGCCAAAGGTCGCGGGATCGATCCCCGCGTCCTCCACAGGCGAATATATTTTTAAATCCTTTATATTAAGTTCGCTTGCTTGCTTAGGACCGTGCAAATCTTTCGCTCGTTTTTTAACCCACTTCCCGTGATCAAATCGAGCTGACATTTTCCACACAGACTCGTTGTGCGTGACAATAAATTTTCGTGAAATTTTTTTTCCAAAATTTTACAGTTTAGGGAATTTTTTTAAAATATTTAATTACCAATTGCTTAATGGTGGCAGACAATCATCTGACCCATAGGTGGCAGCCATCTCAAGCCAGAGAACGAGAGGACTCTAGCCGCCACGCATATAAAGGATTTAGAGTGAAAAACTTTGTTTTTACGGGTTAATTTTTCTTTTTACTTCTAAATTTCATGCATGAAATTCCACACTTTTTAACGTAATATATAGGCAACACAACCAAGGAATGCACTTTTCGTTGAAAAATAAAGCTACGAAAATTGGACCAATTTTGCCAAAAAACGGCCTAGGTTAGTATGGCGATTTTCCTTTGATGGACGTGAAAATGTCATCGTGAAATGTCGCCAGCGGTGTGCTGGAGAGCCAAGACACGACATCTACAAAGTGCTGCTCATAGCGAGTAGCAGCACCGATGGAGGTCGTCACGGCACACGAGGGGGTGGGTGGCCAGCACCACGCCCGGCCGCCTTTGTCTCCCCAGTGCTGGCGATGTTGACACACCGCACCGGGAACTCGTTTGAGGCCGTTTCGACACTGCCACTCCCTTTCTGTCAACAAACTTGAACTCTGACCCCGCTCTCTGACGTCACCGCTCAGCGTGACCTCATCGGCATCAAACGCGAGGGGGAGGTGTACCCCGCAAGTGACGTCATGTCACCTGCTGCCGCGTGACGTCGCGAGCGACCAGGAAGTTGCCGCTCCGCCCGTAAACTGAAATCCGAGGTGAGAAATTATCATCGCGGTTGTGGTGGTGGTTGTTGTAGTGGTGGTTGTAGTGGTGGTGGTGGTTGTAGTGGTGGTTGTAGTGGTGGTGGTGGCTGTAGTGGTGGTTGTTGTGGTGGAGGTTGTGGTGGGGGTGATGGTGGTTGTGGTGGGGGTGATGGTGGTGGTTGTGGTGTTGGTTGTGGTGGTGGTGGTTGTTGCGTACCGAGGTAGAGCCTCGCTCTCTCTCTCGTAGGGATGTCAATTGAGTAGCAGCGAGCATGGAAGCGATGTCCAGGTTGGAACTTTACAACGCGGGACCTTGCCTCCTGCCCTCGCCTGGTCGCGTTTGCTTCAATTCTCTCGCTCAGAGTTGTGTGTTTTGTTTGCGTTCCGACTGCAGATATTGTGGTCTATGCAAACATGACTCCTCGTAAAAAAGGTGTCAGTTTTCTTGCCAGATAGAAGAATAAAAAAACAATTATATCTCGCTTAAGTTGAATTTGTCTTCACCCGGCTCGCCACTTTGTAACTTTGTTTTACTTTAAATATTAACACAGTTTTTATTTTTACCAGGCCACGCCCGCGTGAGCTGCTGTACCGCTCTTGTTTTCACAAGCGACCTGCCCACAACAACAACAAGGTGGGGCTTGTCAACAGCGTGGTGTTCACTCTGGACATGTGACGGTGTTCACTCTAGACGCGTGGTGGTGTTCACTCTAGACGCGTGGCGGTGTTCACTCTGGACGCGTGACGGTGTTCACTCTGGACGCGTGGCGGTGTTCACTCTGGACGCGTGGCGGTGTTCACTCTGGACGCGTGGCGGTGTTCACTCTGGACGCGTGGCGGTGTTCACTCTGGACGCGTGGCGGTGTTCACTCTGGACGCGTGGCGGTGTTCACTCTGGACACGTGGCGTTGTTCACTCTCTGCATGTGGAGTGGGCACAATCGGGGGATCCGCAGGGAAATCCACGCGACCACGGGAAGAGAGAAAGACACACAAACTAAATATACAGCAGGCGTCAGGGTTGGGATGAATCCACGACTTCCTGTATGCCAGGAGAGGTAGTTAACATCTCACCACGGGGAGCGAGAGAGACACGCAGCCTCAGGGGTGTTGATTAATCCTCATTGAATTACTTTGTGGAGTCAGGAAGCATTAATAGTGAGTGGATGAAGGTGGCTAGGCATGGGTCTAGACACACCTCTTAACCATGCCAGTGTGTGACAGTGTAAAGTTTGTGTTTGCAGTTAAGTCTATTAACTCTATTGAACACGGAGGTTATGCTGTATCACAACAATAGTTTGTTTTTGTTTTCCTCTGGAACTTTATAAGAATGGAAACAGTCAAGAAGTTAACACAGCACACACATGCAGCTGAAGTCAGATCTGTTCATTCCAGCGTGCAAGGACATCGTGAGCCTGGCTGGCTTCACACCTCTAAGTTGCGATTGAACATTAATTTATGCATTTTTGCATAACACAAATAGTATTATTTTCAACACCTTTTGCTATGTCAGCTAAATTTAGCTTTCATAAATATTCCTTTTGTAGCTAGACAGCCTAAAATTGTGTGCTCGGAGTTTTGGGTTAACATTCATGTTGAAGATACGAGGGCTTCCAGGCATGTTTATGACCATTCACCCTCTCATTGTGTGCCAGAACAGCCCGTGTGATGAATTTGGGAAACTTTTTCACTATATCATGAATATATGAATAAGTGTCGACTTATAAGTCATGTGTTACTGTGTAAATATGCATTCCTCTGTGCATCGATACTGACGTGGATGTAACTTTTTTTCTGTCTGCAGCTGTCGCTTCCTCTGCAGAATTGGTCTGATGGAGCAAAGGCACTCGGCGCGGCTCGGTGCAAAAAGGCAACAATGCGACCGGTGTGCATACAGCACGGATCATCCTGGACATTTGACAAGGCACCAGAAAACTCACACAGGAGAGAAACCCTTCAAGGGCAGTGTGTGTGGGAAGGCGTTTTCAGATTCATCTACTCGTGTAAAACACCAGAGAATGCACACGGGAGATAAACCCTTCAAGTGCAGTGTGTGTGGGGAGGCGTTTGCACAGTCATCTGCTCTTGAAAGACACCAGAGAACACACACGGGAGAGAAACCCTTCAAGTGCAGTGTGTGTGGGAAGGCGTTTTCACAGTCAACTAATCTTGTAGCACACCAGAGAACACACACGGGAGAGAAACCCTTCAAGTGCAGTGTGTGTGGGAAGGCGTTTTCACAGTCAACTAATCTTGTAGCACACCAGAGAACACACACGAGAAAGAAACCCTTCAAGTGCAGTGTGTGTGGGAAGGCGTTTTCACAGTCATCTACTCTTGTAACACACCAGACAACACACACCGGAGAGAAACCCTTCAGGTGCACTCTGTGCGGGACGGCATTTGCACGTAAACAAAATCTTCAAGTACACCAGAGAACACACACGGGAGAGAAACCCTTCAAGTGCAGTGTGTGTGGGGAGGCGTTTGCACAGTCATATGCTCTTGAAAGACACCAGAGAACACACACGGGAGTGAAACCCTTCAAGTGCAGTGTGTGTGGGAAGGCGTTTGCACGTTCATCTGCTCTTGAAAGACACCAGAGAACACAGAAGCATCAGAAGATCCACAAGGAGTGGAGTCTGAAATCAGCTTGCGAAAGTCAAAGTGCCGCAATGAGCCCATCCCTCGTGAAACAAGAACCGGAAGACAATTCCAGCTTGGACGCTTTTAAAGGTATCGAGGTGAAACATGAAGAGGTGAAGGTGAAATTTGAAGAAGTGATGGTGAAGAGCGAAGAAGTGATGGTGAAGAGCGAAGAAGTGATGGTGAAGAGCGAAGAAGTGATGGTGAAGAGCGAAGAAGTGAAGGTAAAATGTGAAGATGAAGATTCAACTCCAAAATCTGACCTTCACATCGATGGAGGCAACGTGAAGCAGGAGGAGAATTCTGACTGTGAGGCAGAGCGAGGCAACTCCCAGCAGTTTGTGGAAGTGGAGGTGTGGGTGGACTTCCTCCGAGACAATACAAAGTCAAATGGAGACCCGGTAGATGCGTAAGCTTCAGACGATGTCGCTCCAATAGATGCACCTTTGTCACAGGCTTTTAATGACAAGAATGTGAAGTTGAACACTCAATTCCTAGGTTCAACCTGCAGAGTAAGAGCGGCCAGTCTGTGTGGACCTATGGGTTGGGTAGATCTCTAACCAGGAGCGAGAGCCAATAAGCTCCCAAGCATTCACTATGTTATCAATTGCATTTATATGGTGCTTGCTTAATCGCCTCGGCAACTCTGAGTTTTGCATCGTATCTCGTTTCAAACACTCGAAGAGCATCCCCAAGTAGCAGCTGCCCCTGTGTGGCACAAGGTGGTGGCCGTGCACCGGCCTGCATGTGGACAAGAGCCTGTCAGTAGGGGGCGATGGTTGATGTGGCATCTCAGTTGTGGAGTTTGTAGATAATGTTTTTAGAATTTGCTACATTTTGACCCAGATGCCAGTATGCAATTGCCGACTCGTTTTGAATGGTGCATTAGTATGTTGTACATACACTGTTAAGCAGACGGTGCGTATTTTTTAAATTAGCTTCTTGTTAATAGGATGTAACCTAATGCAGTATATTTCAGTGCAGTAATTCAATTTTGTTAATATGCCTGTCAATAATTTAGAATGAATACTTGTATGATGGTGTGCGTACATGTACAATTTTGTCTATAAGGGTCAAACATTGAATAAGTGATGTTAGGACAAAGTGTGTGTTTTGCAAGTAACTTGTACAGATCACTCAGATGAGACTCATAGTTCGTGTGATACAGGTCAAAGGGTACTTTTGTGTTTTCAGGAAGCGTCTGCCTTTGGAGCAACTCATTGTCTTTGAAATAGGGAGCACACTCGGATCATTCATCATTTACAAGGCATACCACTCAAAAGTTACACATAGTGGAGATACATTCTCAACAACACGAATTATAATTTTGTATTACGTGTTGACGTAGATTTTGTCGAATTAGGACGAGAAATGGTCCTTGCCGATTAACGTCTGGATGTTGACAACCATGGGGTGTAGCAAGCCTGACCGCCTGCGGTGCCCCTCACAACCATTTCGGCCTTGGGCCAGGAAAGTCACGAAAAAAATTATCCACGAACGACGCATCCACGCAAGCACCCGATGCTCCCTTTTGAAGTTTTAATATGAAACAACTTTGAATTGTATATTGTTTTGCATTTGATTATTGTATTTCTTCATTAAAAGCCGATATTTTCCATCTGGAAGACTTCATTGAAAACAACATTTCGTGTGAATTTTCTCTAGTCGTGAGGTAAATGGCCTTACCGGGGTTCGGTTCGATGCGGACTTTCTCCTGGTTGGGATCGCGGGGTGGAGATAAGGCGACACAGAGCTGGCCGTGCCAGAAGACCGCCGTGTGCAGATCGATTCCAATGCGATCGAACGTCTGTCCCTGCTCCTCCGTCGTTCATGCAGGGGGCGAGTAGGTTTGCAGCGCCTCCTGCATGAAAACGAAGGAAAGTGCAGCGTTCATCACAGATGAAGTTGTGTGCTTATATAAGAGTACTCGCGGGAAGTACCCAGCGTGAAATTTCCCACCTTGTATCGTAATATATAGGATACTAAGGCTAAGCACACCCGAGGATTGCACTTTTGTTGAAAAATGAAGTTGCAAATATTTGTCCATTATTGGCCAAAAACGGCATAGGTTAGTATACCGATTTTATATATTGGGACGTGCACATTTCATCATAAAATGTTCAACTTTTAATCTAATACATAGCATACTAAGGGTAAATACAATTGATGAATGAACTTTTTGTTGAAAAAGAAAGCTATGAAAATTTGGCTCATTTTGGTTAAAACCGGCATAAGTAAGTATCCCCGATTTTATTTTTGGGACGTGAAAATGTAATCGTGAAATTTCCCACTTTTAAAGTAATATAGAGCATACTAATGCTCAACAAAATGGAGGAATTCACTTTTTATTGGAAAATCTAGCTATGAAAATTGAGAAAATTTTGGCCAAGAACGGCATTGGTAAAGTATGCCGATTTGATCTTTTTACTTCAAATTTCGTGGTGAAATTTCTCACATATAGGCTACTCATGCTCAACACAACCGAGCAATGCACTTTTTGTTAAAAAATACAGCTGTAAAAATTCGTTCAATTTTAGCCTCGCTAGTGACGTCATGTCACCAAGGTATTCGCCCCACCCCCCCGACCGCGAAGCTCTTGAGCGTGACGTCACCTCCGCTCGGCCGCTGCCGATATCTGTCCCAGTGCCAATCCTTATTTGGGCAAAGCCACGCCCGGTGACTGGCGCCTCATTAACATAATTTATTCGTGAAATTCGCGAGTTTTTTTGCGACGGGTTCAGCAGCCCCGCCCCATTCCTCCACGTCTGGGCTGGTCTCATTAACATAATTTATTCAAGTTAAGTCCCGTTCGTCGTGGGAGGAGAGTGTCTCGTACGCCGCAAGTGACGTCATGTCACCTGCTGCTGCCGCGTGACGTCACGAAGTAACGGAAAGTTGCGGCTCCGCGCGGGAACTGAAATCCGAGGTAAGAAATTCTGATCGCGGTTGTGGTGGTTGTGGTTGTAGTGGTGGTTGTTGTTGTGGTGGTTGTGGTTGTTGTTTACCGAGGTAGAGCCTCTCTCTCTCTCGCAGGGATGTTATTTGAGTAGCAGCGAGCATGGAAGCGATGTCCAGATTTAAACTTTACAACGCGGGGCCTTGCCTCCTGCCCTCGCCTGGTCGCGTTCGCTTCAATTCTCTCGCTTCGTTTAGCAATTTCGATTTAAAGCTTTCGTGACTGCAGTGATTCATCTGCTTGGTTCTTTCGGTAAAGTCATCACGTAGAATGGAAATAATAAAACAAAATAATACAAATAAAACATAGCATTTTATTATGTTTTATATCACGTAGAATGGAAACAAAAAATAGTCTTATTTTTAATATTTGTTTTATTTTATTATTTCCATTCTACGTGACTTTACCGAAAGAACCAAGAAGATAGTTTAGCAACCTGTGGAAGAACGCGATCAGCCAGGCGATGCGTTAGTTGTGTTAACTCTAGATTTGAAGCTTTCGTGACTGCAGTGATTCATACTCTTAGGTTTGTTCGGTAAAGTCACCGTGTAGGTGAAAAATTTAATAAAAATTAATAAAAGTAACAATAGAAATAAAATATAAAATAAAAAATCACGACGTTTCGGAGGCAACACAAGTCATCAGGTGGGACCGTCACAGCCAGATTTGCTGCATCAAGTGAAGCGTGATTTTTTATTATTTTATTTCTATTTTTACTTTTTTAAATTTAATTTTCTACCTACATGGTGACTTTATCGAAACAACCTAAGAGTACGTTAGTTGGTGTGTTGACCGACTCTGTGTTGCATTGCATTTCAAATATTAAGTTTGTTTGATTAAGTGTCTCTCTCTGTGTGCAGTCACCAAAGCTCCAAATCTCTCATTGACACAAGGCCGTAGTTATAATGTTATAATAAATATAATATATATTAATTATAATGTTATAATAAGTATAATATGTTATAATAATTATAACATGTTATAATAATCATAATATGTTATAATAATTATAATAATCAAATATGCCCCTCCAATATATTTCTGTAAAATATTTGTAAATAATAATTGCGATGCTCTGTTAATAAAAAGAACAATTTGCTAAACCTTGGCCACGAAATCTGGAGTTGTCTTCATATCACAATGCATAGATTTCTGTTTACATGATTGCGTTGTACTTTATGAATCCCTAATCTCTGCCATTACATACTATGAAACAAGAAAAGGTAAAAAAGAAAAAACAGAGCAATGTAATACAATACACTATTAGACATTATTGTATCAAATAAAACAAATTCCATCCCATGTGTTAGTGAACTTTTAAAAATATGTTTGGGAGGAAATGGCAGGAAATGAGTTTTCAAATTTTGATATTTTTCTGGGGGGGGGGACCCCAGACCCCCCTGGAAGATTTGGTCCCCCCCAATGTTGACTCCATGGCTACGGCCTTGCATTGACGTGCTAATTTCTCTACCCCCCCCCCCCTCTCTACCCCCCCCCCCTCACTCTGCCCCCCCCCCCTCTCTCTGCCCCTCTCTCTATTTAAGGCCTCGACACAGGCGTTGTTTCTCTGTGTGCTTGTGTCTCTCTGTGTGTCTCTGTGTCATCTCTCTGTGTCTATGTGTGTGTGTCTCTCTCTGTGTGTCTGTGTCATCTGTCTGTGTGTCTACAGTGAGGGAAAAGAGTATTTGATCCCCTGCTGATTTTGTACGATTGCCCACTGACAAAGAAATGATCAGTCTATAATTTTAATGGTAGGTTTATTTGAACAGTGAGAGACAGAATAACAACAACAAAAATCCAGAAAAACGCATGTCAAAATGTTATAAATGGATTTGCGTTTTAATGAGGGAAATAAGTATTTGACCCCTCTGCAAAACATGACTTAGTACTTGGTGGCAAAACCCTTGTTGGCAATCACAGAGTTCAGACGTTTCTTGTAGTTGGCCACCAGGTTTGCACACATTTCAGGAGGGATTTTGTCCCACTCCTCTTTGCAGATCTTCTCCAAGTCATTAAGGTTTCGAGGCTGACGTTTGGCAACTCGAACCTTCAGCTCCCTCCACATATTTTCTATGGGATTAAGGTCTGGAGACTGGCTAGGCCACTCCAGGACCTTAATGTGCTTCTTCTTGAGCCACTCCTTTGTTGCCTTGGCCGTGTGTTTTGGGTCATTGTCATGCTGGAATACCCATCCACGACCTATTTTCAATGCCCTGGCTGAGGGAAGGAGGTTCTCACCCAAGATTTGACAGTACATGGCCCCGTCCATCGTCCCTTTGATGCGGTGAAGTTGTCATGTCCCTTTAGCAGAAAAACACCCCCAAAGCATAATGTTTCCATCTCCATGTTTGACGGTGGTGATGGTGTTCTTGGGGTGATAGGCAGCATTCCTCTTCCAAACGCGGCGAGTTGAGTTGATGCCAAAGAGCTCCATTTTGATCTCATCTGACCACAACACTTTCACCCAGTTGTCCTCTGAATCATTCAGATGTTCATTGGCAAACTTCAGATGGGCATGTAAATGTGCTTTCTTGAGCAGGGGGACCTTGCGGGCGCTGCAGGATTTCAGTCCTTCACGGCGTAGTGTGTTACCAACTGTTTTCTTGGTGACTATAGTCTCAGCTGCCTTGAGATCATTGACAAGATCCTCCCGTGTAGTTCTGGGCTGATTCCTCACCGTTTTCATGATCATTGCAACTCCACGAGGTGAGATCTTGCATGGAGCCCCAGGCCGAGTGAGATTTACAGTTCTTTTGTGTTTCTTCCATTTGCGAATAATCGCACCAACTGTTGTCACCTTATCGCCAAGCTGCTTGGCGATGGTCTTGTAGCCCATTCCAGCCTTGTGTAGGTCTACAATCTTGTCCCTGACATCCTTGGAGAGCTCTTTGGTCTTGGCCATGGTGGAGAGTTTGGAATCTGATTGATTGATTTCTACTGTGAACAGGTGTCTTTTATACAGGTAACAAGCTGATATTAGGAGCACTCCTTTTAAGAGTGTGCTCCTAATCTCAGCTCGTTACCTGTATAAAAGACACCTGGGAGCCAGAAATCATTCTGATTGAGAGGGGGTCAAATACTTATTTCCCTCATTAAAATGCAAATCAATTTATAACATTTTTGACATGCGTTTTTCTGGATTTTTGTTGTTGTTATTCTGTCTCTCACTGTTCAAATAAACCTACCATTAAAATTATAGACTGATCATTTCTTTGTCAGTGGGCAAACGTACAAAATCAGCAGGGGATCAAATACTTTTTTACCTCACTGTATGTGTGTGTCTCTCTTTGTGTGTCTCTGTGTCATCTCTCTCTGTGTGTCTATGTGTGTGTCTCTCTCTCTGTGTCTTTCTGTCATCTCTCTCTGCTTATGTGTCTGTCTATGTGTCTCTGTGTCTGTTTTGTCTCTCTCTCAAATTGAGCAATCTTTGGAAGAACGTTATCAACCAGTTGGGGTGTTGACTGTTATGTTAGCTGACTCTCTGTTGTATTGCATTACATTTCTAAGTTTACTAGGTTTTTTTTCTCTTTCATTTGTACCTGATGATGATTGCTTGTGTTGCAATCGAAACGTCGTATGCTATTTGCACACAGCGTTGGTTTAGGTGCTTTTTGTGGAATATTTTGCTGTTTTTCCCTGGATTTTAATGTTTGCACAGTCACATAGTCACTTTAAGATGTTTCCTCGTTCATGTTTTAGTTTTTTGTTTGTTACGGTTGCATCCGATTCAAGAGCCGAATGGCTCACGCGGCTATACCAAATAAATGAAACAGAAACTATAAATGTATTTATTTATTTATTCTACGTGACTTTACCGAAAGAACCAAAGAGTATCTTGCTTAAGTTTTAATTTCTCTTCACCTGGCTCGCTACTTTGTAACTTTGTTTTATTTGAAATATTCACACTTTTTTTTTTCATTTTTTACCAGGCCACGCCCGCTTGAGCTGCTGTACCGCTCTTGTTTTCAGAAGCGACCTGCTCACAACAACAACAACAACAAGGTGAGGCTTGTCAACAGCGTGGTGGTGTTCACTCTGGACGCGTGGCGGTGTTCACTCTGGACGCGTGGCGGTGTTCACTCTAGACGCGTGACGGTGTTCACTCTGGACGCGTGGCGGTGTTCACTCTGGACGCGTGGCGGTGTTCACTCTGGACGCGTGGCGGTGTTCACTCTGGACGCGTGGCGTTGTTCACTCTGGACGCGTGGCGGTGTTCACTCTGGACGCGTGGTGGTGTTCACTCTGGACGCGTGGCGGTGTTCACTCTGGACGCGTGGCGGTGTTCACTCTGGACGCGTGGCGGTGTTCACTCTGGACGCGTGGCGGTGTTCACTCGGGACGCGTGGCGGTGTTCACTCTGGACGCGTGGCGGTGTTCACTCTGGACGCGTGGCGGTGTTCACTCTGGACGCGTGGCGGTGTTCACTCTGGACGCGTGACGGTGTTCACTCTGGACGCGTGGCGTTGTTCATTCTGGACGCGTGGCGGTGTTCACTCTGGACGCGTGGCGGTGTTCACTCTGGACGCGTGGCGGTGTTCACTCTGGACGCGTGGCGGTGTTCACTCTGGACGCGTGGCGGTGTTCACTCTGGACGCGTGGCGGTGTTCACTCTGGACGCGTGGCGGTGTTCACTCTGGACGCGTGGCGGTGTTCACTCTGGACACGTGGCGTTGTTCACTCTCTGCATGTGGAGTGGGGACAATCGGGGGATCCGCAGGGAAATCCACGCGACCACGGGAAGAGAGAAAGACACACAAACTAAATATACAGCAGGCGTCAGGGTTGGGATGAATCCACGACTTCCTGTATGCCAGGAGAGGTAGTTAACATCTCACCACGGGGAGCGAGAGAGACACGCAGCCTCAGGGGTGTTGATTAATCCTCATTGAATTACTTTGTGGAGTCAGGAAGCATTAATAGTGAGCAAATGAAGGTGGGTAGGCATGGGTCTGGACACACCTCTTAACCATGCCAGTGTGTGACAGTGTAAAGTTTGTGTTGGCAGTTAAGTCTATTAACTCTATTGAACACGGAGGTTATACTGTATCACAACAATAGTTTGTTTTTGTTTTCCTCTGGAACTTTATAAGAATGGAAACAGTCAAGAAGTTAACACAGCACACACATGCAGCTGAAGTCAGATCTGTTCATTCCAGCGTGCAAGGACATCGTGAGCCTGGCTGGCTTCACACCTCTAAGTTGCGATTGAACATTAATTTATGCATTTTTGCATAACACAATTAGTATTATTTTCAACACCTTTTGCTATGTCAGCTAAATTTAGCTTTCATAAATATTCCTTTTGTAGCTAGACAGCCTAAAATTGCGTGCTCTGAGTTTTGGGTTAACATTCATTTTGAAGATACGAGGGCTTCCAGGCATGTTTATGACCATTCACCCTCTCATTGTGTGCCCTACCAGCCCGTGTGATGAATTTGGGAAACTTTTTCACTATGTCATGAATATATGAATAAGTGTCGACTTATAAGTCATGTGTTACTGTGTAAATATGCATTCCTCTGTGCATCGATACTGACGTGGATGTAACTTTTTTTCTGTCTGCAGCTGTCGCTTCCTCTGCAGAATTGGTCTGATGGAGCAAAGGCACTCGGCGCGGCTCGGTGCAAAAAGGCATCAATGCGACCGGTGTGCATACAGCACGGATCATCCTGGACATTTGACAAGGCACCAGAAAACTCACACAGGAGAGAAACCCTTCAAGGGCAGTGTGTGTGGGAAGGCGTTTTCAGATTCATCTACTCGTGTAAAACACCAGAGAATGCACACGGGAGATAAACCCTTCAAGTGCAGTGTGTGTGGGGAGGCGTTTGCACAGTCATCTGCTCTTGAAAGACACCAGAGAACACACACGGGAGAGAAACCCTTCAAGTGCAGTGTGTGTGGGAAGGCGTTTTCACAGTCAACTAATCTTGTAGCACACCAGAGAACACACACGGGAGAGAAACCCTTCAAGTGCAGTGTGTGTGGGAAGGCGTTTTCACAGTCAACTAATCTTGTAACACACCAGAAAACTCACACGGGAGAGAAACCCTTTAAGTGCAGTGTGTGTGGGAAGGCGTTTTTATTTTCATCTCATCTTGAAATACACCAGAGAACACACACGAGAGAGAAACCCTTCAGGTGCACTCTGTGCGGGGCGGCATTTGCACGTAAAGATTATCTTCAAGTACACCAGAGAACACACACGAGAGAGAAACCCTTCAAGTGCAGTGCGTGTGGGAAGGCGTTTTCAGATGCATCTACTCTTGTAACACACCAGAAAACACACACGGGAGAGAAACCCTTCAAGTGCAGTGTGTGTGGGAAGGCGTTTTCACAGTCAACTAATCTTGTAGCACACCAGAGAACACACACGGGAGAGAAACCCTTCAAGTGCAGTGTGTGTGGGAAGGCGTTTTCACAGTCAACTAATCTTGTAACACACCAGAAAACTCACACGGGAGAGAAACCCTTCAAGTGCAGTGTGTGTGGGAAGGCGTTTGCACTGTCATCTGGTCTTGAAAGACACCAGAGAACACACACGGGAGAGAAACCCTTTAAGTGCAGTGTGTGTGGGAAGGCGTTTGCACAGTCATCTACTCTTCAAAGACACCAGAGAACACACAAGCATCAGAAGATCCACAAGGAGTGGAGTCTGAAATCAGCTTGCGAAAGTAAAAGTGCCGCAATGAGCCCATCCCTCATCAAACAAGAACCGGAAGACAATTCCAGCTTGGACGCTTTTAAAGGTATCGAGGTGAAACGTGAAGAAGTGATGGTGAAGAGTGAAGAAGTGATGGTGAAGAGCGAAGAAGTGAAGGTAAAATGTGAAGATGAAGATTCAACTCCAAAATCGGACCTTCACATCGATGGAGGCAACGTGAAGCAGGAGGAGAATTCTGACTGTGAGGCAGAGCGAGGCAACTCCCAGCAGTTTGTGGAAGTGGAGGTGTGGGTGGACTTCCTCCGAGACAATACAAAGTCAAATGGAGACCCGGTAGATGTGTAAGCCAGTGACGATGTCGCTCCAATAGACGCACCTTTGTGACAGGCTTTTTGTGACAAGAATGAAGTTGAACACTCAATTCCTCGGTTCAACCTGCAGAGTAAGAGCGGCCAGTCTGTGTGGACCTGTGTGTTGGGTAGATCTCTAACCAGGAGCGAGAGCCAATAAGCTCCCAAGCATTCGCTATGTTATCAATTGCATTTATATGGTGCTTGCTTAATCGCCTCGGCAACTCGGAGTTCTATAAACATACAAACAGACATAATTTCAACCGTGATGATGGGTACAAACTTAGTAATCATTGGAAAGATGTTAGCAACCACGCAAAAAAGACTTAATTACACATTTTTGGACCATCTTATCTGACAGGCACTATTTTACTTTACTTTACCGAGTGTTAACATCCCCAGTGTTTAACAGTACTCTCTTCATTGTTCAGCCAGCACTGGTATAAACATGGGCATTTTCGTTCTTTTCTATCATGTGTATCAACAGGTGCTTGTACACAAACATGTCCACGTACACTTGCACCCCACACTCTCTTTTGGCCTCCCCTCCCCCTCTCTGTCCAATGCGTTGGCGTGTGCAGCAGTAGTTGCTTGCGCACAACCACGTCCACGCCGCCGACTCTCGTGTACCACGTCGTGTATTCTTTTGGCCCCGCCCCCCCTCCCCCTCCCGATGCGTTCTACGTGGCACGTCGTGCCGTCTTTGAGCCCCGCGCCCCTCCCTCCCGATACGTTCCATTCATTGGCTACCACATTCTGATGAGCTCCCCCCCCCTCTCCTCCCCCCTCAACTTGCTTTTAAGGGATTACATCTTGAATCATTGCCTCACTTGATGCAGCAAATCTGGCTGTGACGGTCCCACCTGATGACGGAGACTTGTGTTGCCTCCGAAACGTCGTGATTTTTATTTTATTTTACTTTCATTAATTTTAATGTTTTACCTACGTGACTTTACCGAAAGAACCTAAGAATTTGAATCCTTGCAGTCACGAAAGCTTCAAATCTAGAATGAGTTCTATATCGTTTCTCGTCTCAAACACTCGAAGAGCATCCCCGAGTAGCAGCTGCCCCTATGTGGCACAAGGTGGTGGCCGTGCACCGGCCTGCATGTGGACAAGAGCCTGTCAGTAGGGGGCGATGGTTGATGTGGCATCTCAGTTGTGGAGTTTGTAGATAATGTTTTTAGAATTTGCTACATTTTGACCCAGATGCCAGCATGCAATGGCCGACTCGTTTTGAGTGGTGCATTAGTATGTTGTACATACACTGTTAAGCAGACGGTGCGTATTTTTTTAATTAGCTTCTTGTTAATAGGATGTAACCTAATGCAGTATATTTCAGTGCAGTAATTAAATTTTGTTAATATGCCTGTCAATAATTTAGAATGAATACTTGTATGATGGTGTGCGTACATGTACCATTTTGTCTATTAGGGTCAAACATTGAATAAGTGATGTTAGGACAAAGTGTGTGTTTTGCAAGTAACCTGTACAGATCACTCAGGTGAGACTCATTGTTCTTGTGATACAGGTAAAAGGGTATTTTTGTGTTTTCAGGAAGCATCTCCCTCTGGAGCAACTCATTGTCTTTGAAATAGTGAGCACACTCGGATCATTCATCTGTTACAAGGCAAACCACTCAAAAGTTACACGTAGAGGAGATACATTCTCTACAACACGAATTATAATTTTGTATTACGTGTTGACGTAGATTTTGTCTAACTAGGAAGAGAAATACTCCTTGCTGATTAACGTCTGGATATTCGTAATTGTCAGTTGAAGCAACCCCGGCTGCTCTTGAGACGCTGTGCACCAATACGGGTCCACAGGTGGCTTGCACTGAATCAATGACGGACTCCCAGAAGGCTGTGCTAGTTATAGTTTGTGTAAAATATTCCTCTGTTTCATGGAGAGATCGATAAATGAAAGATGTCGTGTCTGCTGATCTGCTTCATAGCAAGGAGGTAATTTTAAGAGCACATTTGAAATGCATTTTTGGTACAGATTTGTATTCGGTTACAAGGCAGAGCACATCTACTAGATACATTCTGCACAACAACACTCATTTTAAATTTGCATGACGTCTTATATGTTGGCGAACTAGGACAAGAAATGGTCCTTGCCGATTAACGTCTGGATGTTCACAACCATGTGTTGAAGCAAGCCTGACCGCCTGCGGCGTCCCTCACAACCATTTATGGCCTTGGGCCAGGAAAGTCACGAAGAAATTGCGCACGAACGACGCATTCACGCAAGCTCCCGATGCTCCGTTTTGAAGTTTTAAAATGAAACAACTTTGAATTGTATTATGTTTTGCATTTGATACTTGTATTTCTTCATTAAAAGCTGATATCATTTTCCATCTGGAAGACTTAATTGAAAACGACATTTCGTGTGAATTTTCTCTAGTCGTTAAGTAGATGGCCTTACCGGGGTTCGGTTCGATGCGGACTTTCACCTGGTTGGGATCGCGGGGCGGAGATAAGGCAACACAGAGCTGGCCGTGCCAGAAGACCGCCATCTTCAGATCGATTCCAACGCGATCGAACGTCTGTCCCTGCTCCTCCGTCGTTCATGTAGGGGGCGCGTAGGTTTGCAGCGCCTCCTGCATGAAAACGAAGGAAAGTGCAGGGTTCATCACAGATGAAGTTGTGTGCTTATATAAGAGTACTCGCGGGAAGTACCCGGCGTGAAATTTCCCGCTTTTTATCGTAATATATAGGATACTAAGGCTAAGCACACCCGAGGATTGCACTTTTGTTAAAAAATGAAGCTGTAAAAATGTGTCCATTATTGGCCAAAAACGGCATATGTTAGTATGCCGATTTTCTATACTGGGACGTGAACATTTCATCATAAAATGTTCCACTTTTAATCTAATACATGGCATACTAAGGGTAAATACAATTGATGAATGAACTTTTTGTTGAAAAAGAAAGCTATGAAAATTTTGCTTATTTTGGTTAAAACCGGCATAAGTATGGCGATTTTATTTTTGGGACGTGAAAATGTAATGGTGAAATTTCCCACTTTTAAAGTAATATAGAGCTTAACAAAATGGAGGAATTCACTTTTTCTTGGAAAATCTAGCTATGAAAATTGAGCAAATTTTGGCCAAGAACGGCATTGGTTAAATATGCTGATTTGATGTTTTTACTTCAAATTTCATGGTGAAATTTCCCACTTTTAATGTAATATATAGGCTACTCAGGCTAACCACAACCGAGGAATGCACTTTTTCTTCAAAATACAGCTGTAAAAATTCGTAAAATTTTAGCCAAAAACGGCAGTATGCCGATTTCCTGTTTGGGACGTGAAAATTTAATGGTGAAATTTCCCACTTTTAATGTAATATAGAGCATACTAATCCTTAACAAAATGGAGGAATTCACTTTTTCTTTTTACTTCTAAATTTCATGCATGAAATTCCACACTTTTTAACGTAATATATAGGCTACTCAGGCTAAACACAACTAAGGAATGCACTTTTCGTTGAAAAATAAAGCTAGGAAAATTGGACCAATTTTGCCAAAAAACGGCCTAGGTTAGTATGGCGATCATCTTTTTAAGGACGTGAAAATGTCATCGTGAAATGTCGAGAGCCAAGCCACGACATCTACAAAGTGCTGCTCATAGCGAGTAGCAGCACCGATGGAGGTCGTCACGGCACACACAGAGGGGGTGGGTGGCCAGCCCCACGCCCGGCCGCCTTTGTCTCCCCAGTGCTGGCGATGTTGACACACCGCACCGGGTTCTCGTTTGAGGCCGTTTCGACACTGCCGCTCCCCTTCTGTCAACAAACTTGAACTCTGACCCCGCCCTCTGACGTCACCGCTCAGTGTGACCTCATCGGCGTCAAACGCCAGGGGGAGGTGTGCCTCGTTAGTGACGTCATGTCACCAATCCCCCCACCCCCCGACCGCGAAGCTCTTGAGCGTGACGTCACCTCCGCTCGGCCGCTGCCGATATCTGTCCCAGTGCCAATCCTTATTTGGGCAAAGCTACGGCCGGTGACTGGCGCCTCATTAACATAATTTATTCGTGAAATTCGCGAGTTTTTATGCGACGGGTTCAGCAGCCCCGCCCCATCCCTCCACGTCTGGGCTGGTCTCATTAGCATAATTTGTTCAAGTTAAGTCCCGTTCGTCGTGGGAGGTGAGTGTCTTGTAACACGCAAGTGACGTCATGTCACCGCCTGCTGCCGCGTGACGTCACGAGGTAACGGAAAGTTTCTGCTCCGCGCGGGAACTGAAATCCGAGGTGAGAAATTCTCATCGCGGTTGTGGTGGTTGTGGTTGTAGTGGTGGTTGTTGTTGTGGTGGTTGTGGTTGTTGTTTACCGAGGTAAAGCCTCGCTCTCTCTCTCTCGCAGGGATGTTATTTGAGTAGCAGCGAGCATGGAAGCGATGTCCAGATTGAAACTTTACAACGCGGGGCCTTGCCTCCTGCCCTCGCCTGGTCGCGTTCGTTTCAATTCTCTCGCTTCGTTTAGCAATTTCGATTTAAAGCTTCTTTCCTGACTGCAGTGATTCATCTGCTTGGTTCTTTCGGTAAAGTCATCACGTAGAATGGAAATAATAAAAGAATAAACATAAAATAATAAAAATGTAACATAATAAACTTTGAATATGTTTTATATCACGTAAAATGGAAATAATAAAATAATAAACATAAACCGATAAAATAATAAAAATAAAACATAACCTTTTAATTTGTTTTATATCACGTAGAATGGAAATAATAAAATAATAAAAATAAAACAAACTTTTATTATGTTTCACATCACGTAGAATGAAAATAATAAAATAGTAAAACTAATATGTTTAATATTTGTATTATTTTATTATTTCCATTCTACGTGACTTTACCGAAAGAACCAAGAAGATAGTTTAGCAACCTGTGGAAGAACGCGATCAGCCAGGCGATGCGTTAGTTGTGACTGCAAGGATTCATGCCCTTAGGTTTGTTCGGTAAAGTCACCGTGTAGGTGAAAAATTAAATTAAAATTAATAAAAGTAACAATAGAATAAAATATAAAATAAAAAATCACGACGTTTCGGAGGCAACACAAGTCATCAGGTGGGACCGTCACAGCCAGATTTGCTGCATCAACTGAAGCGTGATTTTTTTATTATTTTATTTCTATTTTTACTTTTATTAATTTTAATTTAATTTTCTACCTACATGGTGACTTTACCAAAATAACCTAAGAGTACGTTAGTTGGTGTGTTGACCGACTCTGTGTTGCATTACATTTCAAATTATAAGTTTGTTGTGTCTCTCTCTGTGTGCAGTTTGGGAGGAAATGGCAGGAAATGAGTTTTCAAATTTAGATATTTTTCTGGGGGGGGGGACCCCAGACCCCCCTGGAAGATTTGGTCCCCCCCCAATGTTGACTCCATGGCTACGGCCTTGGATTGACGTGCTAATTTCTCTACCCCCCCCCCCCTCTCTACCCCCCCCCCTCTCTCTGCCCCCCCCCCTCTCTCTGCCCCTCTCTCTATTTAAGGCCTCGACACAGGCGTTGTTTCTCTGTGTGCTTGTGTCTCTCTCTGTGTGTCTCTGTGTCATCTCTCTGTGTCTATGTGTGTGTGTCTCTCTCTGTGTGTCTGTGTCATCTGTCTGTGTGTCTACAGTGAGGGAAAAGAGTATTTGATCCCCTGCTGATTTTGTACGATTGCCCACTGACAAAGAAATGATCAGTCTATAATTTTAATGGTAGGTTTATTTGAACAGTGAGAGACAGAATAACAACAACAAAAATCCAGAAAAACGCATGTCAAAATGTTATAAATGGATTTGCGTTTTAATGAGGGAAATAAGTATTTGACCCCTCTGCAAAACATGACTTAGTACTTGGTGGCAAAACCCTTGTTGGCAATCACAGAGTTCAGACGTTTCTTGTAGTTGGCCACCAGGTTTGCACACATTTCAGGAGGGATTTTGTCCCACTCCTCTTTGCAGATCTCCAAGTCATTAAGGTTTCGAGGCTGACGTTTGGCAACTCGAACCTTCAGCTCCCTCCACAGATTTTCTATGGGATTAAGGTCTGGAGACTGGCTAGGCCACTCCAGGACCTTAATGTGCTTCTTCTTGAGCCACTCCTTTGTTGCCTTGGCCGTGTGTTTTGGGTCATTGTCATGCTGGAATACCCATCCACGACCTATTTTCAATGCCCTGGCTGAGGGAAGGAGGTTCTCACCCAAGATTTGACAGTACATGGCCCCGTCCATCGTCCCTTTGATGCGGTGAAGTTGTCATGTCCCTTTAGCAGAAAAACACCCCCAAAGCATAATGTTTCCATCTCCATGTTTGACGGTGGTGATGGTGTTCTTGGGGTGATAGGCAGCATTCCTCTTCCAAACGCGGCGAGTTGAGTTGATGCCAAAGAGCTCCATTTTGGTCTCATCTGACCACAACACTTTCACCCAGTTGTCCTCTGAATCATTCAGATGTTCATTGGCAAACTTCAGATGGGCATTTAAATGTGCTTTCTTGAGCAGGGGGACCTTGCGGGCGCTGCAGGATTTCAGTCCTTCACGGCGTAGTGTGTTACCAACTGTTTTCTTGGTGAATATAGTCTCAGCTGCCTTGAGATCATTGACAAGATCCTCCCGTGTAGTTCTGGGCTGATTCCTCACCGTTTTCATGATCATTGCAACTCCACGAGGTGAGATCTTGCATGGAGCCCCAGGCCGAGTGAGATTTACAGTTCTTTTGTGTTTCTTCCATTTGCAAATAATCGCACCAACTGTTGTCACCTTATCGCCAAGCTGCTTGGCGATGGTCTTGTAGCCCATTCCAGCCTTGTGTAGGTCTACAATCTTGTCCCTGACATCCTTGGAGAGCTCTTTGGTCTTGGCCATGGTGGAGAGTTTGGAATCTGATTGATTGATTTCTACTGTGAACAGGTGTCTTTTATACAGGTGTAGGGCTGTTACGGGAGGGCTGTGGGTGCATACGATCCAACGGGTAACAAACACAGTGGGCGGAGTTACGGGAGTACACGGGGGGGGGTGCCCGCAACGACGTCCGCATCAGGCAGCCTGGGGGGTTGTGATCCTGACGGGGGGTATAAAGGGGGAGGACAGAGAGAGCTCGGGGCTCAGTCTGGGAACGAAGGAGGAAGAAGGAAGATCTTCTAGTTAGAAGCCCTGGACTCCCCTCGACACCGCCCTTGTAAGGGCTGCGGAGGATCGAGCCAGAGGCGTGGTTCCGTGAACCAGGGTCAGTACCCTGGGACTCCGGAGACCGTAGCCCGACTCACCAGTGTCGGGCCAGTTAGCCTCCCCTAGCCCGTTAGTGGAGGACTTGGGAGTAGGTCAGGACTAGCTAGGGTGTATCCCCAGTTATCCGGGTGAGGGGGCCGCTACCCCCTCTAGTGCTGTCCTGTACCGACAAGCTTGAATAAACATACGTGTGCCTCAACCTGGGTGTCCAGCGTACTTACCGGTACTTCATCTGGTGTCAGAAGAACTACGGACATGGAAACACGCCAGACAGCTCGAGCCAGAGTACCGGAGGAGGACACTGCTGAAGTCATTGAGCCCGAGACGGCTCACCAAGACATGGCGCAGCCGGGGGCCGACGCGTTCCTACCGGGGCATCGGCATGAGGAGGGGCCGCAGCCAGACGCGCTACGGCTGGCTCACGAGAGACTGGCGGAGCTACTGTACGCCGCTGCCGCCACGCTGGAAAACATCACGCGGCTGGGGGCTGGTGGTCCACCACGGGGCGAGGGGAGTCGTCGACCTGAGCGCCTTCCCGCCATTTCTGAAGACTCCAACTTTGAATTTCCCGCCATCGTTACGGCAGCTGCAGAGGGCGTGGCCGGGCTCAACCTTGGGTCCGACACCGCTCTCGCTGGGACAGCTGCGTCATCACCAGCGGAGGGAGCGTCATCACATCGGCGACAGGCGATTCCATCTGCCATTTGCGCCGACGCACAGCCGAGTCCCGGGAATAACAGCCTGCAGACTTCCAAGGCGAAAGCTGCGCTGCAACAACGGCTGCCTCCGCTGAAAGAATTTGTTGGTGCAGAGGGCGACTGGGGCGGCTTCCAGCGACGCTTCATCGCCCACCAAGAAATGGCAAGGTGGTCCGACGATGAAGCCCTCTGCGCGCTGCCGGCGCTCCTCGACGCAGACGCGCTCGCCGCCCTCACATCGGCGCCGAAAGAGAAGCGGTCTACTCTGCCGAAGGCGCTACAACTGCTGGCCGGGGTCTATGGACCTTCAGCAGAATGCAGAGAGCAGTTCTACGAGCGCAAGCGGGGTGAAAAGGAGTCGCCCCTGGCATACAGGACGAGCCTCCTAGCGCTGGCTAAGACGGCTTTTCCCCGTATGGACGACGACGACGTGGACGCGATGGTCACGGAGAAAATACTCCTCCTGGCAGACGACCTGGACATCGCTGTCGTCGCACAGGAGGACGCTGAGATGACCTCTCTTCAGGCGGCGCGCCTCCTTCACGCCAACCTTCTGTCCCTGCGGCGGAAAGCCAGCAGGGCATCGGCAGGGCGTGCGGTGGCTGCAGCCACCCTTCCGACGGAGGAGCTCTTCGCCGTCGACCATCGACGGCAACAGGCGCAAGAAGTACGGTCGGCCCGGGACGGGTCAAGCCGTTTCAACCGCCCATCGTCTCCACCGGGGCTCCCGCGGTGTTTCAACTGCGGCGTCCGGGGCCACGTCGCCTCGGGGTGCCGCTCTCCGCGACAGCGCGGGACGACGGGACGCCGGCCCTCCTCTTCCCAAGCTCCAGCAACATGATCCGGCGAGTCGCGGCACCACACATGCTTGGCCAAAGCACCCACCCGTTGCACACTCTCGCACCACAACAAACGGGGGGCCGATGTCGCGTTGCAAGGGGCCAACGCGGATCACTGCGGGGACTCAAATCGAGCCCAAACAGTGGTCCGTGTTGGCCCATCGCGTGGTAGCCGCGTCGTCAGGGTCGTCGGCCGTGGTCGGACACATTGACGGGGTAGAAGTACGCATCTTGGTCGATACGGGGGCATCGGCGACAATCATTTCGGAATTAATTTACAATATTCTGCCCGTACAAAGCCGGCCTTTAATGCCGGTTAACGTCCCATTCTATGCCGCTAACGGGGGGCTCTCTCGGCATCATGGGACAGATTCGAGCGCAAATTTCTATTGGGGACATCAAATTGTCGGGGCCGATTTTCGTTTCCTCCTCGCTGGCGGTTCCGTGCCTGCTGGGGACGGATTTTTTAGGCAAAATGCCCATTCGTATTTTGATCGACCAAGGATGCATTGAGCTTCCGTCGGGGCGGCGCATGGCGTTCCTGCCATCCCCTGCGGCGGCTCCGACGGCGTTCGCGACGGTACCGGCGTTCGTTGTTAAGACTGTTCGTGTGCCGCCGGGAGCTCAAATGCTAGTGCCTCTGAAACTTCGTAAGCCCTTCGCTAAGGGCATAGGGGATCAGGGTGTTTTGCTGGGACCGTCTAGGGCCGGGGTTAATGGACCTCATTTGATTCCGGCCCAGACCGTTGTAAGAGGGGACGGGGACCCTTTCATCGCGGTCCTCAATGTGGGATCGCAGACGGTGGTGGTTCCTCAAGGGACGGTGCTCGCGCATGCGACGCCGATGCCCTGCGAGGTACCTGTCGCGAACCACGTTGGCTCTGCTTCCCGGATGCTCCCACATTCGGACAGCGATGAAGGGTGGCTCGACGCGCTTTGTGCGGAATCGACGGACCTGACAAATTCAGAGCGCCAACAGCTTAGAAGGCTACTGAGGGAATTTTCCGACGTTTTCAGTCGTGATAAATATGATTTGGGTTGCACTCACCTGCTGCGTCACCATATTGACACGGGTGACAGCGCGCCAATTCGCCAAAATCCGTTTCGGTTAAGTCCCGCCGAAAAGGACCATGTCAAATCGGCTGTTGATGACATGTTAGCCGCCGACATCATTTCTCCCTCCACCAGCCCGTGGGGAGCGCCGATCGTCCTGGTTAAAAAGCAGGACGGCTCGTTGCGGTTTTGCGTGGATTTTCGGCGCCTTAATAAAATTTCGGTTGCCGACGCATACCCGCTCCCACGGATGGACGAATCGCTGGACGCTTTGGCGGGAGCGCGATTCTTCTCCACACTAGATTTACTTTCGGGATTCTGGCAGCTTCCTCTGGACGATGATTCTAAGCCTAAAACTGCTTTCCGTACACCGCACGGCCTGTTCCAATTCAACCGGTTGCCGATGGGCTTACACTCAGCGCCGGCAACTTTCCAGCGATTGATGGAATTGGTTTTGGCTGGGTTGCAATGGGAGTCGTGCCTGATTTATTTGGATGACGTTATTGTCTTTGGTAAAACTTTTGACGAACATCTCCAGAGGTTGCGGGCGGTTTTCCTAAAGATGCGGGCTGCTAATTTGAAATTTAAGCCCCAGAAATGCCATTTGTTACGCGAGTCGGTGCGTTATTTGGGGCACATCGTAGGGCGCTCGGGTATTGCTACCGATCCCGCCAAAACGCAGTGTGTCAGCTCCTGGCCGACTCCAACCACGGTGGGAGAGGTCAGGAGTTTTATTGGCTTCGCATCATATTACCGACGCTTCGTCGCTAATTTTGCAACCATTGCAAAACCCCTACACGCGTTAACATCTAAAGGGGTCCGGTTCCACTGGGGTCAGGATGAGGAAGCTGCTTTCTGCTCCCTTCGGGACGCGCTGGTGAAGGCTCCTCCCTTGATTTACCCAGATTTTTCGAGGCCGTTTTTGCTCGACACCGACGCGAGCAACACGGGTATTGGAGGCGTGCTTTCCCAGGTGGTTGACGGCGTGGAACGGGTGGTCGCGTACGGCAGTCGGGTGTTGTCTCCAACGGAGCAAAGATATTGTGTCACCCGTAGGGAACTGTTGGCAATTGTCTATTTCATCCAACAGTATCGCCCATATCTGTACGGTCGGCATTTCACCGTCCGCACAGATCATGCGGCACTGCAGTACGCCCTGAATGTTCAACAGCCATCGGGACAATTGTCCCGATGGCTGGAGGTCCTCCAGGATTTCAGTTTTGAAACCACTTATCGTAAGGGCGTTCGCCACACCAACGCTGACGCTCTGTCACGGATGCCAACCGCCTCCGAATGCGCATGCCTCCTGGGGTCGGGGCGTTGCAAGCCAGTAGGGGACATGATGGTTCCGGTCCTGGCGGCGGCCGCCGACGATGAAACGGTAGTCCCCATTGATATCGCCGAACAGGGGAGAGATTCCCTGCTTGGATTGCCCGTTGATGAATGGGGGCGCCTCCAGTTGGAGGATGCCTCCCTCCTCGCGTTGCGTCGTCGCGCCGGGGAGAGGGGGCGTGTGACGGGTCATGCCGACGCATGAGAAACCCATGCGGGCTTGCTTATGCATTGGGACGGGAAATCCCAGCGTCACCGGCTGGTGGTCCCTTCTGGCCTACGGGGTAAGGTGGTGTGGGCTGCTCATGAGCGCCTCCTCCACCTAGGTACCCAGAAAACACTCGCCTTGCTCCAGCTGAATTATTTTTGGCCGGGCATGACTAGGGATGTCGCTGATCTGTTGGCGGCATGCCCTCAGTGTGCGCAGCGCAAACCACCAGCATGGGAGTCGAACCCGCCCTTGCAGTCCATCCAGGTCTCCAGAATAAATGAACTGGTCGCACTGGACATTCTGGGGCCATTCCCCGCCACCCCCAGGGGAAATAAATATTTGCTTACTGGGGTCGAATATTTTACGCGCTGGCCTATGGCCTGGCCCCTGGCGAATCAGTCGGCAGCAGCCATCGTCGACGCCTTTGTCCAAGGTTATGTCATGGACAAAGGTGCCCCGGAGCGGTTGTTGACCGACCAGGGTAGAAATTTTTCCGGGAAACTCCTAAAACAAGTCTGTGATCTCCTAGGAACGAAAAAAATTCGAACCTCTCCTTATCACCCGCAAACGGACGGGATGGTCGAGCGTCTGCATCGCACCATCTCGTCTATGTTGTCGCAGCAAGTCTCGGACTCACAGACTGATTGGGACTTACAAATTCAAGGGGTTCTAGCGGCATACAGATTGGCTCCCCATGCTGCGACGGGATTTTCACCATTCTTTCTTATGTATGGCCGCGAACCCGACCCACCTGTTCCGGCACAGCTGCAGATCCCCGCGCCGCTGGGTAAAATTAAATTGGATGAACACGTTAAATTTAACCTTGACAAACTGACTGAGGCGCGGGATGCTGCGAGGCTAAATTCTGACAGGCGTCAAAAGGCGAACGAGCGCCTCAGGCGGGCTCGCGCGCACGTGCTGCAGTGGAAGCCGGGGGACAGGGCATGGCTGCACTGTCCCCCAGGTACCACTCGCGACCTCCTCTAAACTCGTGCGCCCGTGGCGGGGCCCCGTCGAGGTTGTCGAGGTTTTGAGGCCTCAGTGCGTTCGAATCAAATGGGGCAGGCGCCGGTGGTTTGTACACCCCTCTAGGCTAAAACCGTTTGTTGCGGTGCGAGGGCCCACTCCACACGCGCGGGGCCAAGCATGTGGGGGGTCGACCGACTCGGATGGTCCGTCGCTGCTCTCGCCTGATGTGTTGCCGGCTGTCCCACCCACAGGTGCACCGGGAATGACGGGCTCACGCCCTAGAACCCACACGGGTGATGCCGACAGTCGCGCGACTTCAATCGCGACCTCACCTCGAATGGGACAGCCGCCACCGGATGGTCCGCCGTCCGGGGTTGCCCCGTGTGACGGGCCTGCGGCAAGGACGCGCGCTAAAATGCGCAGACTCTTATAATATACAGAAGGAAGAAAAAGAATTTTTTATTTTTTATTTTATTTATTTTCCTTCACGTGTCATGGTTACTGTATGCTGCGTCGGTGGTGTGCTCCTTGCACACTGTGTGTGTTGTGTTGTGTGGGCGCGGTGTGTGTGTGTGGGTGGGTGCGTTGTGTGTCGTGGGTGTGCTGTGTGTGCTGGGGGGAGTTCCTGGCTAGTTGTATATACGTGCTTTTACGGATTTCGTATTTATGCGGGAGGGGGGGGTGCGTCGGACATTCCCTTCGGGGGTAGGGTTGTTGTTCTTGTTGTTCTTCAATTTGCATTTTGTTGGAAAAAAATGAGGCACACACGGGGTCGAGGGGTAAATGTTCCTTTATTTGGAATTGTTGCAGCCGGGACGGCTGCGAGCTGTAATGGGGGGGGTGATGTAGGGCTGTTACGGGAGGGCTGTGGGTGCATACGATCCAACGGGTAACAAACACAGTGGGCGGAGTTACGGGAGTACACGGGGGGGGGGTGCCCGCAACGACGTCCGCATCAGGCAGCCTGGGGGGTTGTGATCCTGACGGGGGGTATAAAGGGGGAGGACAGAGAGAGCTCGGGGCTCAGTCTGGGAACGAAGGAGGAAGAAGGAAGATCTTCTAGTTAGAAGCCCTGGACTCCCCTCGACGCCGCCCTTGTAAGGGCTGCGGAGGATCGAGCCAGAGGCGTGGTTCCGTGAACCAGGGTCAGTACCCTGGGACTCCGGAGACCGTAGCCCGACTCACCAGTGTCGGGCCAGTTAGCCTCCCCTAGCCCGTTAGTGGAGGACTTGGGAGTAGGTCAGGACTAGCTAGGGTGTATCCCCAGTTATCCGGGTGAGGGGGCCGCTACCCCCTCTAGTGCTGTCCTGTACCGACAAGCTTGAATAAACATACGTGTGCCTCAACCTGGGTGTCCAGCGTACTTACCGGTACTTCACAGGTAACAAGCTGATATTAGGAGCACTCCCTTTAAGAGTGTGCTCCTAATCTCAGCTCGTTACCTGTATAAAAGACACCTGGGAGCCATAAATCATTCTGATTGAGAGGGGGTCAAATACTTATTTCCCTCATTAAAATGCAAATCAATTTATAACATTTTTGACATGCGTTTTTCTGGATTTTTGTTGTTGTTATTCTGTCTCTCACTGTTCAAATAAACCTACCATTAAAATTATAGACTGATCATTTCTTTTTCAGTGGGCAAACGTACAAAATCAGCAGGGGATCAAATACTTTTTTACCTCACTGTATGTGTGTGTCTCTCTTTGTGTGTCTCTGTGTCATCTCTCTCTGTGTGTCTATGTGTGTGTCTCTCTCTCTGTGTCTTTCTGTCATCTCTCTCTGCTTATGTGTCTGTCTATGTGTCTCTGTGTCTGTGTTTTGTCTCTCTCTCAAATTGAGCAATCTTTGGAAGAACGTTATCAACCAGTTGGGGTGTTGACTGTTATGTTAGCTGACTCTCTGTTGTATTGCATTACATTTCTAAGTTTACTAGGTTTTTTTTCTCTTTCATTTGTACCTGATGATGATTGCTTGTGTTGCAATCGAAACGTCGTATGCTATTTGCACACAGCGTTGGTTTAGGTGCTTTTTGTGGAATATTTTGCTGTTTTTCCCTGGATTTTAATGTTTGCACAGTCACATAGTCACTTTAAGATGTTTCCTCGTTCATGTTTTTGTTTTTTGTTTGTTACGGTTGCATCTGATTCAAGAGCCGAATGGCTCACGGGGCTATACCAAATAAATGAAACTGAAAGTATAATGTAATTTATTTATTTATTCTACGTGACTTTACCGAAAGAACCAAAGAGTATCTTGCTTAAGTTTTAATTTCTCTTCACCTGGCTCGCTACTTTGTAACTTTGTTTTATTTGAAATATTCACACTTTTTTTTCATTTTTTACCAGGCCACGCCCGCTTGAGCTGCTGTACCGCTCTTGTTTTCAGAAGCGACCTGCTCACAACAACAACAAGGTGAGGCTTGTCAACAGCGTGGTGGTGTTCACTCTAGATGCGTGGCGGTGTTCACTCTGGACGCGTGGCGGTGTTCACTCTGGACGCGTGGCGGTGTTCACTCTGAACGCGTGGCGGTGTTCACTCTGGACGCGTGGCGTTGTTCACTCTGGACACGTGGCGTTGTTCGCTCTCTGCATGTGGAGTGGGGACAATCGGGGGATCCGGAGGGAAATCCACGCGACCACGGGAAGAGAGAAAGACACACAAACTAAATATACAGCAGGCGTCAGGGTTGGGATGAATCCACGACTTCCTGTATGCCAGGAGAGGTAGTTAACATCTCACCACGGGGAGCAAGAGAGACACGCAGCCTCGGCGATGTTGATTAATCCTCATTGAATTACTTTGTGGAGTCAGGAAGCATTAATAGTGAGTGGATGAAGGTGGCTAGGCATGGGTCTAGACACACCTCTTAACCATGCCAGTGTGTGACAGTGTAAAGTTTGTGTTTGCAGTTAAGTCTATTAACTCTATTGAACACGGAGGTTATGCTGTATCACAACAATAGTTTGTTTTTGTTTTCCTCTGGAACTTTATAAGAATGGAAACAGTCAAGAAGTTAACACAGCACACACATGCAGCTGAAGTCAGATCTGTTCATTCCAGCGTGCAAGGACATCGTGAGCCTGGCTGGCTTCACACCTCTAAGTTGCGATTGAACATTAATTTATGCATTTTTGCATAACACAAATAGTATTATTTTCAACACCTTTTGCTATGTCAGCTAAATTTAGCTTTCATAAATATTCCTTTTGTAGCTAGACAGCCTAAAATTGTGTGCTCGGAGTTTTGGGTTAACATTCATTTTGAAGATACGAGGGCTTCCAGGCATGTTTATGACCATTCACCCTCTCATTGTGTGCCAGAACAGCCCGTGTGATGAATTTGGGAAACTTTTTCACTATGTCATGAATATATGAATAAGTGTCGACTTATAAGTCATGTGTTACTGTGTAAATATGCATTCCTCTGTGCATCGATACTGACGTGGATGTAACTTTTTTTCTGTCTGCAGCTGTCGCTTCCTCTGCAGAATTGGTCTGATGGAGCAAAGGCACTCGGCGCGGCTCGGTGCAAAAAGGCAACAATGCGACCGGTGTGCATACAGCACGGATCATCCTGGACATTTGACAAGGCACCAGAAAACTCACACAGGAGAGAAACCCTTCAAGGGCAGTGTGTGTGGGAAGGCGTTTTCAGATTCATCTACTCGTGTAAAACACCAGAGAATGCACACGGGAGAGAAACCCTTCAAGTGCAGTGTGTGTGGGAAGGCGTTTTCACAGTCAACTAATCTTGTAGCACACCAGAGAACACACACAGGAGAGAAACCCTTCAAGTGCAGTGTGTGTGGGAAGGCGTTTTCACAGTCAACTAATCTTGTAGCACACCAGAGAACACACACGAGAAAGAAACCCTTCAAGTGCAGTGTGTGTGGGAAGGCGTTTTCACAGTCATCTACTCTTGTAACACACCAGAGAACACACACCGGAGAGAAACCCTTCAGGTGCACTCTGTGCGGGACGGCATTTGCACGTAAACAAAATCTTCAAGTACACCAGAGAACACACACGGGAGAGAAACCCTTCAAGTGCAGTGTGTGTGGGGAGGCGTTTGCACAGTCATATTCTCTTGAAAGACACCAGAGAACACACACGGGAGAGAAACCCTTCAAGTGCAGTGTGTGTGGGAAGGCGTTTGCACGTTCATCTGCTCTTGAAAGACACCAGAGAACACAGAAGCATCAGAAGATCCACAAGGAGTGGAGTCTGAAATCAGCTTGCGAAAGTCAAAGTTCCGCAATGAGCCCATCCCTCGTGAAACAAGAACCGGAAGACAATTCCAGCTTGGACGCTTTTAAAGGTATCGAGGTGAAACATGAAGAGGTGAAGGTGAAATTTGAAGAAGTGATGGTGAAGAGCGAAGAAGTGATGGTGAAATGTGAAGAAGTGATGGTGAAGAGTGAAGAAGTGATGGTGAAGAGCGAAGAAGTGATGGTGAAGAGCGAAGAAGTGAAGGTAAAATGTGAAGATGAAGATTCAACTCCAAAATCTGACCTTCACATCGATGGAGGCAACGTGAAGCAGGAGGAGAATTCTGACTGTGAGGCAGAGCGAGGCAACTCCCAGCAGTTTGTGGAAGTGGAGGTGTGGGTGGACTTCCTCCGAGACAATACAAAGTCAAATGGAGACCCGGTAGATGCGTAAGCTTGAGACGATGTCGCTCCAATAGATGCACCTTTGTCACAGGCTTTTAATGACAAGAATGTGAAGTTGAACACTCAATTCCTAGGTTCAACCTGCAGAGTAAGAGCGGCCAGTCTGTGTGGACCTATGGGTTGGGTAGATCTCTAACCAGGAGCGAGAGCCAATAAGCTCCCAAGCATTCACTATGTTATCAATTGCATTTATATGGCAACTCTGAGTTTTGCATCGTATCTCGTTTCAAACACTCGAAGAGCATCCCCAAGTAGCAGCTGCCCCTGTGTGGCACAAGGTGGTGGCCGTGCACCGGCCTGCATGTGGACAAGAGCCTGTCAGGGGGCGATGGTTGATGTGGCATCTTAGTTGTGGAGTTTGTAGGTAATGTTTAGAATTTCATCAATTTTGACCCAGATGCCAGCATGCAATGGCCTACTCGTTTTGAATGGTGCATTAGTATGTTGTACATACACTGTTAAGCAGACGGTGCGTATTTTTTAAATTAGCTTCTTGTTAATAGGATGTAACCTAATGCAGTATATTTCAGTGCAGTAATTCAATTTTGTTAATATGCCTGTCAATAATTTAGAATGAATACTTGTATGATGGTGTGCGTACATGTATAATTTTGTCTATAAGGGTCAAACATTGAATAAGTGATGTTAGGACAAAGTGTGTGTTTTGCAAGTAACCTGTACATATCACTCAGGTGAGACTCATAGTTCTTGTGATACAGGTCAAAGGGTACTTTTGTGTTTTCAGGACGCGACGGCCTTTGGAGCAACTCATTGTCTTTGAAATAGGGAGCACACTCGGATCATTCATCAGTTACAAGGCGACCACTCAAAAGTTACACGTAGAGGAGATACATTCTCAACAACACGAATTATAATTTTGTATTACGTGTTGACGTAGATTTTGTCGAATTAGGACGAGAAATGGTCCTTGCTGATTAACGTCTGGATGTTGACAACCATGGGTTGAAGCAAGCCTGACCGCCTGTGGTGCCCCTCACAACCATTTACGGCCTTGGGCCAGGAAAGTCATGAAAAAAATGCACACGAACGACGCATCCACGCAAGCACCCGATGCTCCGTTTAAAAGTTTTAAAATGAAACAACTTTGAATTGTATTATTTTTGAATTAGATAATTGTATTTCTTCATTAAAGCTTATTTCATTTTACAACTGGAAGACTTCATTGAAAACAACATTTCGTGTGAAATTTCTCTAGTCGTGAGGTAAATGGCCTTACCAGGGTTCGGTTCGATGCGGACTTTCACCTGGTTGGGATCGCGGGGTGGAGATAAGGCGACACAGAGCTGGCTGTGCCAGAAGACCGCCGTGTGCAGATCGATTCCAACGCGATCGAACGTCTGTCCCTGCTCCTCCGTCGTTCATGTAGGGGGCGAGTAGGTTTGCATCGCCTCCTGCATGAAAACGAATGCAAAGTGCAGTGGTCATCACAGATGAAGTTGTGTGCTTATATAAGAGTACTCGCGGGAAGTACCCGGCGTGAAATTTCCCACCTTGTATCGTAATCTATAGGATACTAAGGCTAAGCACACCCGAGGATTGCACTTTTGTTGAAAAATTAAGTTGCAAATATTTGTCCATTATTGGCCAAAAACGGCATAGGTTAGTATGCCGATTTTATATATTGGGACGTGCACATTTCATCATAAAATGTTCAACGTTTAATCTAATACATAGCATACTAAGGCTAAATACAATGGAGCAATGAACTTTTGTCGACAAATAAGGCTGAAAGTTTGGCCAATTTTGGCCGATTTTATTCTTTTACTTTAAAATTTCATGGTGAAATTTCCCACCTTGTATCGTAATGTATAGGAAACTAAGGCTAAACACACCCGAGGATTGCACTTTTGTTAAAAAATGAAGTTGTAAAAATGTGTCCATTATTGGTACGTGAACATTTCATCATAAAATATTCCACTTTTAATCTAATACACGGCATACTAAGGGTAAATACAATTGATTAATTAACTTTTTGTTGAAAAGGAGAGCTATGAAAATTTTGCTTATTTTGGTTAAAACGGGCATAAGTATGGCGATTTTATTTTTGGGACGTGAAAATGTAATCGTGAAATTTCCCACTTTTAAAGTAACATAGAGCATACTAATGCTGAACAAAATGGAGGAATTCACTTTTTCTTGGAAAATCTAGCTATGAAAATTGAGAAAATTTTGGCCAAGAACAGCATTGGTAAAGTATGCCGATTTGATCTTTTTACTTCAAATTTCATGGTCAAATTTCCCACTTTTAATGTAATATATAGGCTAGTCAGTCTAAACACAACCGAGGAATGCACTTTTTGTTAAAAAATACAGCTGTAAAAATTCGTTCAATTTTAGTATGTCGATTTTCTGTTTGGGACGTGAACATTTCATCGTGAAATTTTCCACTTTTAATCTAATACGTGGCATACTAAGGCTAAATACAATGGAGGAATTAACTTTCGTCCTAAAATAAAGCTGTCAAAGTTGGGCTTATTGAGCCTAAAAACGACACAGTATGCCGATTAACTTTTTTACATTCGAAAATTTCATGCATGAAATTCCCCACTTTTTAACGTAATATATGGGCTACTCAGGCTAAACACAACCAAGGAATGCACTTTTCGTTGCAAAAAAAAGCTAACAAAATTTTGATCGATTTTGCCAAAAAACGGCCTAGGTTAGTATGGCGATTATCTTTTATGGACGTGAAAATGTCATCGTGAAATGTCGCCAGCGGTGTGCTGGAGAGCCAAGCCACGACATCTACAAAGTGCTGCTCATAGCGAGTAGCAGCACCGATGGAGGTCGTCACGGCACACACAGAGGGGGTGGGTGGCCAGCACCACGCCCGGCCGCCTTTGTCTCCCTAGTGGCGATGTTGACACACCGCACCGGGTACTCGTTTGAGGCTGAGTCGACGAAGGGGAGGCTCAGGACCGGCTCAGAAAGTCGTCACTGGCGGTGTTGGCCACGAGCGGGAATGGAACTCGGCTGGTCGGTACGGAGCGCAGCGCTCACCACGACACTGCCGCTCCCCTTCTGTCAACAAACTTGAACTCTGACCCCGCCCTCTGACGTCACCGCTCAGCGTGACCTCATCGGCATCAAACGCGAGGGGGAGGTGTACCGCGCAAGTGACGTCATGTCACCTGCTGCCGCGTGACGTCACGAGGTAACGGAAAGTTGCCGCTCCGCGCGGGAACTGAAATCCGAGGTAAGAAATTCTCATCGCGGTTGTGGTGGTTGTTGTTGTGGTGGTGGTTGTGGTTGTTGTTTACCGAGGTAGAGCCTCGCTCTCTCTCTCTCGTAGGGATGTTATTTGAGTAGCAGCGAGCATGGAAGCGATGTCCAGATTTAAACTTTACAACGCGGGGCCTTGCCTCCTGCCCTCGCCTGGTCGCGTTCGCTTCAATTCTCTCGCTTAGTTTAGCAATTTCGATTTAAAGCTTTCGTGACTGCAGTGATTCATCTGCTTGGTTCTTTCGGTAAAGTCATCACGTAGAATGGAAATAATAAAACAAAATAATACAAATAAAACATAGCATTTTATTATGTTTTATATCACGTAGAATGGAAACAAAAAAATAGTCTTATTTTTAATATTTGTTTTATTTTATTATTTCCATTCTACGTGACTTTACCGAAAGAACCAAGAAGATAGTTTAGCAACCTGTGGAAGAACGCGATCAGCCAGGCGATGCGTTAGTTGTGTTAACTCTAGATTTGAAGCTTTCGTGACTGCAGTGATTCATACTCTTAGGTTTGTTCGGTAAAGTCACCGTGTAGGTGAAAAATTAAATAAAAATTAATAAAAGTAACAATAGAAATAAAATATAAAATAATAAATCACGACGTTTCGGAGGCAACACAAGTCATCAGGTGGGACCGTCACAGCCAGATTTGCTGCATCAAGTGAGGCGTGATTTTTTATTATTTTATTTCTATTTTTACTTTTATTAATTTTAATTTAATTTTCTACCTACATGGTGACTTTACCGAAACAACCTAAGAGTACGTTAGTTGGTGTGTTGACCGACTCTCTGTGTTGTATTACATTTCAAATATTAAGTTTGTTTGATTAAGTGTCTCTCTCTGTGTGCAGTCACCAAAGCTCCAAATCTCTCATTGACACAAGGCCGTAATTATAATGTTATAATAAATATAATATATATTAATTATAATGTTATAATAAGTATAATATGTTATAATAATTATAACATGTTATAATAATCATAATGTTATAATAATTAAAATACTCAAATATGCCCCTCCAATATATTGCTGTAAAAATCTTTAAAAATAATAATTGCGATGCTCTGTTAATAAAAACAACTATTTGCTAAACCTTGGCCACAAAATCTGGACTTGTCTTCATATAACGATGCATAGATTTCTGTTTACATGATTGCGTTGTACTTTATGAATCCCTAATCTCTGCCATTACATAATATGAAACAAGGAAAGGTAAAAAAGAAAAAACAGAGCAATGTAATACAACACACTATTAGACATTATTGTATCAAATAAAACAAATTCCATCCCATGTGTTAGTGAACTTTTAAAAATATTTTTGGGAGGAAATGGCAGGAAATGAGTTTTCAAATTTAGATATTTTTCTGGGGGGGGACCCCAGACCCCCTGGAAGATTTGGTCCCCCCCGATGTTCTCTGTGTGTCTCTGTGTGTGTCTCTCTCTGTGTCTGTCATGTCTCTGTGTGTGTCTCTGTGTGTGTGTCTGTGTCATCTATCTGTGTGTCTCTGTGTGTGTGTGTCTCTCTCTGTGTCTGTCATGTCTCTGTGTGTGTCTCTCTCTGTGTGTCTGTGTCATCTATCTGCGTGTCTCTGTGTGTGTGTGTCTCTCTCTGTGTCTGTCATGTCTCTGTGTGTGTCTCTCTCTGTGTGTCTGTGTCATCTATCTGTGTGTCTCTGTGTGTGTGTGTGTCTGTCATGTCTCTGTGTGTGTCTCTCTCTGTGTGTCTGTGTCATCTATCTGTGTGTCTCTGTGTGTGTGTGTGTCTCTCTCTGTGTCTGTCATGTCTCTGTGTGTGTCTCTGTGTGTCTGTGTCATCTCTCTGTGTGTCTCTGTGTGTGTGTGTCTCTCTCTGTGTCTGTCATGTCTCTGTGTGTGTCTCTCTCTGTGTGTCTGTGTCATCTCTCTGTGTGTCTCTGTGTGTGTGTCTCTCTCTGTGTCTGTCATGTCTCTGTGTGTGTCTGTCTCTGTGTGTGTGTGTGTCTCTCTCTGTGTCTGTCATGTCTCTGTGTGTCTCTCTCTGTGTGTCTGTGTCATCTCTCTGTGTGTCTCTGTGTGTGTGTCTGTCTCTCTCTCTGTGTCTGTCATGTCTCTGTGTGTGTCTCTCTCTGTGTGTCTGTGTCATCTCTCTGTGTGTCTCTGTGTGTGTGTGTGTCTCTCTCTGTGTCTGTCATGTCTATGTGTGTGTCTCTCTCTGTGTCTCTGTGTCATCTCTCTGTGTGTCTCTGTCATCTCTCTCTGTGTGTCTATGTGTGTATCTCTCTCTCTCTCTGTGTCTTTCTGTCATCTCTCTCTGCTTATGTGTCTGTCTATGTGTCTCCGTGTCTGTGTTTTGTCTCTCTCTCAAATTGAGCAATCTTTGGAAGAACGTAATCAACCTGTTGGGGTGTTGACTGTTATGTTAGCCGACTCTCTGTGTTGTATTGCATTGCATTTCTAAGTTTACTAGGTTTGTTTCCTCTTTCATTTGTACCTGATGATGATTGCTTGTGTTGCAATCGAAACGTCATTTGCTATTTGCACACAGCGTTGGTGTACGGTGCTTTTTGTGGAATATGTTGCTGTTTTTCCCTGGATTTTATGTTTGCACAGTCACATAGTCACTTTAAGATGTTTTCTCGTTCATGTTTTTGTTTGTTGCGGTTGCATCCGATTCAAGAGCCGAATGGCTCACGGGGCTATACCAAATAAATGAAACAGAAACTATAATTTTATTTATTTATTTATTCTATGTGACTTTACCGAAAGAACCAAAGAGTATCTTGCATAAGTTTTAATTTCTCTTCACCTGGCTCGCTACTTTGTAACTTTGTTTTATTTGAAATATTCACACTTTTTTTTTCATTTTTTACCAGGCCACGCCCGCTTGAGCTGCTGTACCGCTCTTGTTTTCAGAAGCGACCTGCTCACAACAACAACAAGGTGAGGCTTGTCAACAGCGTGGTGGTGTTCACTCTGGACGCGTGGCGGTGTTCACTCTGGATGCGTGGCGTTGTTCACTCTGGACGCGTGGCGGTGTTCACTCTGGACGCGTGGCGGTGTTCACTCTGGACGCGTGGCGTTGTTCACTCTGGACACGTGGCGTTGTTCACTCTAGACGCGTGGCGGTGTTCTAGACGCGTGGTGGTGTTCACTCTAGACGCGTGGCGGTGTTCACTCTAGACACGTGGCGGTGTTCACTCTAGACGCATGGTGGTGTTCACTCTAGACGCGTGGCGGTGTTCACTCTAGACGCGTGGCGGTGTTCACTCTAGACGCGTGGCGGTGTTCACTCTAGACGCGTGGAGGTGTTCACTCTAGACGCTTGGCGGTGTTCACTCTGGACGCGTGGCGGTGTTCACTCTGGACGCGTGGCGGTGTTCACTCTGGACGCGTGGCGGTGTTCACTCTGGACGCGTGGCGGTGTTCACTCTGGACGCGTGGCGGTGTTCACTCTAGACGCGTGGCGGTGTTCACTCTGGACATGTGGAGGGGATACCTGGGGATTGGGAAGGAAATCAACGCGACCACTGGGAGAGAGAGAGAGACACGCAGCCTCGGCTGTGTTGGTTGATCCTCAATGAATTACTTGGTGGAGTGAGGAAGCATTAATACTGAGCAGGTGAAGGTGGCCAGGCGTGGGTCTGGACACACCACCACCTGTGAACCATGCTGCCAGTGTGTGACAGTGGTGGAGCCAGTGGGGGTGGGGTGGCACGTGCCCCCCCAACGATCCGATCGAAATCTCTAATTTCGATGGGATCATTGGGGTTTATTAGTAACTAGCTTCACTACCCGGCTTTGCCCGGGACTTGGATTCTTGTCTTGGATTAAAACACGTCCTACGCGGAGTGTTTGGGGGGGGGGGGTGACGTCAGCAAGCACGCTATGTAATGCTTCCGCATGCGGGTGTGACATCACAGATATGACGTCACCGCTCACTTGCGTGCAAAATAAATGCATTATTGCGCCCCACCCCCTCCCCCCCAAAATACACAAGTCTATTTTTATACTTTTCGCATTGTGTACAGTCTGGAAGCTACCCACATGCCTAATTTTAAGTTTGTTGCATGTTTTCGAACAGACAATCACAAATTTCCCTTTTATATATATAGATAAATCAGCATTTTGCGACCCCCACCGCCACCGTGTGGCATGTTATTACGTGCCAGGGACTCTGAGAGGACAACAGTCCGTGTCCATAATTGGCAATAAGAAACGGCAAAGCAGTTACAAGCGACTCGCAGAATTGTGCGCAGTTGCGTCTACAGTACACGACTTCCCTGAAGGCATCAACACCTTCAGTGAGCACGATGCCGATCACACGCGTCAAATAAAAAGCAAGGGACAAGTTCTTACAACTCCTTACTAACAACTTCTTGCTTAATAACTGGAGGGGTTTCCCCCCGTACCTGAAAATCCTGGCTCCGCCTCTTGAGTGTGTGACAGTATGAAGTTTATAGTTGCAGTAAAGTCTATTAACTCCATTGAGCACGGAGGTTTTTCCAAAACAGTAGTTGTATTTTTTTTCATCTGGAACTCTTTATAAGAATGGAGTCAGGAAGTTATCACAGCACACGGTGCAGCTGAAGTCGGAACTGTTCATCCCAGCATTCAAGGACATCTGTGCCTGGCTTCACACCTCTAAGTTGTGATTGAACATTAATTTATGCATTTCTGCAGAACAAAAATTGTATTATTTTCAACACCCTTTGCTATGTCAGCTGAATTTATCTTTCATAAATATTCCTTTTGAAGCCAGACAGCTGAAATTTTGTGCTCGGAGTTTTGGGTTAACATTCATTTTGAAGATACGAGGGCTTCCAGGCACGGTTATAACCATTTGCCCTCTCATTGTGTGCCAGAACAGCCCGTGTGATGAATTTGGGACACTTTTTCACTTTATCATGAATATATGAATAAGTATAGACGTGTAAGTCACGTGTGACTGTGTATATGCATTCTTCTGTGCATCGATATTGATGTGTAGATGGTGTGGATATTCTTTTTTTCTGTCTGCAGCTGTCGCTGCCTCTGCAGAATTGGTCTGATGGAGCAAAGGCAGTCGGCGCGGTTCGGTGCAAAAAGGCAACAATGTGACCGGTGTGCATACAGCACGGATCATCCTGGAAATTTGACACAGCACCAGAGAACTCACACAGGAGAGAAACCGTGCAAGTGCAGTGTGTGTGGGAAGGCGTTTGCACGTTCAGCTCATCTTGTAGAACACCAGAGAACACACACGGGAGAGAAACCCTTCAAGTGCAGTGTGTGTGGGAAGGCGTTTTCATATTCATCTTCTCTTCATGTACACCAGAGAATACACACGGGAGAGAAACCCTTCAAGTGCAGTGTGTGTGGGAAGACGTTTTCAGATTCATCTAGTCTTGTAACACACCAGAGAATACACACGGGAGAGAAACCCTTCAAGTGCAGTGTGTGTGGGAATGCATTTGCACAGTCATCTGTTCTTGAAAGACACCAGAGAACACACACGGGAGAGAAACCCTTCAAGTGCAGTGTGTGTGGGAAGGCGTTTGCACGTTCATCTGCTCTTCATGCACACCAGAGAACACACACGGGAGAGAAACCCTTCAAGTGCAGTGTGTGTGGGAAGGCGTTTTCACAGTCAATTAATCTTGTAGCACACCAGAGAACACACACAGGAGAGAAACCCTTCAAGTGCAATGTGTGTGGGAAGTTGTTTTCACATTCATGTCTTAGAAGACACCAGAGAACACACACGGGAGAGAAACCCTTCAAGTGCAGTGTGTGTGGGAAGGCGTTTTCAGATTCATCTACTTGTGTAATACACCAGAGAACACACACGGGAGAGAAACCGTTCAAGTGCACTGTGTGTGGGAAGGCGTTTTCAGATTCATCTGCTCTTGTAACACACCAGAGAATACACACAGGAGAGAAACCCTTCAAGTGCAGTGTGTGTGGGAAGGCGTTTTCACAGTCAATTCATCTTGTAGCACACCAGAGAACACACACAGGAGAGAAACCCTTCAAGTGCACTGTGTGTGGGAGGGCGTTTGCACAGTCATCCGCTCTTGTAACACACCAAAGAACACACACGGGAGAGAAACCCTTCAAGTGCAGTGTGTGTGGGAAGGCGTTTTCACAGTCAATTAATCTTGTAGCACACCAGAGAACACACACAGGAGAGAAACCCTTCAAGTGCAATGTGTGTGGGAAGTTGTTTTCACATTCATGTTCTCTTGTAGCACACCAGGGAACTCACAGAGGAGAGAAACCCTTCAAGTGCAGTGTGTGTGGGAAGGCGTTTTCATATTCATCTTCTCTTCATGTACACCAGAGAATACACACGGTAGAGAAACCCTTCAAGTGCAGTGTGTGTGGGAAGACGTTTTCAGATTCATCTAGTCTTGTAACACACCAGAGAATACACACGGGAGAGAAACCCTTCAAGTGCAGTGTGTGTGGGAAGGCATTTGCACAGTCATCTGTTCTTGAAAGACACCAGAGAACACACACGGGAGAGAAACCCTTCAAGTGCAGTGTGTGTGGGAAGGCGTTTGCATGTTCATCTGCTCTTCATGCACACCAGAGAACACACACGGGAGAGAAACCCTTCAAGTGCAGTGTGTGTGGGAAAGCGTTTGCATGGTCATCACATCTTGAACAACACCAGAGTACACACACGGGAGAGAAACCGTTCAGGTGCAGTTTGTGCAGGAAGGCGTTTGCACAGTCATCTGCTCTTGAAAGACACCAGAGAATACACACGGGAGAGAAACCCTTCAAGTGCAGTGTGTGTGGGAGGGCGTTTGCACGTTCAGCTCATCTTGAAAAACACCAGAGAACACAGAAGCATCAGAAGATCCACAAGGAGTGGAGTCTGAAATCAGCTTGTGAAAGTCAAAGTGCCGCAATGATCTCATCCCTCATCAAACAAGAACCGGAAGAAAATCCCAGCTTGGACACTTTTAAAGGTGTCAAGGTGAAATATGAAGAGGTGAAGGTGAAATGTGAAGACGTGATGGTGAAGAGCGAAGAAGTGAAGGTAAAATGTGAAGATGAAGATTCAACTCCCAAATCGGACCTTCACATCGATGGAGGCAACGTGAAGCAGGAGGAGAATTCTGACTGTGAGGCAGAGCGAGGCAACTCCCAGCAGTTTGTGGAAGTGGAGGTGTGGGTGGACTTCCTCCGAGACAATACAAAGTCAAATGGAGACCCGGGAGATGCGTAAGCCTTAGACCAGTGGTTCTTAAGCTGGGTTCGATCGAACCCCAGGGGTTCGGTGAGTCAGTCTCAGGGGTTCGGCGGAGGTTAAGACACACACCTGACTCATGATTGTGCACCAGTAAAACATGTACCTATGTTTTGAATTTGAAAACATATTTTATTTTTCCAATTAAGAAGTGTTCTGTGAATGCGCATATGAAACTGGTGGGGTTCAGTACCTCCAACAAGGTTAAGAACCACTGCCTTAGACGATGCCGCTCCAATAGATGCACCTTTGTCACATGCCTTTAATGACAAGAATGTGAAGTTGAACACTCAGTTCCTAGGTTCAACCTGCAGGGTAAGAGCGGCCAGTCTTTGTGGACCTGTGGGTTGGGTAGATCTCTAACCAGGAGCGAATGCCAATAAGCTCCCAAGCATTCACTGTTATCAATTGCATTTATATTGTGCTTGCTTAATTGCCTCGGCAACTCGGAGTTTTGTATCGTATCTCGTCTCAAACACTCCAAGAGCATCCCCAAGCAGCAGCTGCCCCTGTGTGGCACAAGGTGGTGGCCCTTTACCGGCCTGCATGTGGACAAGAGCCTGTCAGTAGGGGGCGATGGTTGATGTGGCATCTCAGTTGTGGAGTTTGTAGGTAATGTTTAGAATTTGCTAAATTTTTACCCAGATGCCAGCATGCAATGGCCGACTCGTTTTGAATGGTGCATTAGTATGTTGTACATACACTGTTAAGCAGACGGTGCGTATTTTTTTAAATTAGCTTGTTATTAGGATGTAACCTAATGCAGTATATTTCAGTGCAGTAATTATTGCCTGTCAATAATTTAGAATGAATACTTGTCTGATTGTGTGCGTACATGTACCATTTTGTCTATAAGGGTCAAACATTGAATAAGTGATGTTAGGACAAAGTGTGTGTTTTGCAAGTAACCTGTACAGATCACTCAGATGAGACTCATAGTTCGTGTGATACAGGTCAAAGGGTACTTTTGTGTTTTCAGGAAGCGTCTGCCTCTGGAGCAACTCATTGTCTTTGAAATAGGGAGCACACTCGGATCATTCATCTGTTACAAGGCATACCACTCAAACGTTACACGTAGAGGAACATTCTCTACAACATGAATTATAATTTTGTCTTACGTGTTGACGTAGATTTTGTCTAACTAGGAAGAGAAATACTCCTTGCTGATTAACGTCTGGATATTCGTAATTGTCAGTTGAAGCAACCCCGGCTGCTCTTGAGACGCTGTGCACCAATACGGGTCCACAGGTGGCTTGCACTGAATCAATGACGGACTCCCAGAAGGCTGTGCTAGTTATAGTTTGTGTAAAATATTCCTCTGTTTCATGGAGAGATCGATAAATGAAAGATGTCGTGTCTGCTGATCTGCTTCATAGCAAGGAGGTAATTTTAAGAGCACATTTGAAATGCATTTTTGGTACAGATTTGTATTCGGTTACAAGGCAGAGCACATCTAGTAGATACATTCTGCACAACAACACTCATTTTAAATTTGCATGACGTCTTATATGTTGGCGAACTAGGACAAGAAATGGTCCTTGCCGATTAACGTCTGGATGTTCACAACCATGTGTTGAAGCAAGCCTGACCGCCTGCGGCGTCCCTCACAACCATTTATGGCCTTGGGCCAGGAAAGTCACGAAGAAAATTGCGCACGAACGACGCATTCACGCAAGCTCCCGATGCTCCGTTTTGAAGTTTTAAAATGAAACAACTTTGAATTGTATTATGTTTTGCATTTGATACTTGTATTTCTTCATTAAAAACTGATATCATTTTCCATCTGGAAGACTTCATTGAAAACGACATTTCGTGTGAATTTTCTCTAGTCGTTAAGTAGATGGCCTTACCGGGGTTCGGTTCGATGCGGACTTTCACCTGGTTGGGATCGCGGGGTGGAGATAAGGCGACACAGAGCTGGCTGTGCCAGAAGACCGCCGTGTGCAGATCGATGCCAACGCGATCGAACGTCTGTCCCTGCTCCTCCGTCGTTCATGTAGGGGGCGAGTAGGTTTGCAGCGCCTCCTGCATGAAAACGAAGGAAAGTGCAGCGTTCATCACAGATGAAGTTGTGTGCTTAGATAAGAGTACTCGCGGGAAGTACCCGGCGTGAAATTTCCCACTTTTTATCGTAATATATAGGATACTAAGGCTAAGCACACCCGAGGATTGCACTTTTGTTGAAAAATTAAGTTGCAAATATTTGGCCATTATTGGTCAAAAACGGCATAGGTTAGTATGCCGATTTTCTATATTGGGATGTGAACATTTCATCATAAAATGTTCCACTTTTAATCTAATACATAGCATACTAAGGGTAAATACAATTGATGAATTAACTTTTTGTTAAAAAAGAAAGCTATGAAAATTTGGCTTATTTTGGTTAATACCGGCATAAGTATGCCGATTTTATTTTTGGGACCTGAAAATTTAATCGTGAAATTTCCCACTTTTAAAGTAACAGAGCATACGAATGCTTAACAAAATGGAGGAATTCACTTTTTCTTTGAAAATCTAACTATGAAAATGTACCAAATTTTGGCCAAGAACAGCATTGGTAAAGTATGCCGATTTGATGTTTTTACTTAAAATTTCATGGTGAAATTTCTCACTTTCAATGTAATATATAGACTACTCAGGCTAAACACAACCGAGGAATGCACTTTTTGTTCAAAAATACAGCTGTAAAAATTCGTAAAATTTTAGCCAAAAACGGCAGAGGTTCGTATGGCGATTTCCTGTTTGGGACGTGAAAACTTAATGGTGAAATTTCCCACTTTTAATGTAATAGAGCATACTAATGCTTAACAAAATGGAGGAATTCACTTTTTTAAATCCTTTATATTAAGTTCGCTTGCTTGCTTGCGTGCTTGCTTGCTTACGACCGTGCAAATCTTTCGGTCGTTTTTTAACCCACTTCCCGTGATCCAATCGAGCTGACATTTTGCACACAGACTCGTTGTGCGAGACAATTGATGTTCGTGAAAAAAATGTCAAAAATTTTACACTTTTTAGGCAAAAAAAAGTATTTTACATTTATTCAAATAGAACTCATTCATGGCTTTGGCTGAACATCACAGTGTAGGAGCCCAGAGCGTAACCCCTCCACAGGCCGTGGTGGAGTAGCGCAGTTGGTAGCGCCCTCGCTTCCCATGCCAAAGGTCGCGGGATCGATCCCCGCGTCCTCCACAGGCGAATATATTTTTAAATCCTTTATATTAAGTTCGCTTGCTTGCTTAGGACCGTGCAAATCTTTCGCTCGTTTTTTAACCCACTTCCCGTGATCCAATCGAGCTGACATTTTCCACAGACTCGTGTGTGACAATTAATTTTCGTGAAAAATAATTTCCAAAATTTTACACTGTTTAGGGAAAACAAATTAAATATTTAATTACCAATTGCTTAATACTGGCAGACAATCATCTGACCCATAGGTGGCAGCCATCTCAAGCCAGAGGACGAGAGGACTCTAGCCGCCACGCATATAAAGGATTTAGAGTGAAAAACTTTGTTTTTACGGGTTAATTTTTCTTTTTACTTCTAAATTTCATGCATGAAATTCCACACTTTTTAACGTAATATATAGGCAACACAACCAAGGAATGCACTTTTCGTTGAAAAATAAAGCTACGAAAATTGGACCAATTTTGCCAAAAAACGGCCTAGGTTAGTATGGCGATTTTCCTTTTATGGACGTGAAAATGTCATCGTGAAATGTCGCCAGCGGTGTCCTGGAGAGCCAAGACACGACATCTACAAAGTGCTGCTCATAGCGAGTAGCAGCACCGATGGAGGTCGTCACGGCACACACAGAGGGGGTGGGTGGCCAGCACCACGCCCGGCCGCCTTTGTCTCCCCAGTGCTGGCGATGTTGACACACCGCACCGGGAACTCGTTTGAGGCCGTTTCGACACTGCCGCTCCCTTTCTGTCAACAAACTTGAACTCTGACCCCGCTCTCTGACGTCACCGCTCAGCGTGACCTCATCGGCATCAAACGCCAGGGGGAGGTGTACCCCGCAAGTGACGTCATGTCACCTGCTGCCGCGTGACGTCGCGAGGGACCAGGAAGTTGCCGCTCCGCCCGTAAACTGAAATCCGAGGTGAGAAATTATCATCGCGGTTGTGGTGGTGGTTGTTGTAGTGGTGGTTGTAGTGGTGGTGGTGGTTGTAGTGGTGGTTGTAGTGGTGGTGGTGGCTGTAGTGGTGGTTGTTGTGGTGGAGGTTGTGGTGGGGGTGATGGTGGTTGTGGTGGGGGTGATGGTGGTGGTTGTGGTGTTGGTTGTGGTGGTGGTGGTTGTTGCGTACCGAGGTAGAGCCTCGCTCTCTCTCTCGTAGGGATGTCAATTGAGTAGCAGCGAGCATGGAAGCGATGTCCAGGTTGGAACTTTACAACGCGGGACCTTGCCTCCTGCCCTCGCCTGGTCGCGTTTGCTTCAATTCTCTCGCTCAGAGTTGTGTGTTTTGTTTGCGTTCCGACTGCAGATATTGTGGTCTATGCAAACATGACTCCTCGTAAAAAAGGTGTCAGTTTTCTTGCCAGATAGAAGAATAAAAAAACAATTATATCTCGCTTAAGTTGAATTTGTCTTCACCCGGCTCGCCACTTTGTAACTTTGTTTTACTTTAAATATTAACACAGTTTTTATTTTTACCAGGCCACGCCCGCGTGAGCTGCTGTACCGCTCTTGTTTTCACAAGCGACCTGCCCACAACAACAACAAGGTGGGGCTTGTCAACAGCGTGGTGTTCACTCTGGACGTGTGACGGTGTTCACTCTAGACGCGTGGAGGTGTTCACTCTAGACGCGTGGTGGTGTTCACTCTAGACGCGTGGCGGTGTTCACTCTCGACACGTGGCGGTGGTCACTCTAGATGCGTGGCGGTGTTCACTCTGGACGCGTGGTGGTGTTCACTCTGGACGCGTGGCGGTGTTCACTCTGGACGCGTGGCGGTGTTCACTCTGGACACGTGGCGGTGTTCACTCTGGACACGTGGCGTTGTTCGCTCTCTGCATGTGGAGTGGGGACAATCGGGGGATCCGGAGGGAAATCCACGTGACCACGGGAAGAGAGAAAGACACACAAACTAAATATACAGCAGGCGTCAGGGTTGGGATGAATCCACGACTTCCTGTATGCCAGGAGAGGTAGTTAACATGTCACCACGGGGAGCAAGAAAGACACGCAGCCTCGGCGATGTTGATTAATCCTCATTGAATTACTTTGTGGAGTCAGGAAGCATTAATAGTGAGTGGATGAAGGTGGCTAGGCATGGGTCTAGACACACCTCTTAACCATGCCAGTGTGTGACAGTGTAAAGTTTGTGTTTGCAGTTAAGTCTATTAACTCTATTGAACACAGAGGTTATGCTGTATCACAACAATAGTTTGTTTTTGTTTTCCTCTGGAACTTTATAAGAATGGAAACAGTCAAGAAGTTAACACAGCACACACATGCAGCTGAAGTCAGATCTGTTCATTCCAGCGTGCAAGGACATCGTGAGCCTGGCTGGCTTCACACCTCTAAGTTGCGATTGAACATTAATTTATGCATTTTTGCATAACACAAATAGTATTATTTTCAACACCTTTTGCTATGTCAGCTAAATTTAGCTTTCATAAATATTCCTTTTGTAGCTAGACAGCCTAAAATTGTGTGCTCGGAGTTTTGGGTTAACATTCATGTTGAAGATACGAGGGCTTCCAGGCATGTTTATGACCATTCACCCTCTCATTGTGTGCCAGAACAGCCCGTGTGATGAATTTGGGAAACTTTTTCACTATATCATGAATATATGAATAAGTGTCGACTTATAAGTCATGTGTTACTGTGTAAATATCCATTCCTCTGTGCATCGATACTGACGTGGATGTAACTTTTTTTCTGTCTGCAGCTGTCGCTTCCTCTGCAGAATTGGTCTGATGGAGCAAAGGCACTCGGCGCGGCTCGGTGCAAAAAGGCAACAATGCGACCGGTGTGCATACAGCACGGATCATCCTGGACATTTGACAAGGCACCAGAAAACTCACACAGGAGAGAAACCCTTCAAGGGCAGTGTGTGTGGGAAGGCGTTTTCAGATTCATCTACTCGTGTAAAACACCAGAGAATGCACACGGGAGATAAACCCTTCAAGTGCAGTGTGTGTGGGGAGGCGTTTGCACAGTCATCTGCTCTTGAAAGACACCAGAGAACACACACGGGAGAGAAACCCTTCAAGTGCAGTGTGTGTGGGAAGGCGTTTTCACAGTCAACTAATCTTGTAGCACACCAGAGAACACACACGGGAGAGAAACCCTTCAAGTGCAGTGTGTGTGGGAAGGCGTTTTCACAGTCAACTAATCTTGTAGCACACCAGAGAACACACACGAGAAAGAAACCCTTCAAGTGCAGTGTGTGTGGGAAGGCGTTTTCACAGTCATCTACTCTTGTAACACACCAGAGAACACACACGGGAGAGAAACCCTTCAAGTGCAGTGTGTGTGGGGAGGCGTTTGCACAGTCATATGCTCTTGAAAGACACCAGAGAACACACACGGGAGTGAAACCCTTCAAGTGCAGTGTGTGTGGGAAGGCGTTTGCACGTTCATCTGCTCTTGAAAGACACCAGAGAACACAGAAGCATCAGAAGATCCACAAGGAGTGGAGTCTGAAATCAGCTTGCGAAAGTCAAAGTGCCGCAATGAGCCCATCCCTCGTGAAACAAGAACCGGAAGACAATTCCAGCTTGGGCGCTTTTAAAGGTATCGAGGTGAAACATGAAGAGGTGAAGGTGAAATTTGAAGAAGTGCTGGTGAAGAGCGAAGAAGTGATGGTGAAGAGCGAAGAAGTGATGGTGAAGAGCGAAGAAGTGATGGTGAAGAGCGAAGAAGTGAAGGTAAAATGTGAAGATGAAGATTCAACTCCAAAATCTGACCTTCACATCGATGGAGGCAACGTGAAGCAGGAGGAGAATTCTGACTGTGAGGCAGAGCGAGGCAACTCCCAGCAGTTTGTGGAAGTGGAGGTGTGGGTGGACTTCCTCCGAGACAATACAAAGTCAAATGGAGACCCGGTAGATGCGTAAGCTTCAGACGATGTCGCTCCAATAGATGCACCTTTGTCACAGGCTTTTAATGACAAGAATGTGAAGTTGAACACTCAATTCCTAGGTTCAACCTGCAGAGTAAGAGCGGCCAGTCTGTGTGGACCTATGGGTTGGGTAGATCTCTAACCAGGAGCGAGAGCCAATAAGCTCCCAAGCATTCACTATGTTATCAATTGCATTTATATGGCAACTCTGAGTTTTGCATCGTATCTCGTTTCAAACACTCGAAGAGCATCCCCAAGTAGCAGCTGCCCCTGTGTGGCACAAGGTGGTGGCCGTGCACCGGCCTGCATGTGGACAAGAGCCTGTCAGTAGGGGGCGATGGTTGATGTGGCATCTCAGTTGTGGAGTTTGTAGATAATGTTTTTAGAATTTGCTACATTTTGACCCAGATGCCAGTATGCAATTGCCGACTCGTTTTGAATGGTGCATTAGTATGTTGTACATACACTGTTAAGCAGACGGTGCGTATTTTTTAAATTAGCTTCTTGTTAATAGGATGTAACCTAATGCAGTATATTTCAGTGCAGTAATTCAATTTTGTTAATATGCCTGTCAATAATTTAGAATGAATACTTGTATGATGGTGTGCGTACATGTACAATTTTGTCTATAAGGGTCAAACATTGAATAAGTGATGTTAGGACAAAGTGTGTGTTTTGCAAGTAACTTGTACAGATCACTCAGATGAGACTCATAGTTCGTGTGATACAGGTCAAAGGGTACTTTTGTGTTTTCAGGAAGCGTCTGCCTTTGGAGCAACTCATTGTCTTTGAAATAGGGAGCACACTCGGATCATTCATCATTTACAAGGCATACCACTCAAAATTTACACGTAGAGGAGATACATTCTCAACAATACGAATTATAATTTTGCATTACGTGTTGACGTAGATTTTGTCGAATTAGGGCGAGAAATGGCCCTTGCCGATTAACTTCTGGATGTTCACAACCATGGGTTGAAGCAAGCCTGACCGCCTGCGGTGCCCCTCACAACCATTTACGGCCTTGGGCCAGGAAAGTCACGAAAAAAATTCACACGAACGACGCATCCACGCAAACTCCTGATGCTCCGTTTTGAAGTTTTAATATGAAACAACTTTGAATTGTATATTGTTTTGCATTTGATAATTGTATTTCTTCATTAAAAGCTTATTCATTGAAAACGACATTTCGTGTGAATTTTCTCTCGTCGTTAAGTAGATGGCCTTTCCGGGGATTGGGTTCGATGCGGACTTTCACCTGGTTGGGATCGCGGGATTGAGATGAGGCGACACAGAGCTGGCCGTGCGAGAAGACCGCCGTCTGCAGATCAATTCCAACGTGATCGAACGTCTGTCCCTGCGCCTCCGTCGTTCATGCAGGGGGAGCGTAGGTTTACAGCGCCCCCTGCATGAAAACGACAAAGTGCAGCGTTCATCACAGTTAAAGTAGTGCGCTTATATATAAATTCATTTTTTGTCTGTCTGTGTGTTCACGCGCTTGCGAGGGATTTGTCTCTCTAACAGTGGGGTTTATGAAAAAAATTTGCCCGGTACCACGCCATAAGCCCTGCGGTTGGCAAACACTATTCAGTTTTCACATCCGTCACCATAAAATTAGTTTAATTAGCGATTTTGTGCGATATTTCGTTATTTATTTATGTAGTTTTGCCGCCCGCTGCGGGACAAAGCACGCAATTGCGCCCCGAGCAACGCACACACGATCGATAAAAATTTCATTCGCGTTAACAATGCTTAAAAATATACACAACACTGAGGTTCATTCTTCACAGTCATATGTTCCCCCCACCCCAATGCGTGCAGTTACTGCTATAAAGTCCGTAATTATTAATATTAGAGCGCTTAGATGGCATTATTGCAGCGTGGGTGGGGAGAGCGGCCCAGCCCCCAGCCTGGCAATGTGTCACCTCCTCCGGCTTGGCAATCTAGGCGAGGCCGCGGGCTCTGCATGGGACTAGGCCTCACCACGGCAATGTGAAGTACAATTTTATTTAATCTTTCGCTAAGAACTCAGGTTTATTGTTTACTATTATGAAACAAATAAGTTGGCAAATATTACAATAAAAATGTTTGTGTGTAGAAAACTAATATTGCACTATTTGGTTGCTAAATATGTTCTTGTTTAACTGTGTTTCTATGAAGCTGAGATGGTGTACTGCCAGTCCGTGCTGTTGCCTGCTCGTTAATTCACGTCGGTGCACTGGCACCATTCTGGCGAATTGCCCGATGCTGGATGTGATTACCAGCGAAACGTCGTACTCAAAAATTGTAAATGTTGTGGATTCACTCTTCAACACACCGGTGGTCTAAAGTAGGGAACTTTTTGTCTTTGTCAACGTGACAGTTTTTTGCTGATTGGCCGTGTCGGGTGGTGGAGGATTACGACACATAAATAATAACGCGATCTAACCCAAAAATGTTTGTAATAAATAATATTGGTCGCGAAAGCCTACATGTTAAACTATTATCTACACTGCTAATTTTGCTTTTGGGCATTGAGTGTATGCCAGTCTATAATCTGTTGCCTACTTCTTTACCTCACATGGTGTACTACCAGCCTTTCATGTCGACTGTACCCTGCTTTATCAGCTGCTGACCATATTGCCAGCCTTTCATGTCGACTGTAGCAATGCTTGTGTCATTGAGTCGGCGTACTGGCAGTCTATAATCTCGACTGTAGCCTACTTCTCAACTTACCTATGCGTAATGCTGCTCTTTAATGTAAGCTTATTTAATCATTTCTTCAATGCATTTCTATTGTTTTGATTGCACACGTCACGCTATTTACTGATACGTAGTACTGCGATGCCGATTAATTTGTTATACTGCTAAATACGTTGGATTTTCTTAGCTACAGCCCATTGCATTTCGTCTACCGTTTTGTTACATTCGTGGGAACATCACCCATTAAAATTTTGCCGTACCGCACCTTTACTTTCCACCAAAGCGGGGAGCATGCAGGGAGGTTCAATGCCCCAAATATTGTTGACCTTGCTTTCTTACGGTGGGTGAGGAACATTGTGAGAGAGACATTGTTCCATACCAAGAAAACACCATCGCACAATTTCTTGACACTAACAGAGCATACGATGCCCTACAATAACACATTTTCTTGTCGCAAGGCCAAGATGGGTACCACGTCAAGATTCCTCCAATTAAAAATCTGCAGGACAAAGACATCTTCACGAAACTGTCTCCTCTAAAAAACTTCTATTCCTTCGTGATCATGGACAGAGGAGGACACCACATTGTGGTGCGCCAGCCTCTTTCACCAGTATGTTGTCGATGAGTATGCCAACATTGAGAGTGAGCGCCTTCTGTTACATTCTACTGAATCAAACCCGCCTGCGTGTGAACAGTATGCTCATCTCTGGGACGCCATCAATGCCAAAGGAGATGCAAACTGTCACAATGTGGGCTGATTAGTTATTTTGCCTTCATCCTTCACAGCTCCACCAAGATACATGCATGAGAAGACTCGGGATACCATGATGTACAATAGCCAATATACCACTCCCCATCTCTTCATTACCTTCACTTGCAATCCCAAATGAAAGGAGTTGCAGGTTTACCTTTATCCAATCCGAAAGCCACCAGACAGACATGACATCTTAGCGAGTGTGTCATGCCGCCGCCACGAAGCCGTTCAGCAGGCGCCCCATCTAAGACCTCGCCACCACCAAGCGACGGAGCCGACCCCGCGTCCCCCTCACCTCACCTCGCACGAACACACCCGCACGCATTCCCCCCCCCCCATAGAGCTCGTGGGGAGGTCACCTGGCCGACCGGTTTTTATCCGAGAAGCCCTTATCGGGATTAAACTTTCACGGTTTCCGGCGATCAGGGAATTGGACGACCTCCCCCGTGCTACGTGGCGCCGCGGCGCTGCGACCAGCCTTAATATGGTGGGGTCGCGGCATGGGGCATTCGGCCACCGCGGTGGAGGCGCATTTTCCCCCCACACACACCCCCACGGGTCGACGAGACAGGCGGAGGAGGGAGGGGACAGCATGAATAGCGGGACCGCATGGACTCTTGCGCATAGTCATGGAGGGTTGGGAACATTATGCTTGAGCGCACAGGCCCCATTGTTAGGAAGGGTAAGGGAGTAATTAGGATGTACGCCGCCAACGCCGCTCACTGATTAGCATATCAAAAGCGCCGGAACCGCCGTGCGCGGGCTCGAGGTGCACGAGCCCATTGTTCAGCGCAGCCTCCCTTTGATGTAGGGAGGATAAATAGTGGGGCAAAAAGGGAAAATCGCTCTCTTGCTCCGAGAAGCCAACGTCCAGGACGGCCCCAGCTCTGCCCTCCGGACGTCCGTGCGACGTGTCGAGGCGAGCAGCGAGGAAAACCCACGGAACGTCGAGTGCCTCAAACCGTGAGTAAGGAGGTAAAAGTGTTTCGTGAACGATAAATAGGGAATAGGTTCCGGGTTAGTAGAGTAGGCAGCCTCGTCGATTCATACTGACTCAACAACCAGTCCCACGTAGTAGACAATAAATCATTAATAGCTGATCGTGGCCTCGTGTGATCTCGTGTTATAAGGGTGAACGCGTGTGGTACTGTGTATGCGTAAGCTCGCGGCGTGCGTAATCAGCGTACCCCCGGTGCGCGATCATAACGTGAGCGGCGAGGGTTGAGTGAGTGCCGCGCAGAGCTGTGTGTGGGTGTGCGCGTGCGTAATTAAACATGCCTACTACGCGGACCCGCGGGGGAGGGGAATCCTGGAGCGACGGCTCTCACCCCATGGGTGAAGAACGCAGCAGCGGTTCGCCTAGCAGCGAGGGGGTGAGTAATGAGGTTAACCCGGCCGTTAGGGGTACCGAGGGAGGGATCGCGGGGGCTAGCGACCCTCACATATTGGTGTCAGAAACGGGACGATCCCCCGCACCCCCAAGGGAAAGAGGCCCCCCAACCCAGGTTAAAATCAAATGCACATTTACGGGCAAAGGAATTCCATCATGGAAATCGTTTGCCCGCAGCATCAGGGGGGCTAAAAAGATTAATGGGTGGTCGGATGAGGAGGCGTTGCAGCAGTTAGAGATACATTTAGATGGACGGGCAGCTGACTTTGTGGAAGCTTTGCCCGCAAGCGCACAAACTCAGTGGGAAAAATTAATGTGCGAACTCGAACGGCGCTTCGGCGCCTATGACGAGGAGGATGCGCAGGCGGCCTTAGAGGCACGCCGCCGCCAGCCCGGCGAGGATCTGCGAGATTACGCCGAGGATGTACGCATGTTGACCCAGCTCGCGTACCCAGAGTACGAGGCCAAAATAATTGAGGGCCTCGCCGCCGGTAAAATCCAACGATATTTGGCACGCACCCCGTGGTGGCAGCCAAATATAGACGGTGCACGCCTCTCCTTTAACACCCTCGTCGAGCGCGCGCGCAAATGCGAGAAACTCTCGGGTGAGCGCGCGCAGCCTCGAGGGAGGGGACGAGAGTGCGCCGTGGCGAGCCTACTCTCCGACGAGGAGGAAGAGATCGCCATCGCAGTAAGGGGACGGGCAAGGGAGCCCCAGAGACCCAGCGAGACCACCCCAGGGTGGGTAGCCGGGTTACAGGCTGGCATAGGAGATATACGCGAGGAAGCGAATAAAAATATGACCAAGCTGCAGTCCTCCGTAGAGACCATCCGATCCGAAATGGGGGACCTACGCGCCACGGTAGGGGGGTTATCTGGAAGGGTGGCCCGACTAGAGGCGGAGGGTGGACAGCGGCGTAATGGGGGGGGAGGGAGTGGGCAGGGGGCCCACTACGGAGCCGCCCCCCCTCCCCGGGCATGTTATATGTGCGATCGCCGAGGGCATCTAGTGAGAGACTGTCCCGAAATCACCCGAGCTCGGCAGGCGCGGGGGTTAAACTCCAACGCCTCCTAGTGAGCGGACCAACTAGGGGTGCAATCGACGCGGTCCCAATACAAATAGACGATAATGAGAATAATGGCGAGCGAGTGATCTCCACACAGGTTCCAGCAACAACGCCCACGGAAACGGTGACTCCTGGCGACTGGCTGCGGGAGCTGGTGGCGGGGATCACGGGGGCCACGTCGCTGGTGGAAGGGGATGTAAACGGAGTGCGTACCCGAATCCTGCTGGACACGGGGGCGGTGGCCTCGCTCGTGAGCGCAGCGCACTGCAGCGCGATCGGGGTCGACGTGCGTCACCTGCAGGCCCCGGACCGCGCGCTGCACACGGCGAGCGGAGCCGGAATGGGGCTGCTAGGGAGAGCCACCCTAGAGGTCCGCATAGGCAGCCAGGTGTGCACCCAGGAGTTCTACGTGTCGAGTGCGTTGTGTCACGAGTGTATCGCAGGTACCGACCTCCTAGAACGGTTGGGACTCAACGTGCAACCCCGCCAGCGATGCGCCACCATGGAGAGCAACGGCGAGCGGATACCGTTCCTGGGACGAGAACCAACGCGCCTCCGCTTTGCACCTGTGGCCGCTATCCTGGCGACGGCAGTCACCATCGGCCCGCTCACCGAGATGCTGGTGCCGGTGGCAACATCCCCCACCGACCCCGCGCTCCGACCATCAGGGGAGGTAATGCTAACTCCTCACCCGGAGTTGGCAAAACGGTATGGGGTTGTGGGATCCGCCACGTTGGTAAACGCAGATGGGGACCGATTGTTTATGCGGATGTTTAACCCCCACAGTACCCCAGCGATACTGCGGCGACGCACCCCGATAGCCACCGTACACCCCCTGCACGCACGCCACTCTGACGACTCGGTGTTCGCACTCTGGGCTGAGGACCCCGGTCGTCCTGAGGGTGACCAGGACCTGGCCTGGCGAGTCGGTCCGACTCCCCGAGCCGAGGTCATTCCCCTGCTCGACGCGTTACATGTACCATGGGCGGATTTACCTAAGGGAGAGGCCGATCGGCTGCGCGAGTTACTGCGGGAGTATGCCGACGTATTCAGTGAACACGACTCGGACGTGGGTCGGACCGATCTTGTTAAGCACCAAATTGACACCGGTGCAGCCCGACCCATCAAACTCCCTGCGTACCGAGTGGGCGCACCCGAACGCGCCCAAATCAAAGAGGCAGTTGGGGACATGCTTCGCGATAACATAATTCAGCCCTCGGCGAGCCCCTGGTCAGCCCCAGTGGTGCTAGTAACGAAAAAGGATGGGTCAACCCGGTTCTGCGTCGATTACCGTAAACTAAATGCAGTCACGCTCGGCGATGCCTTCCCCATACCCCGCATCGACGACACCTTCGACAGCCTCGCCGGAGCGCGATATTTTTCCACCCTCGATCTCGCGTCCGGGTACTGGCAGGTGGAGATGGCGGAGGAGGATCGGCCGAAAACCGCATTCACCACCCCGATGGGACTATTCGAGTTTCGAGTACTCCCGTTCGGACTCACCAATGCGCCTGCGACGTTCCAGCGGCTGATGGAGTTGGTGATGCGGGGCTTGCAATGGGAACAGTGCCTGATTTACTTGGACGATGTGATAGTGTTCAGTAGATCTTTGTCTGAGCATTGGTCCAGGCTACGAGAGGTGTTCCAGCGATTGCGAGCGGCTCATCTCAAGCTCAAGCCACGTAAGTGTTACATCGCACAACGCGAGGTGGGGTACCTCGGGCATCGCGTCAGCGAGGCAGGCGTGCACACTGATCCGGAGAAGGTACGCGCCGTAGTGGAGTGGCCACGGCCAAGGAATCTGACGGAGATCAGATCATTTTTGGGGCTCGCCACCTATTATCGTCGATTTGTAAAGGGATTCAGCGAGATTGCACGCCCCCTCACCCAACTCACCTCCCCTAAGCACCCCTACCAGTGGACGGGGGCCTGCCAGACGGCCTTCACCACTCTCAAAGACCACCTCACCCACGCCCCCACCCTCGCTTTCCCCGATTTTACCACCGATTTTATTTTGGACACCGACGCCTGCAGCAGCGGGCTGGGCGCGGTGTTGTCACAGGTACAGGATGGGACGGAACGAGTCATCGCGTACGCCAGCCGGACCTTGAGTGGGGCCGAGCTGAACTATTGCGTGACCCGCCAAGAGTTGTACGCCGTGATTTTCGCATGTAAGCAGTTCCGGCCGTATTTGTACGGCAGGAAATGTCGCGTACGCACTGACCATTATGCTCTGCAGTTCCTTCTCACATTCAAGGAGCCGCGGGGGCAGATGGCCCGGTGGTTGGCGCAGTTGCAGGAGTACAACCTGCAAATCGAGTATCGGGCTGGCCGGACGCATGCAAACGCGGACGCCTTGTCGAGGCGACCCACGGTGGACGCTGAGACAAGGGCGGAGGAGGCCTGCCCGTGCTTCACGGGGGGACGCTGCCGGCAGGCAACGGACCCCCGAGCGGCCGCGGCCACTGACCCCCCCCCAGCGAGAGAGAGTGCAGTGTGCGCCACAGAGGCCCTCACAGGTGGCACCGAGGATCCCGTCGACCGCACGGCAAGCGCGGGACCCGCGTCTCGGGACCCGATCGGACGGATCCAGGAGGACGTCGGCTGCGCCTTCCCGGGCCTGAACGACGAGCAGCTGAGACAGACCCAGCAGCGAGATCCCGATCTGGCGGCAGTGGAGGCGGCACTGCGGGAGGAAAAGAGCGCCCTGCCAGGACCCTGGAGCGGTTTGTATGCCCGGTTGTGTGTGCAGAACGGAGTGGTACGGGAGTTAACCGAGGCCGGCCAGCCGGGGTGCATCTGTGTTCCTGCCCAGGTGCGACCCCAGCTGCTTCGGCTGGTGCATGACCACCCACTCGGGGGCCACGATGGGGAACGACGCACTCGAGAGACCCTGCGTCGCCAGTATCTCTGGCCCAAATTGGCACAAGACGTGGCGGCCTGGGTACAGGGCTGCCGCGCCTGTCAGCAGTGCGGGCCGAAACCGGCACGATACCAGGTACCCCTAAGGCCGTTCCGCGTCAGCCGCACGAATCAGCTGGTCGGGATTGACCTACAGGGGCCATTCCCGCGATCCCATCGAGGCAACCGATATATCCTAGTCGCAGTAGAGTATTTCACCCGCTACCCCGTGGCAGTGGCCATCCCTGATAAAACGGCCTTGGTGGTGGCCCGGGCATTCGTGGAACACTACGTACTTAAGCACGGGATCCCAGAACGAGTCCTCACCGACCAGGGTAGCGAGTTCGAGGCCGAGTTGTTCCAGGCACTGTGCCGAGAGTTCGGAATCCAGAAGGACCGAACCACAGCGTACCACCCCCAAGCGAACGGTATGGTGGAGCGCATGAATCAGACCCTAGCGGGGAAACTCAAACGTATGGCGGCCGCAAATCAACGGGATTGGGACGAACACCTCCCCTACGCCCTTTTCGCCTACGCCACCACCGTACACACGTCGACGGGACAAACCCCGTTTTTAATGATGTTCGGCCGTGAGTCTCGTTTACCCGCAGATCTGCTATTCGGCGTCCCTTCCCCCCAGCCGGAGGAAGGAAGCCGCCCCGTGGAACACCTGTTGGAGACCCTGCGAGAAGCCCGAGGTCGAGCATACCCGCAAGGGGAAGCCGCGCATCGGCGGCAGGAACAGGGCACCCGACCCCGCATGGAACCCCCCTTATTCCTGACAGGCGCTAAGGTGTGGCTACACACCCCTCGCGTCGGGGCCGGGCAGGTGGGGAAACTGACGACCTACTGGCGGGGACCCTGGACCGTGGTGCGACAGATCTCCCCCTGGACGGTACTAATTTATGGCGGGGAGAGGGATCGAGAGACGGTGGTCAACGTCCGCCGCTTAAAACCGTGGAAAGCGGCCCCGGCGAGAGAGAACCCCGTCACTCGAAGGCCCCGTAATCCCGGAGTACCCGCACCCCTCGTGTTGGGGGGCCTCGCACCCTACATGGGCCCCGCCGGGCCCCCGAGACGCCCCGACCCCGCCAGGGGACGGCGCGGACGACGGCCCCTAAACCCCTCCGCTTCTGAGTTTGTACCCCAGCCCGCAGGTACCGAGGTACAGGGAGAGCCGCTGGAGTGGAGGAGGAGGCCGCCGCAGGAGCTGCAGAGGACGGAGCCACCCACCCCGAGACCAGCCACGAGGGCCGGACGGACCCCCCGGATCCCGCAGCGTTTCCTCGTGGGCGCGGCTCAAGCAAGGTGCTCCAGTCAACCCGGGACGGGGACCAGCACCTCGGGGGGCTATGTCATGCCGCCGCCACGAAGCCGTTCAGCAGGCGCCCCATCTAAGACCTCGCCACCACCAAGCGACGGAGCCGACCCCGCGTCCCCCTCACCTCACCTCGCACGAACACACCCGCACGCATTCCCCCCCCCCCCATAGAGCTCGTGGGGAGGTCACCTGGCCGACCGGTTTTTATCCGAGAAGCCCTTATCGGGATTAAACTTTCACGGTTTCCGGCGATCAGGGAATTGGACGACCTCCCCCGTGCTACGTGGCGCCGCGGCGCTGCGACCAGCCTTAATATGGTGGGGTCGCGGCATGGGGCATTCGGCCACCGCGGTGGAGGCGCATTTTCCCCCCACACACACCCCCACGGGTCGACGAGACAGGCGGAGGAGGGAGGGGACAGCATGAATAGCGGGACCGCATGGACTCTTGCGCATAGTCATGGAGGGTTGGGAACATTATGCTTGAGCGCACAGGCCCCATTGTTAGGAAGGGTAAGGGAGTAATTAGGATGTACGCCGCCAACGCCGCTCACTGATTAGCATATCAAAAGCGCCGGAACCGCCGTGCGCGGGCTCGAGGTGCACGAGCCCATTGTTCAGCGCAGCCTCCCTTTGATGTAGGGAGGATAAATAGTGGGGCAAAAAGGGAAAATCGCTCTCTTGCTCCGAGAAGCCAACGTCCAGGACGGCCCCAGCTCTGCCCTCCGGACGTCCGTGCGACGTGTCGAGGCGAGCAGCGAGGAAAACCCACGGAACGTCGAGTGCCTCAAACCGTGAGTAAGGAGGTAAAAGTGTTTCGTGAACGATAAATAGGGAATAGGTTCCGGGTTAGTAGAGTAGGCAGCCTCGTCGATTCATACTGACTCAACAACCAGTCCCACGTAGTAGACAATAAATCATTAATAGCTGATCGTGGCCTCGTGTGATCTCGTGTTATAAGGGTGAACGCGTGTGGTACTGTGTATGCGTAAGCTCGCGGCGTGCGTAATCAGCGTACCCCCGGTGCGCGATCATAACGTGAGCGGCGAGGGTTGAGTGAGTGCCGCGCAGAGCTGTGTGTGGGTGTGCGCGTGCGTAATTAAACATGCCTACTACGCGGACCCGCGGGGGAGGGGAATCCTGGAGCGACGGCTCTCACCCCATGGGTGAAGAACGCAGCAGCGGTTCGCCTAGCAGCGAGGGGGTGAGTAATGAGGTTAACCCGGCCGTTAGGGGTACCGAGGGAGGGATCGCGGGGGCTAGCGACCCTCACAAGTGTATAAAACTCAAAGTTTATGGCCTCATGATGCTAATTATGACCAACGAAGGCGGCGTGTTTGGATAGACAAGCAGTAACTTGCACACCGTTGGGTGGCAAAATCGTCGTCCACCTCATGCTCACATTTCGCTATGGATGAGGGAAACAATTGATGCAAGTCACGTTGACACATTTATCAGTGCTGAGCTATCTCACCCCCATCCAGACCCTGCCCTTTTTCTATGCGGTCTGCAACCAAATGGTCCATGGCCCATGTGCCCAGTTCTAGCCAAATGCGCCATGTATGCAAGACCACAGGTGTACCAAGAGGTATCCACGGAACTACTTGCAAGACACTCAGTCGGCCCATGATGGCTATCCTCGATATCGTCACAGAAATACTGAGCATGGTGGATTTCAAACAATGCTCAGACCTGCCACTAACTCGCTAATTAAGGTTCACAACCGGTGGATCGTTCCCTACTGCCCTCTTCTGTGCAAGATCTTCCAGGCCCACTTCACCGTGAAATTCTGCTATTCTAAAAAAAGCCATCAATTATGTTTGCCAATACATCAACAATGGCTCTGACATGGCTGTTTTTGCATTACAAAACAGAGGGGCAAAGTGTGCATGAGCTCAACATTTTTTTCCAAGGAAGATACAGCAACAATGAGGCCATTTGCTGAATTCTTGGCTTCCCCATCCATGATCGTCCCCCACAGTCGTCCATTTGGCACTTCACCTCCAAAATGGTCAACGCATCTACGTCACCAAAGGAAATGCCCAACAACAGGCACTGGCTCCACTAGATACCACCCTGATGGCGTTCTTTGTTTTGTGCCCAAGTGACCCATTTGCTGCCAACCTGCTCTACCATTAAGTTCCCTCCTACTATACATGGACTGCTAAAAACATGGAAGCGACGTGCTGCTGACGGTGAATCTGATGGCTTAGGACGAGTCTACACAGTTCATCCCAAGGCAGTGTACGCACACACGCAGTGTACACACACACAATAATGTCCACGTTGTTGTTGTTGAGCTCACACACCCAAGGGGTCTCTGTTCAAGGGAGGGAGCGATGGAAAATGAATCTAAATCAACTTAAACTCTAACCCCGCTCTGTGACGTCACCATTCAGCATTACCTCATCGGCGTGACACGCCAGAGGGAAGTGTTCCTCGCTAGTGACCCCACCCGGCAGAACGGGCCCTTGAGCGTAACGTCACTTCTGCCTGTTTGACTTCCGTTATCTGTTCAAGTACTATCCTTATTTGGGCAAAGCCACACCCAGTGACTGGTGGCTCATTAACACAATTTATTTAAGTTAGAGCCGCTCATTGTGGGAGGGGAGTGTCTTGTACCACGCAAGTGACGTCATGTCACCTGCTGCTGCCGCGTGACGTCACGAGGTAACGGAAAGTTTCCGCTCCGCGCGGGAACTGAAATCCGAGGTGAGAAATTCTCATCGCGGTTGTGGTTGTTGTTGTTGTGGTTGTTGTTGTTGTGGTTGTTGTTGTGGTGGTTGTGGTTGTTGTTTACCGAGGTAGAGCCTCGCTCTCTCTCTCTCGTAGGGATGTCAATTGAGTAGCAGCGAGCATGGAAGCGATGTCCTGATTGAAACTTTACAACGCGGGGCCTTGCCTCCTGCCCTCGCCTGGTCGCGTTCGCTTCAATTCTCTCGCTTCGTTTAGCAATTTCGATTTAAAGCTTCTTTCGTGACTGCAGTGATTCATCTGCTTGGTTCTTTCGGTAAAGTCATCACGTAGAATGGAAATAATAAAAGAATAAACATAAAATAAAAATGTAACATAATAAACTTTTAATATGTTTTATATCACGTAAAATGGAAATAATAAAATAATAAACATAAACCGATAAAATAATAAAAATAAAACATAACCTTTTAATTTGTTTTATATCACGTAGAATGGAAATAATAAAAATAAAACAAACTTTTATTATGTTTCACATCACGTAGAATGAAAATAATAAAATAGTAAAACTAATATGTTTAATATTTGTATTATTTTATTATTTCCATTCTACGTGACTTTACCGAAAGAACCAAGAAGATAGTTTAGCAACCTGTGGAAGAACGCGATCAGCCAGGCGATGCGTTAGTTGTGACTGCAAGGATTCATGCCCTTAGGTTTGTTCGGTAAAGTCACCGTGTAGGTGAAAAATGAAATAAAAATTAATAAAAGTAACAATAGAAATAAAATATAAAATAAAAAATTACGACGTTTCGGAGGCAACACAAGTCATCAGGTGGGACCGTCACAGCCAGATTTGCTGCATCAAGTGAAGCGTGATTTTTTTATTATTTTATTTCTATTTTTACTTTTTTTAATTTAATTTTCTACCTACATGGTGACTTTACCAAAATAACCTAAGAGTACGTTAGTTGGTGTGTTGACCGACTCTGTGTTGCATTACATTTCAAATATTAAGTTTGTTTGATTAAGTGTCTCTCTGTGTGCAGTCACCAAAACTCCAAATCTCTCATTGACATAAGGCCGTAGTTATAATATGTTATAATAAATATAACATGTTATAATATATAATAATTCTATAATGTTATAATAATTATAATATGTTATAATAATTAAAATACTCAAATATGCCCCTCCAATATATTGCTGTAAAAATCTTTAAAAATTATATTTGCGATGCTCTGTTAATAAAAACAACTATTTGCTAAACCTTTGCCACAAAATCTGGACTTTTCTTCATATAACGATGCATAGATTTCTGTTTACATGATTGCGTTGTACTTTATGAATCCCTAATCTCTGCCATTACATACTATGAAACAAGGAAAGGTAAAAAAGAAAAAACATCAATGTAATACAATACACTATTAGACATTATTGTATAAAAGAAAAAAAATTCCATCCCATGTGTTAGTGAACTTTTACAAATATTTTAGGGAGGAAATGGCAGGAAATGAGTTTTCAAATTTAGATATTTTTCTGGGGGGGGGGGCCCAGACCCCCCGGAAGATTTGGTCCCCCCCAATGTTGACTTTGACACAGAGGCGTTGTCTCTCTGTGTGTCTATGTAAGTGTCTCTGTGTCTATGTGTGTCTCTCTGTGTGTCTATGTGTGTGTCTCTGTGTCTATGTGTGTCTCTGTGTCATCTTTCTGTGTGTGCCTCTGTGTGTCTCTCTCTGTGTGACTCTCTGTCATCTCTCTCTGTGTGTCTCTGTGTGTGTGTCTTTCTCTGTGTGTCTCTGTGTCATCTCTCTCTGTGTGTCTCTCTCTGTCATCTTTCTCGGTGTGTCTCTGTGTGTCTGTCTCTCTCTGTGTGTCTTTGTGTCATCTCTCTCTGTGTCTGTGTGTGTGTCTCTCTCTGTGTGTCTTTGTGTCATCTCTCTCTGTGTGCCTATGTGTGTGTGTCTCTCTGTGTGTGTCTCTCTTTGTATCTCTGTATTATCTCTGTGTGTGTCTGTGTGTGTCTCTCTGTGTGTGTCTCTCTTTGTGTCTCTGTATTATCTCTCTGTGTGTCTCTCTGTCATCTCTCTCTGTGTGTCTGTGTGTGTCTCTCTCTATGTGTGTCTCTGTCTTATCTCTCTGTGTGTCTATGTGTGTGTCTCTCTCTCTGTGTCTCTGTATTATCTGTCTGTGTGTCTATGTGTGTGTCTCTCTCTGTGTGTCTCTGTATTATCTGTCTGTGTGTCTATGTGTGTGTCTCTCTCTGTGTGTCTCTGTATTATCTGTCTGTGTGTCTATGTGTGTGTCTCTCTCTGTGTGTCTCTCTGTCATCTCTCTCTGTGTGTCTATGTGTGTGTCTCTCTCTCTGTGTCTTTCTGTCATCTCTCTCTGCTTATGTGTCTGTCTATGTGTCTCTGTGTCTGTGTTTTGTCTCTCTCTCAAATTGAGCAATCTTTGGAAGAACGTTATCAACCAGTTGGGGTGTTGACTGTTATGTTAGCTGACTCTCTGTTGTATTGCATTACATTTCTAAGTTTACTAGGTTTTTTTTCTCTTTCATTTGTACCTGATGATGATTGCTTGTGTTGCAATCGAAACGTCGTATGCTATTTGCACACAGCGTTGGTTTAGGTGCTTTTTGTGGAATATTTTGCTGTTTTTCCCTGGATTTTAATGTTTGCACAGTCACATAGTCACTTTAAGATGTTTCCTCGTTCATGTTTTTGTTTTTTGTTTGTTACGGTTGCATCTGATTCAAGAGCCGAATGGCTCACGGGGCTATACCAAATAAATGAAACTGAAACTATAATGTAATTTATTTATTTATTCTACGTGACTTTACCGAAAGAACCAAAGAGTATCTTGCTTAAGTTTTAATTTCTCTTCACCTGGCTCGCTACTTTGTAACTTTGTTTTATTTGAAATATTCACATTTTTTTTTCATTTTTTACCAGGCCACGCCCGCTTGAGCTGCTGTACCGCTCTTGTTTTCAGAAGCGACCTGCTCACAACAACAACAAGGTGAGGCTTGTCAACAGCGTGGTGGTGTTCACTCTAGATGCGTGGCGGTGTTCACTCTGGACGCGTGGCGGTGTTCACTCTGGACGCGTGGCGGTGTTCACTCTGGACGCGTGGCGGTGTTCACTCTGGACGCGTGGCGGTGTTCACTCTGGACGCGTGGCGGTGTTCACTCTGGACGCGTGGCGTTGTTCACTCTGGACACGTGGCGTTGTTCGCTCTCTGCATGTGGAGTGGGGACAATCGGGGGATCCGCAGGGAAATCCACGCGACCACGGGAAGAGAGAAAGACACACAAACTAAATATACAGCAGGCGTCAGGGTTGGGATGAATCCACGACTTCCTGTATGCCAGGAGAGGTAGTTAACATCTCACCACGGGGAGCGAGAGAGACACGCAGCCCCAGGGGTGTTGATTAATCCTCATTGAATTACTTTGTGGAGTCAGGAAGCATTAATAGTGAGCAAATGAAGGTGGTTAGGCATGGGTCTGGACACACCTCTTAACCATGCCAGTGTGTGACAGTGTAAAGTTTGTGTTTGCAGTTAAGTCTATTAACTCTATTGAACACGGAGGTTATGCTGTATCACAACAATAGTTTGTTTTTGTTTTCCTCTGGAACTTTATAAGAATGGAAACAGTCAAGAAGTTAACACAGCACACAGATGCAGCTGAAGTCAGATCTGTTCATTCCAGCGTGCAAGGACATCGTGAGCCTGGCTGGCTTCACACCTCTAAGTTGCGATTGAACATTAATTTATGCATTTTTGCATAACACAAATAGTATTATTTTCAACACCTTTTGCTATGTCAGCTAAATTTAGCTTTCATACATATTCCTTTTGTAGCTAGACAGCCTAAAATTGCGTGCTCGGAGTTTTGGGTTAACATTCATTTTGAAGATACGAGGGCTTCCAGGCATGTTTATGACCATTCACCCTCTCATTGTGTGCCAGAACAGCCCGTGTGATGAATTTGGGAAACTTTTTCACTATGTCATGAATATATGAATAAGTGTCGACTTATAAGTCATGTGTTACTGTGTAAATATGCATTCCTCTGTGCATCGATACTGACGTGGATGTAACTTTTTTTCTGTCTGCAGCTGTCGCTTCCTCTGCAGAATTGGTCTGATGGAGCAAAGGCACTCGGCGCGGCTCGGTGCAAAAAGGCAACAATGCGACCGGTGTGCATACAGCACGTATCATCCTGGACATTTGACAAGGCACCAGAAAACTCACACAGGAGAGAAACCCTTCAAGGGCAGTGTGTGTGGGAAGGCGTTTTCAGATTCATCTACTCGTGTAAAACACCAGAGAATGCACACGGGAGATAAACCCTTCAAGTGCAGTGTGTGTGGGGAGGCGTTTGCACAGTCATCTGCTCTTGAAAGACACCAGAGAACACACACGGGAGAGAAACCCTTCAAGTGCAGTGTGTGTGGGAAGGCGTTTTCACAGTCAACTAATCTTGTAGCACACCAGAGAACACACACGGGAGAGAAACCCTTCAAGTGCAGTGTGTGTGGGAAGGCGTTTTCACAGTCAACTAATCTTGTAGCACACCAGAGAACACACACGAGAAAGAAACCCTTCAAGTGCAGTGTGTGTGGGAAGGCGTTTTCACAGTCATCTACTCTTGTAACACACCAGAGAACACACACCGGAGAGAAACCCTTCAGGTGCACTCTGTGCGGGACGGCATTTGCACGTAAAGATTATCTTCAAGTACACCAGAGAACACACACGGGAGAGAAACCCTTCAAGTGCAGTGTGTGTGGGGAGGCGTTTGCACAGTCATCTGGTCTTCAAAGACACCATAGAACACACACGGGAGAGAAACCCTTCAAGTGCAGTGTGTGTGGGAAAGCGTTTGCACGGTCATCACATCTTGAGCAACACCAGAGAACACACAAGCATCAGAAGATCCACAAGGAGTGGAGTCTGAAATCAGCTTGCGAAAGTCAAAGTGCCGCAATGAGCCCATCCCTCGTGAAACAAGAACCGGAAGACAATTCCAGCTTGGACGCTTTTAAAGGTATCGAGGTGAAACATGAAGAGGTGAAGGTGAAATTTGAAGAAGTGATGGTGAAGAGCGAAGAAGTGATGGTGAAATGTGAAGAAGTGATGGTGAAGAGTGAAGAAGTGATGGTGAAGAGCGAAGAAGTGATGGTGAAGAGCGAAGAAGTGAAGGTAAAATGTGAAGATGAAGATTCAACTCCAAAATCTGACCTTCACATCGATGGAGGCAACGTGAAGCAGGAGGAGAATTCTGACTGTGAGGCAGAGCGAGGCAACTCCCAGCAGTTTGTGGAAGTGGAGGTGTGGGTGGACTTCCTCCGAGACAATACAAAGTCAAATGGAGACCCGGTAGATGCGTAAGCTTGAGACGATGTCGCTCCAATAGATGCACCTTTGTCACAGGCTTTTAATGACAAGAATGTGAAGTTGAACACTCAATTCCTAGGTTCAACCTGCAGAGTAAGAGCGGCCAGTCTGTGTGGACCTATGGGTTGGGTAGATCTCTAACCAGGAGCGAGAGCCAATAAGCTCCCAAGCATTCACTATGTTATCAATTGCATTTATATGGTGCTTGCTTAATCGCCTCGGCAACTCTGAGTTTTGCATCGTATCTCGTTTCAAACACTCGAAGAGCATCCCCAAGTAGCAGCTGCCCCTGTGTGGCACAAGGTGGTGGCCGTGCACCGGCCTGCATGTGGACAAGAGCCTGTCAGTAGGAGGCGATGGTTGATGTGGCATCTTAGTTGTGGAGTTTGTAGGTAATGTTTAGAATTTCATCAATTTTGACCCAGATGCCAGCATGCAATGGCCTACTCATTTTGAATGGTGCATTAGTATGTTGTACATACACTGTTAAGCAGACGGTGCGTATTTTTTAAATTAGCTTCTTGTTAATAGGATGTAACCTAATGCAGTATATTTCAGTGCAGTAATTCAATTTTGTTAATATGCCTGTCAATAATTTAGAATGAATACTTGTATGATGGTGTGCGTACATGTATAATTTTGTCTATAAGGGTCAAACATTGAATAAGTGATGTTAGGACAAAGTGTGTGTTTTGCAAGTAACCTGTACAGATCACTCAGGTGAGACTCATAGTTCTTGTGATACAGGTCAAAGGGTACTTTTGTGTTTTCAGGACGCGACGGCCTTTGGAGCAACTCATTGTCTTTGAAATAGGGAGCACACTCGGATCATTCATCAGTTACAAGGCGACCACTCAAAAGTTACACGTAGAGGAGATACATTCTCAACAACACGAATTATAATTTTGTATTACGTGTTGACGTAGATTTTGTCGAATTAGGACGAGAAATGGTCCTTGCTGATTAACGTCTGGATGTTGACAACCATGGGTTGAAGCAAGCCTGACTGCCTGCGGTGCCCCTCACAACCATTTACGGCCTTGGGCCAGGAAAGTCATGAAAAAAATTCACACGAACGACGCATCCACGCAAGCACCCGATGCTCCGTTTAAAAGTTTTAAAATGAAACAACTTTGAATTGTATTATTTTTGAATTAGATAATTGTATTTCTTTATTAAAGCTTATTTCATTTTACAACTGGAAGACTTCATTGAAAACAACATTTCGTGTGAAATTTCTCTAGTCGTGAGGTAAATGGCCTTACCGGGGTTCGGTTCGATGCGGTCTTTCACCTGGTTGGGATCGCGGGGTGGAGATAAGGCGACACAGAGCTGGCTGTGCCAGAAGACTGCCGTGTGCAGATCGATTCCAACGCGATCGAACGTCTGTCCCTGCTCCTCCGTCGTTCATGTAGGGGGCGAGTAGGTTTGCAGCGCCTCCTGCATGAAAACGAAGGAAAGTGCAGCGTTCATCACAGATGAAGTTGTGTGCTTATATAAGAGTACTCGCGGGAAGTACCCGGCGTGAAATTTCCCACCTTGTATCGTAATCTATAGGATACTAAGGCTAAGCACACCCGAGGATTGCACTTTTGTTGAAAAATTAAGTTGCAAATATTTGTCCATTATTGGCCAAAAACGGCATAGGTTAGTATGCCGATTTTATATATTGGGACGTGCACATTTCATCATAAAATGTTCAACGTTTAATCTAATACATAGCATACTAAGGCTAAATACAATGGAGCAATGAACTTTTGTCGACAAATAAGGCTGAAAGTTTGGCCAATTTTGGCCGATTTTATTCTTTTACTCTAAAATTTCATGGTGAAATTTCCCACCTTGTACCGTAATGTATAGGAAACTAAGGCTAAACACACCCGAGGATTGCACTTTTGTTAAAAAATGAAGCTGTAAAAATGTGTCCATTATTGGTACGTGAACATTTCATCATAAAATATTCCACTTTTAATCTAATACACGGCATACTAAGGGTAAATACAATTGATTAATTAACTTTTTGTTGAAAAGGAGAGCTATGAAAATTTTGCTTATTTTGGTTAAAACGGGCATAAGTATGGCGATTTTATTTTTGGGACGTGAAAATTTTATCGTGAATTTTCCCACTTTTAAAGTAACATAGAGCATACTAATGCTGAACAAAATGGAGGAATTCACTTTTTCTTGGAAAATCTAGCTATGAAAATTGAGAAAATTTTGGCCAAGAACAGCATTGGTAAAGTATGCCGATTTGATCTTTTTACTTCAAATTTCATGGTCAAATTTCCCACTTTTAATGTAATATATAGGCTAGTCAGTCTAAACACAACCGAGGAATGCACTTTTTGTTAAAAAATACAGCTGTAAAAATTCGTTCAATTTTAGCCAAAAACGGCAGAGGTTAGTATGTCGATTTTCTGTTTGGGACGTGAACATTTCATCGTGAAATTTTCCACTTTTAATCTAATACGTGGCATACTAAGGCTAAATACAATGGAGGAATAAAGCTGTCAAAGTTGGGCTTATTGAGCCTAAAAACGACACAGTATGCCGATTAACTTTTTTACATTCGAAAATTTCATGCATGAAATTCCCCACTTTTTAACGTAATATATGGGCTACTCAGGCTAAACACAACCAAGGAATGCACTTTTCGTTGCAAAAAAAAGCTAAAAAAATTTTGATCGATTTTGCCAAAAAACGGCCTAGGTTAGTATGGCGATTATCTTTTATGGACGTGAAAATGTCATCGTGAAATGTCGCCAGCGGTGTGCTGGAGAGCCAAGCCACGACATCTACAAAGCGCTGCTCATAGCGAGTAGCAGCACCGATGGAGGTCGTCACGGCACACACAGAGGGGGTGGGTGGCCAGCCCCACGCCCGGCCGCCTTTGTCTCCCCAGTGCGAGCGATGTTGACACACCGCACCGGGTTCTCGTTTGAGGCCGTTTCGACACTGCCGCTCCCCTTCTGTCAACAAACTTGAACTCTGACCCCGCCCTCTGACGTCACCGCTCAGTGTGACCTCATCGGCGTCAAACGCCAGGGGGAGGTGTGCCTCGTTAGTGACGTCATGTCACCAAGGTATTCCCCCCACCCCCCGACCGCGAAGCTCTTGAGCGTGACGTCACCTCCGCTCGGCCGCTGCCGATATCTGTCCCAGTGCCAATCCTTATTTGGGCAAAGCCACGGCCGGTGACTGGCGCCTCATTAACATAATTTATTCGTGAAAGTCGTCGCGAGTTTTTTTGCGACGGGTTCAGCAGCCCCGCCCCATCCCTCCACGTCTGGGCTGGTCTCATTAACATAATTTGTTCAAGTTAAGTCCCGTTCGTCGTGGGAGGTGAGTGTCTTGTAACACGCAAGTGACGTCATGTCACCGCCTGCTGCCGCGTGACGTCACGAAGTAACGGAAAGTTTCCGCTCCGCGCGGGAACTGAAATCCGAGGTGAGAAATTCTCATCGCGGTTGTGGTGGTTGTGGTTGTAGTGGTGGTTGTTGTTGTGGTGGTTGTGGTTGTTGTTTACCGAGGTAGAGCCTCGCTCTCTCTCTCTCGCAGCGATGTTATTTGAGTAGCAGCGAGCATGGAAGCGATGTCCAGATTTAAACTTTACAACGCGGGGCCTTGCCTCCTGCCCTCGCCTGGTCGCGTTTTTATATTTTTATTTTATTATTTCCATTCTACGTGACTTTACCGAAAGAACCAAGCAGATGAATACTAATCCTTAACAAAATGGAGGAATTCACTTTTTCTTTTTACTTCTAAATTTCATGCATGAAATTCCCCACTTTTTGACGTAATATATGGGCTACTCAGGCTAAACACAACCAAGGAATGCACTTTTCGTTGCAAAAAAAAGCTAAAAAAATTTTGATCGATTTTGCCAAAAAACGGCCTAGGTTAGTATGGCGATTATCTTTTATGGACGTGAAAATGTCATCGTGAAATGTCGCCAGCGGTGTGCTGGAGAGCCAAGCCACGACATCTACAAAGCGCTGCTCATAGCGAGTAGCAGCACCGATGGAGGTCGTCACGGCACACACAGAGGGGGTGGGTGGCCAGCACCACGCCCGGCCGCCTTTGTCTCCCCAGTGCGAGCGATGTTGACACACCGCACCGGGGACTCGTTTGAGGCCGTTTCGACACTGCCGCTCCCTTTCTGTCAACAAACTTGAGCTCTGACCCCGCTCTCTGACGTCACCGCTCAGCGTGACCTCATCGGCATCAAACGCCAGGGGGAGGTGTACCCCGCAAGTGACGTCATGTCACCTGCTGCCGCGTGACGTCACGAGGTAACGGAAAGTTGCCGCTCCGCGCGGGAACTGAAATCCGAGGTAAGAAATTCTCATCGCGGTTGTGGTGGTGGTTGTTGTGGTGGTTGTTGTTGTGGTGGTTGTTGTGGTGGTGGTTGTGGTTGTTGTTTACCGAGGTAGAGCCTCGCTCTCTCTCGTAGGGATGTTATTTGAGTAGCAGCGAGCATGGAAGCGATGTCCTGATTGAAACTTTACAACACGGGGCCTTGCCTCCTGCCCTCGCCTGATCGCGTTCGCTTCAATTCTCTCGCTTAGTTTAGCAATTTCGATTTAAAGCTTTCGTGACTGCAGTGATTCATCTGCTTGGTTCTTTCGGTAAAGTCATCACGTAGAATGGAAATAATAAAATAATAAACATAAAACAATAAAAATGTAACATAATAAACTTTTAATATGTTTTACATCACGTAGAATGGAAATAATAAAATAGTAAAACTAATGTTAAATAATTTTTATTATTTTATTATTTCCATCTACGTGACTACCGAAAGAACCAAGAAGATAGTTTAGCAACCTGTGGAAGAACGCGATCAGCCAGGCGATGCGTTAGTTGTGTTAACTCTAGATTTGAAGCTTTTGTGACTGCAAGGATTCATGCCCTTAGGTTTGTTCGGTAAAGTCACCGTGTAGGTGAAAAATTAAATAAAAATTAATAAAAGTAACAATAGAAATAAAATAATAAATCACGACGTTTCGGAGGCAACACAAGTCATCAGGTGGGACCGTCACAGCCAGATTTGCTGCATCAAGTGAAGCGTGATTTTTTTATTATTTTATTTCTATTTTTACTTTTATTAATTTTAATTTAATTTTCTACCTACATGGTGACTTTACCAAAATAACCTAAGAGTACGTTAGTTGGTGTGTTGACCGACTCTGTGTTGCATTACATTTCAAATATTAAGTTTGTTTGATTAAGTGTCTCTCTCTGTGTGCAGTCACCAAAGCTCAAAATCTCTCATTGACACAAGGCCGTAATTATAATGTTATAATAAATATAACATGTTACAATAATCATAATATGTTATAATAATTATAATAATCAAATATGCCCCTCCAATATATTTCTGTAAAATATTTGTAAATAATAATTGCGATGCTCTGTTAATAAAAAGAACAATTTTCTAAACCTTGGCCATGAAATCTGGAGTTGTCTTCATATCACAATGCATAGATTTCTATTCATATGATTGCGTTGTACTTTATGAATCCCTAATCTCTGCCATTACATACTATGAAACAAGAAAAGGTAAAAAAGAAAAAACAGAGCAATGTAATACAATACACTATTAGACATTATTGTATCAAATAAAACAAATTCCATCCCATGTGTTAGTGAACTTTTAAAAATATGTTTGGGAGGAAATGGCAGGAAATGAGTTTTCAAATTTAGATATTTTTCTGGGGGGGGGACCCCAGACCCCCCTGGAAGATTTGGTCCCCCCCCCCCAATGTTGACTCCATGGCTACAGCCTTGCATTGACGTGCTAATTTCTCTACCCCCCCCCTCTCTACCCCCCCTCTCTCTCTGCCCCCCCCCCCTCTCTCTGCCCCTCTCTCTATTTAAGGCCTCGACACAGGCGTTGTTTCTCTGTGTGCTTGTGTCTCTCTCTGTGTGTCTCTGTGTCATCTCTCTGTGTCTATGTGTGTGTGTGTCTCTCTCTGTGTGTCTGTGTCATCTGTCTGTGTGTCTACAGTGAGGGAAAAGAGTATTTGATCCCCTGCTGATTTTGTACGATTGCCCACTGACAAAGAAATGATCAGTCTATAATTTTAATGGTAGGTTTATTTGAACAGTGAGAGACAGAATAACAACAACAAAAATCCAGAAAAACGCATGTCAAAATGTTATAAATGGATTTGCGTTTTAATGAGGGAAATAAGTATTTGACCCCTCTGCAAAACATGACTTAGTACTTGGTGGCAAAACCCTTGTTGGCAATCACAGAGTTCAGACGTTTCTTGTAGTTGGCCACCAGGTTTGCACACATTTCAGGAGGGATTTTGTCCCACTCCTCTTTGCAGATCTTCTCCAAGTCATTAAGGTTTCGAGGCTGACGTTTGGCAACTCGAACCTTCAGCTCCCTCCACAGATTTTCTATGGGATTAAGGTCTGGAGACTGGCTAGGCCACTCCAGGACCTTAATGTGCTTCTTCTTGAGCCACTCCTTTGTTGCCTTGGCCGTGTGTTTTGGGTCATTGTCATGCTGGAATACCCATCCACGACCTATTTTCAATGCCCTGGCTGAGGGAAGGAGGTTCTCACCCAAGATTTGACAGTACATGGCCCCGTCCATCGTCCCTTTGATGCGGTGAAGTTGTCATGTCCCTTTAGCAGAAAAACACCCCCAAAGCATAATGTTTCCATCTCCATGTTTGACGGTGGTGATGGTGTTCTTGGGGTGATAGGCAGCATTCCTCTTCCAAACGCGGCGAGTTGAGTTGATGCCAAAGAGCTCCATTTTGGTCTCATCTGACCACAACACTTTCACCCAGTTGTCCTCTGAATCATTCAGATGTTCATTGGCAAACTTCAGATGGGCATTTAAATGTGCTTTCTTGAGCAGGGGGACCTTGCGGGCGCTGCAGGATTTCAGTCCTTCACGGCGTAGTGTGTTACCAACTGTTTTCTTGGTGACTATAGTCTCAGCTGCCTTGAGATCATTGACAAGATCCTCCCGTGTAGTTCTGGGCTGATTCCTCACCGTTTTCATGATCATTGCAACTCCACGAGGTGAGATCTTGCATGGAGCCCCAGGCCGAGTGAGATTTACAGTTCTTTTGTGTTTCTTCCATTTGCGAATAATCGCACCAACTGTTGTCACCTTATCGCCAAGCTGCTTGGCGATGGTCTTGTAGCCCATTCCAGCCTTGTGTAGGTCTACAATCTTGTCCCTGACATCCTTGGAGAGCTCTTTGGTCTTGGCCATGGTGGAGAGTTTGGAATCTGATTGATTGATTTCTACTGTGAACAGGTGTCTTTTATACAGGTAACAAGCTGATATTAGGAGCACTCCCTTTAAGAGTGTGCTCCTAATCTCAGCTCGTTACCTGTATAAAAGACACCTGGGAGCCAGAAATCATTCTGATTGAGAGGGGGTCAAATACTTATTTCCCTCATTAAAATGCAAATCAATTTATAACATTTTTGACATGCGTTTTTCTGGATTTTTGTTGTTGTTATTCTGTCTCTCACTGTTCAAATAAACCTACCATTAAAATTATAGACTGATCATTTCTTTGTCAGTGGGCAAACATACAAAATCAGCAGGGGATCAAATACTTTTTTCCCTCACTGTATGTGTGTGTCTCTCTCTGTGTGTCTCTGTGTCATCTCTCTCTGTGTGTCTGTGTGTGTCTCTCTCTCTCTCTGTGTCTTTGTGTCATCTCTCTCTGCTTATGCGTCTGTCTATGTGTCTCCGTGTCTGTGTTTTGTCTCTCTCTCAAATTGAGCAATCTTTGGAAGAACGTTATCAACCAGTTGGGGTGTTGACTGTTATGTTAGCCGACTCTCTGTGTTGTATTGCATTACATTTCTAAGTTTACTAGGTTTTTTTTCTCTTTCATTTGTACCTGATGATGATTGCTTGTGTTGCAATCGAAACGTCGTATGCTATTTGCACACAGCGTTGGTTTAGGTGCTTTTTGTGGAATATTTTGCTGTTTTTCCCTGGATTTTAATGTTTGCACAGTCACATAGTCACTTTAAGATGTTTCCTCGTTCATGTTTTAGTTTTTTGTTTGTTACGGTTGCATCTGATTCAAGAGCCGAATGGCTCACGGGGCTATACCAAATAAATGAAACTGAAACTATAATGTAATTTATTTATTTATTCTACGTGACTTTACCGAAAGAACCAAAGAGTATCTTGCTTAAGTTTGAATTTCTCTTCACCTGGCTCGCTACTTTGTAACTTTGTTTTATTTGAAATATTCACACTTTTTTTTTCATTTTTTACCAGGCCACGCCCGCTTGAGCTGCTGTACCGCTCTTGTTTTCAGAAGCGACCTGCTCACAACAACAACAACAAGGTGAGGCTTGTCAACAGCGTGGTGGTGTTCACTCTAGACGCGTGGCGGTGTTCACTCTGGACGCGTGGCGGTGTTCACTCTGGACGCGTGGCGGTGTTCACTCTGGACGCGTGGCGGTGTTCACTCTGGACGCGTGGCGGTGTTCACTCTGGACGCGTGGCGGTGTTCAATCTGGACGCGTGGCGGTGTTCACTCTGGACGCGTGGCGGTGTTCACTCTGGACGCGTGGCGGTGTTCACTCTGGACGCGTGGCGGTGTTCACTCTGGACGCGTGGCAGTGTTCACTCTGGACGCGTGGCGGTGTTCAATCTGGACGCGTGGCGGTGTTCACTCTGGACGCGTGGCAGTGTTCACTCTCTGCATGTGGAGTGGGGACAACCGGGGGATCCGGAGGGAAATCCACGCGACCACAGGAAGAGAGAAAGACACACAAACTAAATATACAGCAGGCGTCAGGGTTGGGATGAATCCACGACTTCCTGTATGCCAGGAGAGGTAGTTAACATCTCACCACGGGGAGCGAGAGAGACACGCAGCCTCGGCGATGTTGATTAATCCTCATTGAATTACTTTGTGGAGTCAGGAAGCATTAATAGTGAGTGGATGAAGGTGGTTAGGCATGGGTCTGGACACACCTCTTAACCATGCCAGTGTGTGACAGTGTAAAGTTTGTGTTTGCAGTTAAGTCTATTAACTCTATTGAACACGGAGGTTATACTGTATCACAACAATAGTTTGTTTTTGTTTTCCTCTGGAACTTTATAAGAATGGAAACAGTCAAGAAGTTAACACAGCACACACATGCAGCTGAAGTCAGATCAGCATTCAAGGACATCGTGAGTCTGGCTGGCTTCACACCTCTAAGTTGCGACTGAACATTAATTTATGCATTTTTGCATAACACAAATAGTATTCTTTTCAACACCTTTTGCTATGTCAGCTAAATTTAGCTTTCATAAATACAGTGATCCCTCGTTTATCGCGGTTAATGGGGACCGGAACCCCCCGCGATAAGTGCAAATCCGCGAAGTAGGATTGGCCCCCCTAGGAATTTCCGTATATGTGTGTGTGGGTACCAGAATGTTTAAAATATGTATATTTATACTTTATATATATTTTACTTAAATCTATTTAATTATAAAACCTTAATATTATACATTCACTCTCTCTCATACAATACGTATTATGGTGTTCTACACTCACCAGTTAATTTCGAACACAACACTAAGATACGCGAGACACAGTTGACAGCATGAACGAGAGTGGCGAGATACAACAAGGGAATAAGCTGGGAGAGGATGCGATGATGCGCAGCCAATCAGCTCACGGGATACTGTACATCCACTCGTGCTCTCATTCGTCGTTCTCGCACCGGGAACCAATCACGTGCCTTGTCTGAAAAATCCGCGATGCACTGAGGCCGCGAAACTTGAACCGCGAAGTGGCGAGGGATTACTGTATTCCTTTTGTAGCTGGACAGCCAAAATTGTGTGCTCGGAGTTTTAGGTTTAACATTCATTTTGAAGATTCGAGGGCTTCCTGGCATGTTTATGACCATTCGCCCTCTCATTGTGTGCCAAAACAGCCCGTGTGATGAATTTGGGAATCTTTTTCACTATATCATAAATATATGAATAAGTGTTGACTTATAAGTCATGTGTTACTGTGTAAATATGCATTCCTCTGTGCATCGATACTGACGTGGATATAACTTTTTTTCTGTCTGCAGCTGTCGCTTCCTCTGCAGACTTGGTCTGATGGAGCAAAGGCACTCGGCGTGGCTCGGTGCAAAAAGGCAACAATGCGACCTGCGTGCCAACAGCACGGATCGTCCTGCACATTTGACAAGGCACCAGAGAACTCACACAGGAGAGAAACCCTTCAAGTGCAGTGTGTGTGGGAAAGCGTTTGAATATTCATCTATTCTTGTAATACACCAGAGAACACACACGGGAGAGAAACCCTTCAAGTGCAGTGTGTGTGGGAAGGCGTTTTCAAGTTCATCTACTCATGTAACTCACCAGAGAACACACACGGGAGAGAAACCCTTCAAGTGCAGTGTGTGTGGGAAGGCTTTTGCACAGTCATCTACTCTTGGAGCACACCAGAGAACACACACGGGAGAGAAACCCTTCAAGTGCAGTGTGTGTGGGAAAGCGTTTGAATATTCATCTATTCTTGTAATACACCAGAGAACACACACGGGAGAGAAACCCTTCAAGTGCAGTGTGTGTGGGAAGGCGTTTTCAAGTTCATCTACTCTTGTAACACACCAGAGAACACACACGGGAGAGAAACCCTTCAAGTGCAGTGTGTGTGGGAAGGCTTTTGCACAGTCATCTACTCTTGGAGCACACCAAAGAACACACACGGGAGAGAAACCCTTCAAGTGCAGTGTGTGTGGGAAGGCGTTTTTATTTTCATCTCATCTTGAAATACACCAGAGAACACACACGGGAGAGAAACCCTTCAGGTGCACTCTGTGCGGGACGGCATTTGCACGTAATGAATATCTTCAAGTACACCAGAGAACACACACGGGAGATAAACCCTTTAAGTGCAGTGTGTGTGGGAAGGCGTTTGCACAGTCATCTACTCTTCTAACACACCAGAGAACACACACGGGAGAGAATCCCTTCAAGTGCAGTGTGTGTGGGAAGGCATTTGCACAGTCATCAAATCTTCAAAGACACCAGAGAACACACAAGAATCAGAAGATCCACAAGGAGTGGAGTCTGAAATCAGCTTGCGAAAGTCAAAGTGCCGCAATGAGCCCATCCCTCATCAAACAAGAACCGGAAGACAATTCCAGCTTGGATGCTTTTAAAGGTATCGAGGTGAAACGTGAAGAAGTGATGGTGAAGAGTGAAGAAGTGATGGTGAAGAGCGAAGAAGTGAAGGTAAAATGTGAAGATGAAGATTCAACTCCAAAATCGGACCTTCACATCGATGGAGGCAACGTGAAGCAGGAGGAGAATTCTGACTGTGAGGCAGAGCGAGGCAACTCCCAGCAGTTTGTGGAAGTGGAGGTGTGGGTGGACTTCCTCCGAGACAATACAAAGTCAAATGGAGACCCGGTAGATGTGTAAGCCAGTGACGATGTCGCTCCAATAGACGCACCTTTGTGACAGGCTTTTTATGACAAGAATGAAGTTGAACACTCAATTCCTAGGTTCCACCTGCAGAGTAAGAGCGGCCAGTCTGTGTGGACCTGTGTGTTGGGTAGATATCTAACCAGGAGCGAGAGCCAATAAGCTCCCAAGCATTCGCTATGTTATCAATTGCATTTATATGGTGCTTGCTTAATCGCCTCGGCAACTCGGAGTTCTATAAATATACAAACACAGACATAATTTCAACCGTGATGATGGGTACAAACTTAGTAATCATTGGAAAGATGTTATCAACCACGCAAAAAAGACTTAATTACACATTTTTGGACCATCTTATCTGACAGGCACTATTTTACTTTACTTTACCGAGTGTTAACATCCCCAGTGTTTAACAGTACTCTCTTCATTGTTCAGCCAGCACTGGTATAAACATGGGCATTTTCGTTCTTTTCTATCATGTGTATCAACAGGTGCTTGTACACAAACATGTCCACGTACACTTGCACCCCACACTCTCTTTTGGCCTCCCCTCCCCCTCTCTGTCCAATGCGTTGGCGTGTGCAGCAGTAGTTGCTTGCGCACAACCACGTCCACGCCGCCGACTCTCGTGTACCACGTCGTGCATTCTTTTGGCCCCGCCCCCCCTCCCCCTCCCGATGCGTTCTACGTGGCACGTCGTGCCGTCTTTGAGCCCCGCGCCCCTCCCTCCCGATACGTTCCATTCATTGGCTACCACATTCTGATGAGCTCCCCCCCCCTCTCCTCCCCCCTCAACTTGCTTTTAAGGGATTACATCTTGAATCATTGCCTCACTTGATGCAGCAAATTTGGCTGTGACGGTCCCACCTGATGACGGAGACTTGTGTTGCCTCCGAAACGTCATGATTTTTATTTTATTTTACTTTCATTAATTTTAATGTTTTACCTACGTGACTTTACCGAAAAAACCTAAGAATATGAATCCTTGCAGTCACGAAAGCTTCAAATCTAGAATGAGTTCTATATCGTTTCTCGTCTCAAACACTCGAAGAGCATCCCCGAGTAGCAGCTGCCCCTATGTGGCACAAGGTGGTGGCCGTGCACCGGCCTGCATGTGGACAAGAGCCTGTCAGTAGGGGGCGATGGTTGATGTGGCATCTCAGTTGTGGAGTTTGTAGATAATGTTTTTAGAATTTGCTACATTTTGACCCAGATGCCATCATGCAATGGCCTACTCGTTTTGAATGGTGCATTAGTATGTTGTACATACACTGTTAAGCAGACGGTGCGTATTTTTTTAATTAGCTTCTTGTTAATAGGATGTAACCTAATGCAGTATATTTCAGTGCAGTAATTAAATTTTGTTAATATGCCTGTCAATAATTTAGAATGAATACTTGTATGATGGTGTGCGTACATGTACCATTTTGTCTATAAGGGTCAAACATTGAATAAGTGATGTTAGGACACAGTGTGTGTTTTGCAAGTAATCTGTACGGATCACTCAGGTGAGACTCATTGTTCTTGTGATACAGGTAAAAGGGTATTTTTGTGTTTTCAGGAAGCATCTCCCTCTGGAGCAACTCATTGTCTTTGAAATAGGGAGCACACTCGGATCATTCATCTGTTACGAGGCATACCACTCAAAAGTTACACGTAGAGGAGATACATTCTCTACAACACGAATTATAATTTTGTATTACGTGTTGACGTAGATTTTGTCTAACTAGGGCTAGAAATGCTCCTTGCTGATTAACGTTTGGATGTCAGTAACTATCGGTTGAAGCAAGCCCGGCTGCTCTTGAGACGCTGTGCACCAATAAGGGTCCCCAGGTGGCTTGCACTGAATCAATGACGGACTCCCAGAAGGCTTTGCTAGTTATAGTTTGTGTAAAATATTCCTCTGTTTCATGGAGAGATCGATAAATGAAAGATGTCGTGTCTGCTGATCTGCTTCATAGCAAGGAGGTAATTTTAAGAGCACATTTGAAATACATTTTTGGTACAGATTTGTATTCGGTTACAAGGCAGAGCACATCTAGTAGATACATTCTGCACAACAACATTCATTTTAAATTTGCATGACGTCTTATATGTTGGCGAACTAGGACAAGAAATGGTCTTTGCCGATTAACGTCTGGATGTTCACAACCATGTGTTGAAGCAAGCCTGACCGCCTGCGGCGTCCCTCACAACCATTTATGGCCTTGGGCCAGGAAAGTCACGAAGAAAATTGCGCACGAACGACGCATTCACGCAAGCTCCCGATGCTCCGTTTTGAAGTTTTAAAATGAAACAACTTTGAATTGTATTATGTTTTGCATTTGATACTTGTATTTCTTCATTAAAAGCTGATATCATTTTCCATCTGGAAGACTTCATTGAAAACGACATTTCGTGTGAATTTTCTCTAGTCGTTAAGCAGATGGCCTTACCGGGGTTCGGTTCGATGCGGACTTTCACCTGGTTGGGATCGCGGGGCGGAGATAAGGCAACACAGAGCTGGCCGTGCCAGAAGACCGCCATCTTCAGATCGATTCCAACGCGATCGAACGTCTGTCCCTGCTCCTCCGTCGTTCATGTAGGGGGCGCGTAGGTTTGCAGCGCCTCCTGCATGAAAACGAAGGAAAGTGCAGGGTTCATCACAGATGAAGTTGTGTGCTTATATAAGAGTGCTCGCGGGAAGTACCCGGCGTGAAATTTCCCGCTTTTTATCGTAATATATAGGATACTAAGGCTAAGCACACCCGAGGATTGCACTTTTGTTGAAAAATGAAGTTGCAAATATTTGTCCATTATTGGCCAAAAACGGCATAGGTTAGTATGCCGATATTCTATATTGGGACGTGCACATTTCATCATAAAATTTTCAACTTTTAATCTAATACATAGCATACTAAGGCTAAATACAATGGAGCAATGAACTTTTGTCGACTAATAAGGCTGAAAGTTTGGCCAATTTTGGCCGATTTTATTTTTTTTCTTTAAAATTTCATGGTGAAATTTCCCACTTTTTTTTACGTAATATATATAGGATACTAAGGCTAAACACACCCGAGGATTGCACTTTTGTTAAAAAATGAAGCTGTAAAAATGTGTCCATTATTGGCCAAAAACGGCATATGTTAGTATGCCGATTTTCTATACTGGGACGTGAACATTTCATCATAAAATGTTCCACTTTTAATCTAATACATGGCATACTAAGGGTAAATACAATTGATGAATGAACTTTTTGTTGAAAAGGAGAGCTATGAAAATTTTGCTTATTTTGGTTAAAACCGGCATAAGTATGGCGATTTTATTTTTGGGACGTGAAAATGTAATGGTGAAATTTCCCACTTTTAAAGTAATATAGAGCTTAACAAAATGGAGGAATTAACTTTTTCTTGGAAAATCTAGCTATGAAAATTGAGCAAATTTTGGCCAAGAACGGCATTGGTTAACTATGCTGATTTGATGTTTTTACTTCAAATTTCATGGTGAAATTTCCCACTTTTAATGTAATATATAGGCTACTCAGGCTAACCACAACCGAGGAATGCACTTTTTCTTCAAAAATACAGCTGTAAAAATTCGTTAAATTTTAGCCAAAAACGGCAGTATGCCGATTTCCTGTTTGGGACGTGAAAATTTAATGGTGAAATTTCCCACTTTTAATGTAATATAGAGCATACTAATCCTTAACAAAATGGAGGAATTCACTTTTTCTTTTTACTTCTAAATTTCATGCATGAAATTCCACACTTTTTAACGTAATATATAGGCTACTCAGGCTAAACACAACTAAGGAATGCACTTTTCGTTGAAAAATAAAGCTAGGAAAATTGGACCAATTTTGCCAAAAAACGGCCTAGGTTAGTATGGCGATCATCTTTTTAAGGACGTGAAAATGTCATCGTGAAATGTCGAGAGCCAAGCCACGACATCTACAAAGTGCTGCTCATAGCGAGTAGCAGCACCGATGGAGGTCGTCACGGCACACACAGAGGGGGTGGGTGGCCAGCCCCACGCCCGGCCGCCTTTGTCTCCCCAGTGCGAGCGATGTTGACACACCGCACCGGGTTCTCGTTTGAGGCCGTTTCGACACTGCCGCTCCCCTTCTGTCAACAAACTTGAACTCTGACCCCGCCCTCTGACGTCACCGCTCAGTGTGACCTCATCGGCGTCAAACGCCAGGGGGAGGTGTGCCTCGTTAGTGACGTCATGTCACCAATCCCCCCACCCCCCGACCGCGAAGCTCTTGAGCGTGACGTCACCTCCGCTCGGCCGCTGCCGATATCTGTCCCAGTGCCAATCCTTATTTGGGCAAAGCTACGGCCGGTGACTGGCGCCTCATTAACATAATTTATTCGTGAAAGTCGTCGCGAGTTTTTTTGCGACGGGTTCAGCAGCCCCGCCCCATCCCTCCACGTCTGGGCTGGTCTCATTAACATAATTTGTTCAAGTTAAGTCCCGTTCGTCGTGGGAGGAGAGTGTCTCGTACGCGCAAGTGACGTCATGTCACCTGCTGCTGCCGCGTGACGTCACGAAGTAACGGAAAGTTGCGGCTCCGCGCGGGAACTGAAATCCGAGGTAAGAAATTCTGATCGCGGTTGTGGTGGTTGTGGTTGTAGTGGTGGTTGTTGTTGTGGTGGTTGTGGTTGTTGTTTATCGAGGTAGAGCCTCGCTCTCTCTCTCTCGCAGGGATGTTATTTGAGTAGCAGCGAGCATGGAAGCGATGTCCAGATTGAAACTTTACAACGCGGGGCCTTGCCTCCTGCCCTCGCCTGGTCGCGTTCGCTTCAATTCTCTCGCTTCGTTTGGCAATTTCGATTTAAAGCTTTCGTGACTGCAGTGATTCATCTGCTTGGTTCTTTCGGTAAAGTCATCACGTAGAATGGAAATAATAAAAGAATAAACATAAAATAATAAAAATGTAACATAATAAACTTTTAATATGTTTTATATCACGTAAAATGGAAATAATAAAATAATAAACATAAACCGATAAAATAATAAAAATAAAACATAACCTTTTAATTTGTTTTATATCACGTAGAATGGAAATAATAAAATAATAAAAATAAAACAAACTTTTATTATGTTTCACATCACGTAGAATGAAAATAATAAAATTGTAAAACTAATATGTTTAATATTTGTATTATTTTATTATTTCCATTCTACGTGACTTTACCGAAAGAACCAAGAAGATAGTTTAGCAACCTGTGGAAGAACGCGATCAGCCAGGCGATGCGTTAGTTGTGACTGCAAGGATTCATGCCCTTAGGTTTGTTCGGTAAAGTCACCGTGTAGGTGAAAAATTAAATAAAAATTAATAAAAGTAACAATAGAATAAAATATAAAATAAAAAATCACGACGTTTCGGAGGCAACACAAGTCATCAGGTGGGACCGTCACAGCCAGATTTGCTGCATCAAGTGAGGCGTGATTTTTTTATTATTTTATTTCTATTTTTACTTTTATTAATTTTAATTTAATTTTCTACCTACATGGTGACTTTATCGAAATAACCTGGTGTGTTGACCGACTCTGTGTTGCATTACATTTCAAATATTAAGTTTGTTGTGTCTCTCTCTGTGTGCAGTCACCAAAGCTCAAAATCTCTCATTGACACAAGGCCGTAGTTATAATGTTATAATAAATATAATATATATTAATTATAATGTTATAATAAGTATAATATGTTATAATAAATATAACATGTTATAATAATCATAATATGTTATAATAATTATAATAATCAAATATGCCCCTCCAATATATTTCTGTAAAATATTTGTAAATAATAATTGCGATGCTCTGTTAATAAAAAGAACAATTTGCTAAACCTTGGCCACGAAATCTGGAGTTGTCTTCATATCACAATGCATAGATTTCTGTTTATATGATTGCGTTGTAGTTTATGAATCCCTAATCTCTGCCATTACATACTATGAAACAAGAAAAGGTAAAAAAGAAAAAACAGAGCAATGTAATACAATACACTATTAGACATTATTGTATCAAATAAAACAAATTCCATCCCATGTGTTAGTGAACTTTTAAAAATATGTTTGGGAGGAAATGGCAGGAAATGAGTTTTCAAATTTAGATATTTTTCTGGGGGGGGGACCCCAGACCCCCCTGGAAGATTTGGTCCCCCCCCAATGTTGACTCCATGGCTACGGCCTTGCATTGACGTGCTAATTTCTCTACCCCCCCCTCTCTACCCCCCCCCCCCTCTCTCTGCCCCCCTTCTCTCTCTGCCCCTCTCTCTATTTAAGGCCTCGACACAGGCGTTGTTTCTCTGTGTGCTTGTGTCTCTCTCTGTGTGTCTCTGTGTCATCTCTCTGTGTCTATGTGTGTGTGTCTCTCTCTGTGTGTCTGTGTCATTTGTCTGTGTGTCTACAGTGAGGGAAAAGAGTATTTGATCCCCTGCTTATTTTGTACGATTGCCCACTGACAAAGAAATGATCAGTCTATAATTTTAATGGTAGGTTTATTTGAACAGTGAGAGACAGAATAACAGCAACAAAAATCCAGAAAAACGCATGTCAAAATGTTATAAATGGATTTGCGTTTTAATGAGGGAAATAAGTATTTGACCCCTCTGCAAAACATGACTTAGTACTTGGTGGCAAAACCCTTGTTGGCAATCACAGAGTTCAGACGTTTCTTGTAGTTGGCCACCAGGTTTGCACACATTTCAGGAGGGATTTTGTCCCACTCCTCTTTGCAGATCTTCTCCAAGTCAATAAGGTTTCGAGGCTGACGTTTGGCAACTCGAACCTTCAGCTCCCTCCACAAATTTTCTATGGGATTAAGGTCTGGAGACTGGCTAGGCCACTCCAGGACCTTAATGTGCTTCTTCTTGATCCACTCCTTTGTTGCCTTGGCCGTGTGTTTTGGGTCATTGTCATGCTGGAATACCCATCCACGACCTATTTTCAATGCCCTGGCTGAGGGAAGGAGGTTCTCACCCAAGATTTGACAGTACATGGCCCCGTCCATCGTCCCTTTGATGCGGTGAAGTTGTCCTGTCCCTTTAGCAGAAAAACACCCCCAAAGCATAATGTTTCCATCTCCATGTTTGACGGTGGGGATGGTGTTCTTGGGGTCATAGGCAGCATTCCTCTTCCAAACACGGCTAGTTGAGTTGATGCCAAAGAGCTCCATTTTGGTCTCATCTGACCACAACACTTTCACCCAGTTGTCCTCTGAATCATTCCGATGTTCATTGGCAAACTTCAGATGGGCATGTAAATGTGCTTTCTTGAGCAGGGGGACCTTGCGGGCGCTGCAGGATTTCAGTCCTTCACGGCGTAGTGTGTTACCAACTGTTTTCTTGGTGACTATAGTCTCAGCTGCCTTGAGATCATTGACAAGATCCTCCCGTGTAGTTCTGGGCTGATTCCTCACCGTTTTCATGATCATTGCAACTCCACGAGGTGAGATCTTGCATGGAGCCCCAGGCCGAGTGAGATTTACAGTTCTTTTGTGTTTCTTCCATTTGCAAATAATCGCACCAACTGTTGTCACCTTATCGCCAAGCTGCTTGGCGATGGTCTTGTAGCCCATTCCAGCCTTGTGTAGGTCTACAATCTTGTCCCTGACATCCTTGGAGAGCTCTTTGGTCTTGGCCATGGTGGAGAGTTTGGAATCTGATTGATTGATTTCTACTGTGAACAGGTGTCTTTTATACAGGTAACAAGCTGATATTAGGAGCACTCCCTTTAAGAGTGTGCTCCTAATCTCAGCTCGTTACCTGTATAAAAGACACCTGGGAGCCAGAAATCATTCTGATTGAGAGGGGGTCAAATACTTATTTCCCTCATTAAAATGCAAATCAATTTATAACATTTTTGACATGCGTTTTTCTGGATTTTTGTTGTTGTTATTCTGTCTCTCACTGTTCAAATAAACCTACCATTAAAATTATAGACTGATCATTTCTTTTTCAGTGGGCAAACGTACAAAATCAGCAGGGGATCAAATACTTTTTTACCTCACTGTATGTGTGTGTCTCTCTTTGTGTGTCTCTGTGTCATCTCTCTCTGTGTGTCTATGTGTGTGTCTCTCTCTCTGTGTCTTTCTGTCATCTCTCTCTGCTTATGTGTCTGTCTATGTGTCTCTGTGTCTGTGTTTTGTCTCTCTCTCAAATTGAGCAATCTTTGGAAGAACGTTATCAACCAGTTGGGGTGTTGACTGTTATGTTAGCTGACTCTCTGTTGTATTGCATTACATTTCTAAGTTTACTAGGTTTTTTTTCTCTTTCATTTGTACCTGATGATGATTGCTTGTGTTGCAATCGAAACGTCGTATGCTATTTGCACACAGCGTTGGTTTAGGTGCTTTTTGTGGAATATTTTGCTGTTTTTCCCTGGATTTTAATGTTTGCACAGTCACATAGTCACTTTAAGATGTTTCCTCGTTCATGTTTTTGTTTTTTGTTTGTTACGGTTGCATCTGATTCAAGAGGCGAATGGCTCACGGGGCTATACCAAATAAATGAAACTGAAACTATAATGTAATTTATTTATTTATTATACGTGACTTTACCGAAAGAACCAAAGAGTATCTTGCTTAAGTTTTAATTTCTCTTCACCTGGCTCGCTACTTTGTAACTTTGTTTTATTTGAAATATTCACACTTTTTTTTCATTTTTTACCAGGCCACGCCCGCTTGAGCTGCTGTACCGCTCTTGTTTTCAGAAGCGACCTGCTCACAACAACAACAAGGTGAAGCTTGTCAACAGCGTGGTGGTGTTCACTCTAGATGCGTGGCGGTGTTCACTCTGGACGCGTGGTGGTGTTCACTCTAAACGCGTGGCGGTGTTCACTCTATACGCGTGGTGGTGTTCACTCTAGACGCGTGGCGGTGTTCACTCTGGACGCGTGGCGGTGTTCACTCTGGACACGTGGCGTTGTTCACTCTCTGCATGTGGAGTGGGGACAACCGGCGGATCCGGAGGGAAATCCACACGACCACGGGAAGAGAGAAAGACACACAAACTAAATATACAGCAGGCGTCAGGGTTGGGATGAATCCATGACTTCCTGTATGCCAGGAGAGGTAGTTAATATCTCACCACGGGGAGCGAGAGAGACACGCAGCCTCGGCGATGTTGATTAATCCTCATTGAATTACTTTGTGGAGTCAGGAAGCATTAATAGTGAGAAGATGAAGGTGGCTAGGCATGGGTCTGGACACACCTCTTAACCATGCCAGTGTGTGACAGTGTAAAGTTTGTGTTTGCAGTTAAGTCTATTAACTCTATTGAACACGGAGGTTATACTGTATCACAACAATAGTTTGTTTTTGTTTTCCTCTGGAACTTTATAAGAATGGAAACAGTCAAGAAGTTAACACAGCAAACACATGCAGCTGAAGTCAGATCTGTTCATTCCAGCGTGCAAGGACATCGTGAGCCTGGCTGGCTTCACACCTCTAAGTTGCGATTGAACATTAATTTATGCATTTTTGCATGACACAAATAGTATTCTTTTCAACACCTTTTGCTATGTCAGCTAAATTTAGCTTTCATAAATACAGTGATCCCTCGTTTATCGCGGTTAATGGGGACCGGAACCCCCCGCGATGAGTGAAAATTCGCGAAGTAGGATTGGCCCCCCTAGGAAATTCCTTATATGTGTGTGTGGGTACCAGAATGTTTAAAATATGTATATTTATACTTTAAATCTATTTAATTATAAAACCTTAATATTATACATTCACTCTCTCTCTCATACGATACGTATTATGGTGTTCTACACTCACCAGTTAATTTCGAACACAACACTAAGATACGCGAGACACAGTTGACAGCATGAACGAGAGTGGCGAGATACAACAAGGGAATAAGCTGGGAGAGGATGCGATGATGCGCAGCCAATCAGCTCACGGGATACTGTACATCCACTCGTGCTCTCATTCGTCAATCTCGCGCCGGGAACCAATCACGTGCCTTTTCTGAAAAATCCACGATGCACTGAGGCCGCGAAACTTGAACCGCGAAGTGGCGAGGGATTACTGTATTCCTTTTGTAGCTAGACAGCCAAAATTGCGTGCTCGGAGTTTTAGGTTTAACATTCATTTTGAAGATTCGAGGGCTTCCTGGCATGTTTATGACCATTCGCCCTCTCATTGTGTGCCAGAACAGCCCGTGTGATGAATTTGGGAATCTTTTTCACTATATCATGAATATATGAATAAGTGTTGACTTCTAAGTCATGTGTTACTGTGTAAATATGCATTCCTCTGTGCGTCGATACTGACGTGGATATAACTTTTTTTCTGTCTGCAGCTGTCGCTTCCTCTACAGACTTGGTCTGATGGAGCAAAGGCACTCGGCGCGGCTCGGTGCAAAAAGGCATCAATGCGACTGGTGTGCATACAGCACGGATCTTCCTGCACATTTGACAAGGCACCAGAGAACTCACACAGGAGAGAAACCCTTCAAGTGCAGTGTGTGTGGGAAAGCGTTTGAATATTCATCTATTCTTGTAATACACCAGAGAACACACACGGGAGAGAAACCCTTCAAGTGCAGTGTGTGTGGGAAGGCATTTTCAATTTCATCTCATCTTGTAGCACACCAGAGAACACACACGGGAGAGAAACCCTTCAGATGCACTCTGTGCGGGAAGGCGTTTGCACTTAAACATACTCTTGAAGTACACCAGAGAACATACACGGGAGAGAAACCCTTCAAGTGCAGTGTGTGTGGGAAGGCGTTTTTATTTTCATCTCATCTTGAAATACACCAGAGAACACACACGGGAGAGAAACCCTTCAGGTGCACTCTGTGCAGGACGGCATTTGCACGTAATGAATATCTTCAAGTACACCAGAGAACACACACGGGAGAGAAACCCTTTAAGTGCAGTGTGTGTGGGAAGGCGTTTGCACAGTCATCTACTCTTCTAACACACCAGAGAACACACACGGGAGAGAATCCCTTCAAGTGCAGTGTGTGTGGGAAGGCATTTGCACAGTCATCAAATCTTCAAAGACACCAGAGAACACACAAGCATCAGAAGATCCACAAGGAGTGGAGTCTGAAATCAGCTTGCGAAAGTCAAAGTGCCGCAATGAGCCCATCCCTCATCAAACAAGAACCGGAAGACAATTCCAGCTTGGATGCTTTTAAAGGTATCGAGGTGAAACGTGAAGAAGTGATGGTGAAGAGTGAAGAAGTGATGGTGAAGAGCGAAGAAGTGAAGGTAAAATGTGAAGATGAAGATTCAACTCCAAAATCGGACCTTCACATCGATGGAGGCAACGTGAAGCAGGAGGAGAATTCTGACTGTGAGGCAGAGCGAGGCAACTCCCAGCAGTTTGTGGAAGTGGAGGTGTGGGTGGACTTCCTCCGAGACAATACAAAGTCAAATGGAGACCCGGTAGATGTGTAAGCCAGTGACGATGTCGCTCCAATAGACGCACCTTTGTGACGGGCTTTTTATGACAAGAATGAAGTTGAACACTCAATTCCTAGGTTCAACCTGCAGAGTAAGAGCGGCCAGTCTGTGTGGACCTGTGTGTTGGGTAGATCTCTAACCAGGAGCGAGAGCCAATAAGCTCCCAAGCATTCGCTATGTTATCAATTGCATTTATATGGTGCTTGCTTAATCGCCTTGGCAACTCGGAGTTCTATAAATATACAAACACAGACATAATTTCAACCGTGATGATGGGTACAAACTTAGTAATCATTGGAAAGATGTTATCAACCACGCAAAAAAGACTTAATTACACATTTTTGGACCATCTTATCTGACAGGCACTATTTTACTTTACTTTACCGAGTGTTAACATCCCCAGTGTTTAACAGTACTCTCTTCATTGTTCAGCCAGCACTGGTATAAACATGGGCATTTTCGTTCTTTTCTATCATGTGTATCAACAGGTGCTTGTACACAAACATGTCCACGTACACTTGCACCCCACACTCTCTTTTGGCCTCCCCTCCCCCTCTCTGTCCAATGCGTTGGCGTGTGCAGCAGTAGTTGCTTGCGCACAACCACGTCCACGCCGCCGACTCTCGTGTACCACGTCGTGTATTCTTTTGGCCCCGCCCCCCCTCCCCCTCCCGATGCGTTCTACGTGGCACGTCGTGCCGTCTTTGAGCCCCGCGCCCCTCCCTCCCGATACGTTCCATTCATTGGCTACCACATTCTGATGAGCTCCCCCCCCCTCTCCTCCCCCCTCAACTTGCTTTTAAGGGATTACATCTTGAATCATTGCCTCACTTGATGCAGCAAATCTGGCTGTGACGGTCCCACCTGATGACGGAGACTTGTGTTGCCTCCGAAACGTCGTGATTTTTATTTTATTTTACTTTCATTAATTTTAATGTTTTACCTACGTGACTTTACCGAAAAAACCTAACAATATGAATCCTTGCAGTCACGAAAGCTTCAAATCTAGAATGAGTTCTATATCGTTTCTCGTCTCAAACACTCGAAGAGCATCCCCGAGTAGCAGCTGCCCCTATGTGGCACAAGGTGGTGGCCGTGCACCGGCCTGCATGTGGACAAGAGCCTGTCAGTAGGGGGCGATGGTTGATGTGGCATCTCAGTTGTGGAGTTTGTAGATAATGTTTTTAGAATTTGCTACATTTTGACCCAGATGCCAGCATGCAATGGCCTACTCGTTTTGAATGGTGCATTAGTATGTTGTACATACACTGTTAAGCAGACGGTGCGTATTTTTTATATTAGCTTCTTGTTAATATGATGTAACCTAATGCAGTATATTTCAGTGCAGTAATTCAATTTTGTTAATATGCCTGTCAATAATTTAGAATGAATACTTGTATGATGGTGTGCGTACATGTACCATTTTGTCTATAAGGGTCAAACATTGAATAAGTGATGTTAGGACAAAGTGTGTGTTTTGCAAGTAACCTGTACAGATCACTCAGGTGAGACTCATTGTTCTTGTGGTACAGGTCAAAGGGTACTTTTGTGTTTTCAGGAAGCATCTCCCTCTGGAGCAACTCATTGTCTTTGAAATAGGGAGCACACTCGGATCATTCATCAGTTACAAGGCATACCACTCAAAAGTTACACGTAGAGGAGATACATTCTCAACAACACGAATTATAATTTTGTATTACGTGTTGACGTAGATTTTGTCGAATTAGGACGGGAAATGGTCCTTGCCGATTAACGTCTGGATGTTGACAACCATGGGTTGAAGCAAGCCTGACCGCCTGCGGTGCCCCTCACAACCATTTACAGCCTTGGGCCAGGAAAGTAAAAAAAAAATAGCACACGAACGACGCATCCGCGCAAGCACCCGATGCTCCCTTTTGAAGTTTTAATATGAAACAACTTTGAATTGTATATTGTTTTGCATTTGATTATTGTATTTCTTCATTAAAAGCCGATATCATTTTCCATCTGGAAGACTTCATTGAAAACAACATTTCGTGTGAATTTTCTCTCGTCGTGAGGTAAATGGCCTTACCGGGGTTCGGTTCGATGCGGACTTTCTCCTGGTTGGGATCGCGGGGTGGAGATAAGGCGACACAGAGCTGGCCGTGCCAGAAGACTGCCGTCTGCAGATCGATTCCAACGCGATCGAACGTCTGTCCCTGCTCCTCCGTCGTTCATGTAGGGGGCGAGTAGGTTTGCAGCGCCTCCTGCATGAAAACGAAGGAAAGTGCAGCGTTCATCACAGATGAAGTTGTGTGCTTAGATAAGAGTACTCGCGGGAAGTACCCGGCGTGAAATTTCCCACTTTTTATCGTAATATATAGGATACTAAGGCTAAGCACACCCGAGGATTGCACTTTTGTTGAAAAATGAAGTTGCAAATATTTGGCCATTATTGGTCAAAAACGGCATAGGTTAGTATGCCGATATTCTATATTGGGATGTGAACATTTCATCATAAAATGTTCCACTTTTAATCTAATACATAGCATACTAAGGGTAAATACAATTGATGAATTAACTTTTTGTTCAAAAAGAAAGCTATGAAAATTTGGCTTATTTTGGTTAATACTGGCATAAGTATGCCGATTTTATTTTTGGGACGTGAAAATGTAATCGTGAAATTTCCCACTTTTAAAGTAACAGAGCATACGAATGCTTAACAAAATGGAGGAATTAACTTTTTCTTTGAAAATCTAACTATGAAAATGTACCAAATTTTGGCCAAGAACAGCATTGGTAAAGTATGCCGATTTGATGTTTTTACTTAAAATTTCATGGTGAAATTTCTCACTTTCAATGTAATATATAGACTACTCAGGCTAAACACAACCGAGGAATGCACTTTTTGTTCAAAAATACAGCTGTAAAAATTCGTAAAATTTTAGCCAAAAACGGCAGAGGTTCGTATGGCGATTTCCTGTTTGGGACGTGAAAACTTAATGGTGAAATTTCCCACTTTTAATGTAATAGAGCATACTAATGCTTAACAAAATGGAGGAATTCACTTTTTTAAATCCTTTATATTAAGTTCGCTTGCTTGCTTGCTTGCGTGCTTGCTTGCTTGCTTACGACCGTGCAAATCTTTCGGTCGTTTTTTAACCCACTTCCCGTGATCCAATCGAGCTGACATTTTGCACACAGACTCGTTGTGCGAGACAATGTTCGTGAAAAAAATGTCAAAAATTTTACACTTTTTAGGCAACAAAAAGTATTTTACATTTATTCAAATAGAACTCATTCATGGCTTTGGCTGAACGTCACAGTGTAGGAGCCCAGAGCGTAACCCCTCCACAGGCCGTGGTGGAGTAGCGCAGTTGGTAGCGCCCTCGCTTCCCATGCCAAAGGTCGCGGGATCGATCCCCGCGTCCTCCACAGGCGAATATATTTTTAAATCCTTTATATTAAGTTCGCTTGCTTGCTTAGGACCGTGCAAATCTTTCGCTCGTTTTTTAACCCACTTCCCGTGATCCAATCGAGCTGACATTTTCCACACAGACTCGTTGTGTGTGACAATTAATTTTCGTGAAAAATAATTTCCAAAATTTTACACTGTTTAGGGAAAACAAATTAAATATTTAATTACCAATTGCTTAATACTGGCAGACAATCATCTGACCCATAGGTGGCAGCCATCTCAAGCCAGAGGACGAGAGGACTCTAGCCGCCACGCATATAAAGGATTTAAAAACTTTGTTTTTAAATCCTTTATATTAAGTTCGCTTGCTTGCTTGCGTGCTTGCGTGCTTGCTTACGACCGTGCAAATCTTTCGATCGTTTTTTAACCCACTTCCCGTGATCAAATCGAGCTGACATTTTCCACACAGACTCGTTGTGCGTGACAATACATTTTCGTGAAATTTTTTTTCCAAAATTTTACAGTTTAGGGAATTTTTTTAAAATATTTAATTACCAATTGCTTAATGGTGGCAGACAATCATCTGACCCATAGGTGGCAGCCATCTCAAGCCAGAGAACGAGAGGACTCTAGCCGCCACGCATATAAAGGATTTAGAGTGAAAAACTTTGTTTTTACGGGTTAATTTTTCTTTTTACTTCTAAATTTCATGCATGAAATTCCACACTTTTTAACGTAATATATAGGCAACACAACCAAGGAATGCACTTTTCGTTGAAAAATAAAGGTACGAAAATTGGACCAATTTTGCCAAAAAACGGCCTAGGTTAGTATGGCGATTTTCCTTTTATGGACGTGAAAATGTCATCGTGAAATGTCGCCAGCGGTGTGCTGGAGAGCCAAGACACGACATCTACAAAGTGCTGCTCATAGCGAGTAGCAGCACCGATGGAGGTCGTCACGGCACACGAGGGGGTGGGTGGCCAGCACCACGCCCGGCCGCCTTTGTCTCCCCAGTGCGAGCGATGTTGACACACCGCACCGGGTTCTCGTTTGAGGCCGTTTCGACACTGCCGCTCCCTTTCTGTCAACAAACTTGAACTCTGACCCCGCTCTCTGACGTCACCGCTCAGCGTGACCTCATCGGCATCAAACGCCAGGGGGAGGTGTACCCCGCAAGTGACGTCATGTCACCTGCTGCCGTGTGACGTCGCGAGGGACCAGGAAGTTGCCGCTCCGCCCGTAAACTGAAATCCGAGGTGAGAAATTATCATCGCGGTTGTGGTGGTGGTTGTTGTAGTGGTGGTTGTAGTGGTGGTGGTGGTTGTAGTGGTGGTTGTAGTGGTGGTGGTGGCTGTAGTGGTGGTTGTTGTGGTGGAGGTTGTGGTGGGGGTGATGGTGGTTGTGGTGGGGGTGATGGTGGTGGTTGTGGTGTTGGTTGTGGTGGTGGTGGTTGTTGCGTACCGAGGTAGAGCCTCGCTCTCTCTCTCGTAGGGATGTCAATTGAGTAGCAGCGAGCATGGAAGCGATGTCCAGGTTGGAACTTTACAACGCGGGACCTTGCCTCCTGCCCTCGCCTGGTCGCGTTTGCTTCAATTCTCTCGCTCAGAGTTGTGTGTTTTGTTTGCGTTCCGACTGCAGATATTGTGGTCTATGCAAACATGACTCCTCGTAAAAAAGGTGTCAGTTTTCTTGCCAGATAGAAGAATAAAAAAACAATTATATCTCGCTTAAGTTGAATTTGTCTTCACCCGGCTCGCCACTTTGTAACTTTGTTTTACTTTAAATATTAACACAGTTTTTATTTTTACCAGGCCACGCCCGCGTGAGCTGCTGTACCGCTCTTGTTTTCACAAGCGACCTGCCCACAACAACAACAAGGTGGGGCTTGTCAACAGCGTGGTGTTCACTCTGGACGTGTGACGGTGTTCACTCTAGACGCGTGGAGGTGTTCACTCTAGACGCGTGGTGGTGTTCACTCTAGACGCGTGGCGGTGTTCACTCTCGACACGTGGCGGTGGTCACTCTAGACGCGTGGCGGTGTTCACTCTAGACGCGTGGCGGTGTTCACTCTAGACGCGTGGCGGTGTTCACTCTAGACGCGTGGCGGTGTTCACTCTAGATGCGTGGCGGTGTTCACTCTGGACGCGTGGCGGTGTTCACTCTAGACACGTGGCGGTGTTCACTCTGGACGCGTGGCGGTGTTCACTCTCTGCATGTGGAGTGGGGACAAGCGGGGGATCCTGAGGGAAATCCACGCGACCACGGGAAGAGAGAAAGAGATACGCAAACTCCAAATATACAGCAGGCGTCAGGGTCGCGATTGAACCCACGACTTCCTGTATGCCAGGAGAGGTAGTTAACATCTCACCACAGAGAGACACGCAGCCTTGGCAATGTTGATTGATCCTCAATGAATTACTTGGTGGAGTCAGGAAGCATTAATAGTGAGCGGATGAAGGTGGTTAGGCATGGGTCTGGACCAGGGGTCTGCAACCTTTAAGACATAAAGAGCCACTTGGACCCGTTTCCGAAGGAAAAAATAAACTGGGAGCCGCAAAACCATTGCAACATTTAAAACAAATATAACACTGCATATATTGTTTCTTACCTTATTGCTATATATATAGGATCGTGCAGTCAGCTGTCAATCTGAATAAAAAAAGGACTTTTTCACTTAACAATGTAAAATATATTTTTGCAAATTAATAGCTAAATTACCTGGTTAATGGGATTTTTGCTCCTGAACCTCAGTGCACAGTGTCTGCACATCAGGGCTGTAAGACGTCACCTTCATTTTCACACAGGCTTGCAAGCTGTCATCTGTGAGGCGTGATCGATGTTTGTTTTTAATATAGTTCATGTTGGAGAAGACCTGCTCACATACATATGTGGAGCCGAAGATCGACAGGACTCCAAATGCCTACTTTTTCATGTTTATATAAGTGTTGGGGATGGCATTCCATGTTTCGAATACAAGTTTGTCCTGTTTGGGAAGGTTTTCAATATCACTCCATTTATGATTCTGAGCCAGAATGGCCTTCTGACGGGCAACATCCTCAAGAGTAGCGGTCAAGCATTTGAACTTGGACACCCATATATCTTTGTCGGCTATATCGGCCAGTTCCATCTCAAGATCAGGTTGACTTACACCTGCAAATGCAGTCATATTCAATAGGGATGGATCGATCGCCAGGGGAGTGACAGGGAAGGATAATGTAGTTTTTTCCTCTCTGAACTCACAGAATCGTTTCCCAAACGAACTTTGCATTGTGGTGATTGCAGACTTGAAATATTCCAAATTTATCGTATCATGACTTTGTTTGAACTCTCTCAAAGAGGGAAAGTGAGACAGTGTACCTCTCTGTAAATCTTTGACAAACACTGTCAACTTGCGCTCGAATGCCAAAACCTCCTCCAGCATGTGCAGGGCTGTGCCTCCTTTCCCCTGAAGGGTTGTATTTAGCGTGTTTAGATGTGCTGTCATGTCTACCATAAAATGTAATTTTTCCAGCCACTCTGGCTGTTCCAGCTCAGCAAAGGTGAGCTCTTTGCTGCCCAGGAAGGTTTTTACTTCTTCCAAACATGTGACAAAGCAACGGCAACGTTATTGCCTGTCACCGGGCGGGCAGTGTGGAGCGGAGGGGCGACCTGTCAGCAGCGGCAACGCCAGAGCAGGTGTCACAGTGCGCCTCCTCCCCTCGCTAGCATCCGCCCCGGAGCCGCGGTCAAGGTTCAAAAGAGCCGCATGCGGCTCCGGAGCCGCAGGTTGCCGACCCCTGGTCTGGACACACCTCTTAACCATGCCAGTGTGTGACAGTGTAAAGTTTGTGTTGGCAGTAAAGTCTTTTAACTCTATTGAACACGGAGGTTATATCACAACAATAGTTTGTTTTCGTTTTCCTCTAGAACGCTTCATAAGAATGGAAACAGTCGAGAAGTTAACACAGCACACACATGCAGCTGAAGTCAGATCAGCATTCAAGGACATCGTGAGCCTGGCTGGCTTCACACCTCTAAGTTGCGATTGAACATTAATTTATGCATTTCTGCATAACACAAATAGTATTATTTTCAACACCTTTTGCTATATCAACTGATCTTCTTGGTTCGGAAAGACAGCGTCTGAATGACGCATTCAGACGCTGCCTTTCTGACAGACCTGTTCTTCACCTGAGGATGGCTGCTTGTGTTGTGGCCGAAACGTTGTGATAATTTTATTATGTTTAATTATTTCATTATTTCCCTTCTACGTGACTTTACCGAAAGAGCCAAGAAGATGAATCTCTGCAGTCATGAAAGCTTTAAATCGAAATTCATGTAAACTGAATTTAGCTTTTATAAATATTCCTTTTGTAGCCAGACAGCCGAAATTGTGTGCTCGGAGTTTTGGGTTAACATTCATTTTGAAGATACGAGGGCTTCCAGGCATGTTTATTACCATTCACCCTCTCATTGTGTGCCATAACAGCCCGTGTGATGAATTTGGTAAACTTTTTCACTATGTCATGAATATATGAATAAGTATAGACGTGTAATTCACGTGTCACTGTGTATATATGCATTCCTCTGTGTGGATATTATTTTTTTTCTGTCTGCAGCTGTCGCTGCCTCTGTCGCTTCATCTGCCGAATTTGTCTGATGGAGCAAAGGCACTCGGCGAAGCTCGGTACGACAAGGCAACAATGCGACCGGTGTGCATACAGCACGGATCATCCTGGAAAATTGACACGGCACCAGAGAACTCACACACGAGAGAAACCCTTCAAGTGCAGTGTGTGTGGGAAGCCGTTTGCACATTCATCTATTCTTGTAATACACCAGAGAACACACACGGGAGAGAAACCTTTCAAGTGCAGTGTGTGTGGGAAGGCGTTTGCACAGTCATCTGCTCTTGTAGCACACCAGAGAACACACACGGGAGAGAAACCCTTCAAGTGCAGTGTGTGTGGGAAGGCGTTTTCAAAGTCATGTGCTCTTAAAAAACACCAGAGAACACACACGGGAGAGAAACCCTTCCAGTGCAGAGTGTGCGGGAAGGCGTTTGCACAGTCATTTGCTCTTGTAGCACACCAGAGAACACACACGGGAGAGAAACCCTTCCAGTGCAGAGTGTGTGGGAAGGCGTTTGCACAGTCATTTGCTCTTGTAGCACACCAGAGAACACACACGGGAGAGAAACCCTTCAAGTGCACTGTGTGTGGGAAGGCGTTTTCAAAGTCATCTGCTCTTCAAAGACACCAGAGAACACACACGGGAGAGAAACCCTTCAAGTGCAGTGTGTGTGGGAAGGCGTTTGCACATTCATCTGCTCTTGTAATACACCAGAGAACACACACGGGAGAGAAACCCTTCAAGTGCAGTTTGTGTGGGAAGGCGTTTTCAGATCCATCTGCTCTTCATGTCCACCAGAGAAGACACACGGGAGACAAACCCTTCAAGTGCAGTGTGTGTGGGGAGGCGTTTGCACAGTTATCTGCTCTTGAAAGACACCAGAGAACACACATGGGAGAGAAACCCTTCAAGTGCACTGTGTGTGGGAAGGCGTTTGCACATTCATCTGCTCTTGAAAAACACCAGAGAACACACACGGGAGAGAAACCCTTCAAGTGCAGTGTGTGTGGGAAGGTGTTTGCACAGTCATCAAATCTTCAAAGACACCAGAGAAAACAGAAGCATCAGAAGATCCACAAGGAGTGGAGTCTGAAATCAGCTTGTGAAAGTCAAAGTGCCGCAATGAGCCCATCCCTCGTGAAACAAGAACCGGAAGAAAATCCCAGCTTGGACACTTTTAAGGGTATCGAGGTGAAATATGAAGAGGTGAAGGTGAAATGTGAAGAAGTGATGGTGAAGAGTGAAGAAGTGATGGTAAAATTTGAAGATGAAGAGTCAACTCCAAAATCGGACCTTCACATCGATGGAGGCAACGTGAAGCAGGAGGAGAATTCTGACTGTGAGGCAGAGCGAGGCAACTCCCAGCAGTTTGTGGAAGTGGAGGTGTGGGTGGACTTCCTCCGAGACAATACAAAGTCAAATGGAGACCCGGTAAATGTGTAAGCCTGAGACGATGTTGCTCCAATAGATGCACCTTTGTCACAGGCTATTAATGACAAGAATGAAGTTGAACACTCAATTCCTAGGTTCAACCTGCAGAGTAAGAGCGGCCAGTCTGTGTGGACCTGTGTGTTGGGTAGATCTCTAACCAGGAGCGAGAGCCAATAAGCTCCCAAGCATTCACTATGTTATCAATTGCATTTATATGGTGCTTGCTTAATCGCCTCGGCAACTCGGAGTTCTATATCGTTTCTCGTCTCAAACACTCGAAGAGCATCCCCAAGTAGCAGCTGCCCCTGTGTGGCACAAGGTGGTGGCCCTACACCGGCCTGCATGTGGACAAGAGCCTGTCAGTAGGGGGCAATGGTTGATATGGCATCTCAGTTGTGGAGTTTGTACGTAATGTTTAGAATTTGCTAAATTTTACCCAGATGCCAGCATGGAATGGCCGACTCGTTTTGAATGGTGCATTAGTATGTTGTACATACACTGTTAAGCAGACGGTGCGTATTTTTTTAATTAGCTTCTTGTTATTAGGATGTAACCTAATGCAGTATATTTCAGTGCAGTAATTCAATTTTGTTAATATGCCTATCAATAATTTAGAATGAATACTTGTATGATGGTGTGCGTACATGTACCATTTTGTCTATAAGGGTCAAACATTGAATAAGTGATGTTAGGACAAAGTGTGTGTTTTGCAAGTAACCTGTACAGATCACTCAGATGAGACTCATAGTTCGTGTGATACAGGTCAAAGGGTACTTTTGTGTTTTCAGGAAGCGTCTGCCTCTGGAGCAACTCATTGTCTTTGAAATAGGGAGCACACTCGGATCATTCATCAGTTACAAGGCATACCACTCAAACGTTACACATAGAGGAACATTCTCTACAACATGAATTATAATTTTGTCTTACGTGTTGACGTAGATTTTGTCTAACTAGGAAGAGAAATACTCCTTGCTGATTAACGTCTGGATATTCGTAATTGTCAGTTGAAGCAACCCCGGCTGCTCTTGAGACGCTGTGCACCACCAATACGGGTCCACAGGTGGCTTGCACTGAATCAATGACGGACTCCCAGAAGGCTGTGCTAGCTATAGTTTGTGTAAAATATTCCTCTGTTTCATGGAGAGATCGATAAATGAAAGATGTCGTGTCTGCTGATCTGCTTCATAGCAAGGAGGTAATTTTAAGAGCACATTTGAAATGCATTTTTGGTACAGATTTGTATTCGGTTACAAGGCAGAGCACATCTAGTAGATACATTCTGCACAACAACACTCATTCGAATTTTGCATGATGTCTTATATGTTGGCGAACTAGGACGAGAAATGGTCCTTGCCGATTAACGTCTGGATGTTGACAACCATGGGGTTGAAGCAAGCCTCACTGCCTGCGGCGCCCCTCACAACCATTTACGGCCTTGGGCCAGGAAAGTCACAAAAAAAATTCACACGAACGACACATCCACGCAAGCACCCGATGCTCCGTTTAGAAGTTTTAAAATGAAACAACTTTGAATTGTATTCTTTTTGAATTAGATTATTGTATTTCTTAATTAAAAGCTGATATCATTTTCCATCTGGAAGACTTCATTGAAAACGACATTTCGTGTGAATTTTCTCTAGTCGTTAAGTAGATGGCCTTACCGGGGTTCGGTTCGATGCGGACTTTCACCTGGTTGGGATCGTGGGGTGGAGATGAGGCGACACAGAGCTGGCTGTGCCAGAAGACCGCCATCTTCAGATCGATTCCAACGCGATCGAACGTCTGTCCCTGCTCCTCCGTCGTTCATGTAGGGGGCGCGTAGGTTTGCAGCGCCTCCTGCATGAAAACGAAGGAAAGTGCAGGGTTCATCACAGATGAAGTTGTGTGCTTATATAAGAGTACTCGCGGGAAGTACCCGGCGTGAAATTTCCCGCTTTTTATCGTAATATATAGGATACTAAGGCTAAGCACACCCGAGGATTGCACTTTTGTTAAAAAATGAAGCTGTAAAAATGTGTCCATTATTGGCCAAAAACGGCATATGTTAGTATGCCGATTTTCTATACTGGGACGTGAACATTTCATCATAAAATGTTCCACTTTTAATCTAATACATGGCATACTAAGGGTAAATACAATTGATGAATGAACTTTTTGTTGAAAAAGAAAGCTATGAAAATTTTGCTTATTTTGGTTAAAACCGGCATAAGTATGGCGATTTTATTTTTGGTACGTGAAAATGTAATGGTGAAATTTCCCACTTTTAAAGTAATATAGAGCTTAACAAAATGGAGGAATTCACTTTTTCTTGGAAAATCTAGCTATGAAAATTGAGCAAATTTTGGCCAAGAACGGCATTGGTTAACTATGCTGATTTGATGTTTTTACTTCAAATTTCATGGTGAAATTTCCCACTTTTAATGTAATATATAGGCTACTCAGGCTAACCACAACCGAGGAATGCACTTTTTCTTCAAAAATACAGCTGTAAAAATTCGTTAAATTTTAGCCAAAAACGGCAGTATGCCGATTTCCTGTTTGGGACGTGAAAATTTAATGGTGAAATTTCCCACTTTTAATGTAATATAGAGCATACTAATCCTTAACAAAATGGAGGAATTCACTTTTTCTTTTTACTTCTAAATTTATGCATGAAATTCCACACTTTTTAACGTAATATATAGGCTACTCAGGCTAAACACAACTAAGGAATGCACTTTTCGTTGAAAAATAAAGCTAGGAAAATTGGACCAATTTTGCCAAAAAACGGCCTAGGTTAGTATGGCGATCATCTTTTTAAGGACGTGAAAATGTCATCGTGAAATGTCGAGAGCCAAGCCACGACATCTACAAAGTGCTGCTCATAGCGAGTAGCAGCACCGATGGAGGTCGTCACGGCACACACAGAGGGGGTGGGTGGCCAGCCCCACGCCCGGCCGCCTTTGTCTCCCCAGTGCGAGCGATGTTGACACACCGCACCGGGTTCTCGTTTGAGGCCGTTTCGACACTGCCGCTCCCCTTCTGTCAACAAACTTGAACTCTGACCCCGCCCTCTGACGTCACCGCTCAGTGTGACCTCATCGGCGTCAAACGCCAGGGGGAGGTGTGCCTCGTTAGTGACGTCATGTCACCAAGGTATTCCCCCCACCCCCCGACCGCGAAGCTCTTGAGCGTGACGTCACCTCCGCTCGGCCGCTGCCGATATCTGTCCCAGTGCCAATCCTTATTTGGGCAAAGCTACGGCCGGTGACTGGCGCCTCATTAACATAATTTATTCGTGAAAGTCGTCGCGAGTTTTTTTGCGACGGGTTCAGCAGCCCCGCCCCATCCCTCCACGTCTGGGCTTGTCTCATTAACATAATTTGTTCAAGTTAAGTCCCGTTCGTCGTGGGAGGTGAGTGTCTTGTAACACGCAAGTGACGTCATGTCACCGCCTGCTGCCGCGTGACGTCACGAGGTAACGGAAAGTTTCCGCTCCGCGCGGGAACTGAAATCCGAGGTGAGAAATTCTCATCGCGGTTGTGGTGGTTGTTGTGGTGGTTGTTGTTGTGGTGGTGGTTGTGGTTGTTGTTTACCGAGGTAGAGCCTCGCTCTCTCTCTCTCGTAGGGATGTTATTTGAGTAGCAGCGAGCATGGAAGCGATGTCCAGATTTAAACTTTACAACGCGGGGCTTTGCCTCCTGCCCTCGCCTGGTCGCGTTCGCTTCAATTCTCTCGCTTCGTTTAGCAATTTCGATTTAAAGCTTCTTTCGTGACTGCAGTGATTCATCTGCTTGGTTCTTTCGGTAAAGTCATCACGTAGAATGGAAATAATAAAAGAATAAACATAAAATAATAAAAATGTAACATAATAAACTTTGAATATGTTTTATATCACGTAAAATGGAAATAATAAAATAATAAACATAAACCGATAAAATAATAAAAATAAAACATAACCTTTTAATTTGTTTTATATCACGTAGAATGGAAATAATAAAATAATAAAAATAAAACAAACTTTTATTATGTTTCACATCACGTAGAATGAAAATAATAAAATAGTAAAACTAATATGTTTAATATTTGTATTGTTTTATTATTTCCATTCTACGTGACTTTACCGAAAGAACCAAGAAGATAGTTTAGCAACCTGTGGAAGAACGCGATCAGCCAGGCGATGCGTTAGTTGTGACTGCAAGGATTCATGCCCTTAGGTTTGTTCGGTAAAGTCACCGTGTAGGTGAAAAATTAAATTAAAATTAATAAAAGTAACAATAGAATAAAATATAAAATAAAAAATCACGACGTTTCGGAGGCAACACAAGTCATCAGGTGGGACCGTCACAGCCAGATTTGCTGCATCAACTGAAGCGTGATTTTTTTATTATTTTATTTCTATTTTTACTTTTATTAATTTTAATTTAATTTTCTACCTACATGGTGACTTTACCAAAATAACCTAAGAGTACGTTAGTTGGTGTGTTGACCGACTCTGTGTTGCATTACATTTCAAATTATAAGTTTGTTGTGTCTCTCTCTGTGTGCAGTTTGGGAGGAAATGGCAGGAAATGAGTTTTCAAATTTAGATATTTTTCTGGGGGGGGGGACCCCAGACCCCCCTGGAAGATTTGGTCCCCCCCCAATGTTGACTCCATGGCTACGGCCTTGGATTGACGTGCTAATTTCTCTACCCCCCCCCCCCCTCTCTACCCCCCCCCCTCTCTCTGCCCCCCCCCCCCCTCTCTCTGCCCCTCTCTCTATTTAAGGCCTCGACACAGGCGTTGTTTCTCTGTGTGCTTGTGTCTCTCTCTGTGTGTCTCTGTGTCATCTCTCTGTGTCTATGTGTGTGTGTCTCTCTCTGTGTGTCTGTGTCATCTGTCTGTGTGTCTACAGTGAGGGAAAAGAGTATTTGATCCCCTGCTGATTTTGTACGATTGCCCACTGACAAAGAAATGATCAGTCTATAATTTTAATGGTAGGTTTATTTGAACAGTGAGAGACAGAATAACAACAACAAAAATCCAGAAAAACGCATGTCAAAATGTTATAAATGGATTTGCGTTTTAATGAGGGAAATAAGTATTTGACCCCTCTGCAAAACATGACTTAGTACTTGGTGGCAAAACCCTTGTTGGCAATCACAGAGTTCAGACGTTTCTTGTAGTTGGCCACCAGGTTTGCACACATTTCAGGAGGGATTTTGTCCCACTCCTCTTTGCAGATCTTCTCCAAGTCATTAAGGTTTCGAGGCTGACGTTTGGCAACTCGAACCTTCAGCTCCCTCCACATATTTTCTATGGGATTAAGGTCTGGAGACTGGCTAGGCCACTCCAGGACCTTAATGTGCTTCTTCTTGAGCCACTCCTTTGTTGCCTTGGCCGTGTGTTTTGGGTCATTGTCATGCTGGAATACCCATCCACGACCTATTTTCAATGCCCTGGCTGAGGGAAGGAGGTTCTCACCCAAGATTTGACAGTACATGGCCCCGTCCATCGTCCCTTTGATGCGGTGAAGTTGTCATGTCCCTTTAGCAGAAAAACACCCCCAAAGCATAATGTTTCCATCTCCATGTTTGACGGTGGTGATGGTGTTCTTGGGGTGATAGGCAGCATTCCTCTTCCAAACGCGGCGAGTTGAGTTGATGCCAAAGAGCTCCATTTTGGTCTCATCTGACCACAACACTTTCACCCAGTTGTCCTCTGAATCATTCAGATGTTCATTGGCAAACTTCAGATGGGCATGTAAATGTGCTTTCTTGAGCAGGGGGACCTTGCGGGCGCTGCAGGATTTCAGTCCTTCACGGCGTAGTGTGTTACCAACTGTTTTCTTGGTGACTATAGTCTCAGCTGCCTTGAGATCATTGACAAGATCCTCCCGTGTAGTTCTGGGCTGATTCCTCACCGTTTTCATGATCATTGCAACTCCACGAGGTGAGATCTTGCATGGAGCCCCAGGCCGAGTGAGATTTACAGTTCTTTTGTGTTTCTTCCATTTGCGAATAATCGCACCAACTGTTGTCACCTTATCGCCAAGCTGCTTGGCGATGGTCTTGTAGCCCATTCCAGCCTTGTGTAGGTCTACAATCTTGTCCCTGACATCCTTGGAGAGCTCTTTGGTCTTGGCCATGGTGGAGAGTTTGGAATCTGATTGATTGATTTCTACTGTGAACAGGTGTCTTTTATACAGGTAACAAGCTGATATTAGGAGCACTCCCTTTAAGAGTGTGCTCCTAATCTCAGCTCGTTACCTGTATAAAAGACACCTGGGAGCCAGAAATCATTCTGATTGAGAGGGGGTCAAATACTTATTTCCCTCATTAAAATGCAAATCAATTTATAACATTTTTGACATGCGTTTTTCTGGATTTTTGTTGTTGTTATTCTGTCTCTCACTGTTCAAATAAACCTACCATTAAAATTATAGACTGATCATTTCTTTGTCAGTGGGCAAACGTACAAAATCAGCAGGGGATCAAATACTTTTTTACCTCACTGTATGTGTGTGTCTCTCTTTGTGTGTCTCTGTGTCATCTCTCTCTGTGTGTCTATGTGTGTGTCTCTCTCTCTGTGTCTTTCTGTCATCTCTCTCTGCTTATGTGTCTGTCTATGTGTCTCTGTGTCTGTGTTTTGTCTCTCTCTCAAATTGAGCAATCTTTGGAAGAACGTTATCAACCAGTTGGGGTGTTGACTGTTATGTTAGCTGACTCTCTGTTGTATTGCATTACATTTCTAAGTTTACTAGGTTTTTTTTCTCTTTCATTTGTACCTGATGATGATTGCTTGTGTTGCAATCGAAACGTCGTATGCTATTTGCACACAGCGTTGGTTTAGGTGCTTTTTGTGGAATATTTTGCTGTTTTTCCCTGGATTTTAATGTTTGCACAGTCACATAGTCACTTTAAGATGTTTCCTCGTTCATGTTTTAGTTTTTTGTTTGTTACGGTTGCATCCGATTCAAGAGCCGAATGGCTCACGCGGCTATACCAAATAAATGAAACAGAAACTATAATTTTATTTATTTATTTATTCTACGTGACTTTACCGAAAGAACCAAAGAGTATCTTGCTTAAGTTTTAATTTCTCTTCACCTGGCTCGCTACTTTGTAACTTTGTTTTATTTGAAATATTCACACTTTTTTTTTTCATTTTTTACCAGGCCACGCCCGCTTGAGCTGCTGTACCGCTCTTGTTTTCAGAAGCGACCTGCTCACAACAACAACAACAACAAGGTGAGGCTTGTCAACAGCGTGGTGGTGTTCACTCTGGACGCGTGGCGGTGTTCACTCTGGACGCGTGGCGGTGTTCACTCTAGACGCGTGACGGTGTTCACTCTGGACGCGTGGCGGTGTTCACTCTGGACGCGTGGCGGTGTTCACTCTGGACGCGTGGCGGTGTTCACTCTGGACGCGTGGCGTTGTTCACTCTGGACGCGTGGCGGTGTTCACTCTGGACGCGTGGTGGTGTTCACTCTGGACGCGTGGCGGTGTTCACTCTGGACGCGTGGCGGTGTTCACTCTGGACGCGTGGCGTTGTTCACTCTGGACGCGTGGCGGTGTTCACTCTGGACGCGTGGCGGTGTTCACTCTGGACGCGTGGCGGTGTTCACTCTGGACGCGTGGCGGTGTTCACTCTGGACGCGTGACGGTGTTCACTCTGGACGCGTGGCGTTGTTCATTCTGGACGCGTGGCGGTGTTCACTCTGGACGCGTGGCGGTGTTCACTCTGGACGCGTGGCGGTGTTCACTCTGGACGCGTGGCGGTGTTCACTCTGGACGCGTGGCGGTGTTCACTCTGGACGCGTGGCGGTGTTCACTCTGGACGCGTGGCGGTGTTCACTCTGGACGCGTGGCGGTGTTCACTCTGGACACGTGGCGTTGTTCACTCTCTGCATGTGGAGTGGGGACAATCGGGGGATCCGCAGGGAAATCCACGCGACCACGGGAAGAGAGAAAGACACACAAACTAAATATACAGCAGGCGTCAGGGTTGGGATGAATCCACGACTTCCTGTATGCCAGGAGAGGTAGTTAACATCTCACCACGGGGAGCGAGAGAGACACGCAGCCTCAGGGGTGTTGATTAATCCTCATTGAATTACTTTGTGGAGTCAGGAAGCATTAATAGTGAGCAAATGAAGGTGGGTAGGCATGGGTCTGGACACACCTCTTAACCATGCCAGTGTGTGACAGTGTAAAGTTTGTGTTGGCAGTTAAGTCTATTAACTCTATTGAACACGGAGGTTATACTGTATCACAACAATAGTTTGTTTTTGTTTTCCTCTGGAACTTTATAAGAATGGAAACAGTCAAGAAGTTAACACAGCACACACATGCAGCTGAAGTCAGATCTGTTCATTCCAGCGTGCAAGGACATCGTGAGCCTGGCTGGCTTCACACCTCTAAGTTGCGATTGAACATTAATTTATGCATTTTTGCATAACACAATTAGTATTATTTTCAACACCTTTTGCTATGTCAGCTAAATTTAGCTTTCATAAATATTCCTTTTGTAGCTAGACAGCCTAAAATTGCGTGCTCTGAGTTTTGGGTTAACATTCATTTTGAAGATACGAGGGCTTCCAGGCATGTTTATGACCATTCACCCTCTCATTGTGTGCCCTACCAGCCCGTGTGATGAATTTGGGAAACTTTTTCACTATGTCATGAATATATGAATAAGTGTCGACTTATAAGTCATGTGTTACTGTGTAAATATGCATTCCTCTGTGCATCGATACTGACGTGGATGTAACTTTTTTTCTGTCTGCAGCTGTCGCTTCCTCTGCAGAATTGGTCTGATGGAGCAAAGGCACTCGGCGCGGCTCGGTGCAAAAAGGCATCAATGCGACCGGTGTGCATACAGCACGGATCATCCTGGACATTTGACAAGGCACCAGAAAACTCACACAGGAGAGAAACCCTTCAAGGGCAGTGTGTGTGGGAAGGCGTTTTCAGATTCATCTACTCGTGTAAAACACCAGAGAATGCACACGGGAGATAAACCCTTCAAGTGCAGTGTGTGTGGGGAGGCGTTTGCACAGTCATCTGCTCTTGAAAGACACCAGAGAACACACACGGGAGAGAAACCCTTCAAGTGCAGTGTGTGTGGGAAGGCGTTTTCACAGTCAACTAATCTTGTAGCACACCAGAGAACACACACGGGAGAGAAACCCTTCAAGTGCAGTGTGTGTGGGAAGGCGTTTTCACAGTCAACTAATCTTGTAACACACCAGAAAACTCACACGGGAGAGAAACCCTTTAAGTGCAGTGTGTGTGGGAAGGCGTTTTTATTTTCATCTCATCTTGAAATACACCAGAGAACACACACGAGAGAGAAACCCTTCAGGTGCACTCTGTGCGGGGCGGCATTTGCACGTAAAGATTATCTTCAAGTACACCAGAGAACACACACGGGAGAGAAACCCTTCAAGTGCAGTGCGTGTGGGAAGGCGTTTTCAGATGCATCTACTCTTGTAACACACCAGAGAACACACACGGGAGAGAAACCCTTCAAGTGCAGTGTGTGTGGGAAGGCGTTTTCACAGTCAACTAATCTTGTAGCACACCAGAGAACACACACCAGAGAGAAACCCTTCAGGTGCACTCTGTGCGGGACGGCATTTGCACGTGATCAAACTCTTCAAGTACACCAGAGAACACACACGGGAGAAAAACCCTTCAAGTGCAGTGTGTGTGGGAAGGCGTTTGCACTGTCATCTGGTCTTGAAAGACACCAGAGAACACACACGGGAGAGAAACCCTTCAAGTGCAGTGTGTGTGGGAAGGCGTTTGCACAGTCATCAAATTTTCATGTACACCAGAGAACACACAAGCATCAGAAGGTCCACCAGGAGTGGAGTCTGAAATCAGCTTGTGAAAGTCAAAGTGCTGCAATGAGCCCATCCCTCATCAAACAAGAACCAGAAGAAAATCCCAGCTTGGACACTTTTAAAGGTATCGAGGTGAAATATGAAGAGGTGAAGGTGAAATGTGAAGAAGTGATGGTGAAGAGTGAAGAAGTGATGGTAAAATGTGAAGATGAAGATTCAACTCCCAAATGGGACCTTCACTTCGATGGAGGCAACGTGAAGCAGGAGGAGAATTCTGACTGTGAGGCAGAGCGAGGCAACTCCCAGCAGTTTGTGGAAGTGGAGGTGTGGGTGGACTTCCTCCGAGACAATACAAAGTCAAATGGAGACCCGGTAGATGCGTAAGCCTGAGACGATGTCGCTCCAATAGATGCACCTTTGTCACAGGCTATTAATGACAAGAATGAAGTTGAACACTCAATTCCTAGGTTCAACCTGCAGGGTAAGAGCGGCAAGTCTGTGTGGACCTGTGTGTTGGGTAGATCTCTAACCAGGAGCGAGAGCCAATAAGCTCCCAAGCATTCGCTATGTTATCAATTGCATTTATATGGTGCTTGCTTAATCGCCTCGGCAACTCGGAGTTCTATAAATATACAAACACAGACATAATTTCAACCGTGATGATGGGTACAAACTTAGTAATCATTGGAAAGATGTTATCAACCACGCAAAAAAGACTTAATTACACATTTTTGGACCATCTTATCTGACAGGCACTATTTTACTTTACTTTACCGAGTGTTACCATCCCCAGTGTTTAACAGTACTCTCTTCATTGTTCAGCCAGCACTGGTATAAACATTGGCATTTTCGTTCTTTTCTATCATGTGTATCAACAGGTGCTTGTACACAAACATGTCCACGTACACTTGCACCCCACACTCTCTTTTGGCCTCCCCTCCCCCTCTGTCCAATGCGTTGGCGTGTGCAGCAGTAGTTGCTTGCGCACAACCACGTCCACGCCGCCGACTCTCGTGTACCACGTCGTGCATTCTTTTGGCCCCGCCCCCCCTCCCCCTCCCGATGCGTTCTACGTGGCACGTCGTGCCGTCTTTGAGCCCCGCGCCCCTCCCTCCCGATACGTTCCATTCATTGGCTACCACATTCTGATGAGCTCCCCCCCCCCCTCTCCTCCCCCCTCAACTTGCTTTTAAGGGATTACATCTTGAATCATTGCCTCACTTGATGCAGCAAATCTGGCTGTGACGGTCCCACCTGATGACGGAGACTTGTGTTGCCTCCGAAACGTCGTGATTTTTATTTTATTTTACTTTCATTAATTTTAATGTTTTACCTACGTGACTTTACCGAAAAAACCTAAGAATATGAATCCTTGCAGTCACGAAAGCTTCAAATCTAGAATGAGTTCTATATCGTTTCTCGTCTCAAACACTCGAAGAGCATCCCCGAGTAGCAGCTGCCCCTATGTGGCACAAGGTGGTGGCCGTGCACCGGCCTGCATGTGGACAAGAGCCTGTCAGTAGGAGGCGATGGTTGATGTGGCATCTTAGTTGTGGAGTTTGTAGGTAATGTTTAGAATTTTATCTATTTTGACCCAGATCCCAGCATGCAATGGCCTACTCGTTTTGAATGGTGCATTAGTATGTTGTACATACACTGTTTAGCAGACGGTGCGTATTTTTTAAATTAGCTTCTTGTTAATAGGATGTAACCTAATGCAGTATATTTCAGTGCAGTAATTCCATTTTGTTAATATGCCTGTCAATAAGTTACAATGAATACTTGTCTGATTGGGTTTGTACATGTAACCTTTTGTCTATAAGAGTCAAACATTGAATAAGTGATGTTAGGACACTGTGTTTTTGGAGTTACCTGTACAGATAACTCAGGTGAGACTCATTGTTCTTGTGATACAGGTCAAAGGGTACTTTTGTGTTTTCAGGAAGCATCTCCCTCTGGAGCAACTCATTGTCTTTGAAATAGGGAGCACACTCGGATCATTCATCTGTTACAAGGCATACCACTCAAAAGTTACACGTAGAGGAGATACATTCTCTACAACACGAATTATAATTTTGTATTACGTGTTGACGTAGATTTTGTCTAACTAGGGCTAGAAATGCTCCTTGCTGATTAACGTTTGGATGTCAGTAACTATCGGTTGAAGCAAGCCCGGCTGCTCTTGAGACGCTGTGCACCAATAAGGGTCCCCAGGTGGCTTGCACTGAATCAATGACGGACTCCCAGAAGGCTTTGCTAGTTATAGTTTGGGTAAAATATTCCTCTGTTTCATGGAGAGATCGATAAATGAAAGATGTCGTGTCTGCTGATCTGCTTCATAGCAAGGAGGTAATTTTAAGAGCACATTTGAAATGCATTTTTGGTACAGATTTGTATTCGGTTACAAGGCAGAGCACATCTAGTAGATACATTCTGCACAACAACACTCATTTTAAATTTGCATGACGTCTTATATGTTGGCGAACTAGGACAAGAAATGGTCCTTGCCGATTAACGTCTGGATGTTCACAACCATGTGTTGAAGCAAGCCTGACCGCCTGCGGCGTCCCTCACAACCATTTATGGCCTTGGGCCAGGAAAGTCACGAAGAAAATTGCGCACGAACGACGCATTCACGCAAGCTCCCGATGCTCCGTTTTGAAGTTTTAAAATGAAACAACTTTGAATTGTATTATGTTTTGCATTTGATACTTGTATTTCTTCATTAAAAGCTGATATCATTTTCCATCTGGAAGACTTCATTGAAAACGACATTTCGTGTGAATTTTCTCTAGTCGTTAAGTAGATGGCCTTACCGGGGTTCGGTTCGATGCGGACTTTCACCTGGTTGGGATCGCGGGGTGGAGATGAGGCGACACAGAGCTGGCCGTGCCAGAAGACCGCCATCTTCAGATCGATTCCAACGCGATCGAACGTCTGTCCCTGCTCCTCCGTCGTTCATGCAGGGGGCGCGTAGGTTTGCAGCGCCTCCTGCATGAAAACGAAGGAAAGTGCAGGGTTCATCACAGATGAAGTTGTGTGCTTATATAAGAGTACTCGCGGGAAGTACCCGGCGTGAAATTTCCCGCTTTTTATCGTAATATATAGGATACTAAGGCTAAGCACACCCGAGGATTGCACTTTTGTTGAAAAATGAAGTTGCAAATATTTGTCCATTATTGGCCAAAAACGGCATAGGTTAGTATGCCGATATTCTATATTGGGACGTGCACATTTCATCATAAAATTTTCAACTTTTAATCTAATACATAGCATACTAAGGATAAATACAATGGAGCAATGAACTTTTGTCGACAAATAAGGCTGAAAGTTTGGCCAATTTTATTCTTTTACTTTTAAATTTCATGGTGAAATTTCCCACTTTTTTTTTACGTAATCTATATAGGATACTAAGGCTAAACACACCCGAGGATTGCACTTTTGTTAAAAAATGAAGCTGTAAAAATGTGTCCATTATTGGTACGTGAACATTTCATCATAAAATATTCCACTTTTAATCTAATACACGGCATACTAAGGGTAAATACAATTGATGAATGAACTTTTTGTTGAAAAAGAAAGCTATGAAAATTTTGCTTATTTTGGTTAAAACCGGCATAAGTATGGCGATTTTATTTTTGGGACGTGAAAATGTAATGGTGAAATTTCCCACTTTTAAAGTAATATAGAGCATACTAATGCTTAACAAAATGGAGGAATTCACTTTTTATTGGAAAATCTAGCTATGAAAATTGAGAAAATTTTGGCCAAGAACGGCATAGGTTAACTATGCCGATTTGATCTTTTTACTTAAAATTTAATGGTGAAATTTCTCACTTTTAATGTAATATATAGACTACTCAGGCTAAACACAACCGAGGAATGCACTTTTTGTTAAAAAATACAGCTGTAAAAATTCGTTAAATATTAGCCAAAAACGGCAGAGGTTAGTATGTTGATTTTCTGTTTGGGACGTGAACATTTCATCGTGAAATTTTCCACTTTTAATCTAATACATAGCAAACTAAGGCTAAATACAATGGAGCAATGAACCTTTGTCGACAAATAAGGCTGTGAAAGTTTGGCCAATTTTGGCCGATTTTATTTTTTTACTTTAAAATTTCATGGTGAAATTTACCACTTTCTTTTTACGTAATATATAGGATACTAAGGCTAAGCACACCCGAGGATTGCACTTTTGTTGAAAAATGAAGCTGTAAAAATTTGCCCATTATTGGCCAAAAACGGCATAGGTTAGTATGCTGAAAACGGCATTTTAATCTAATACATGGCATACTACGGGTAAATACAATAGAGGAATAAACTTTCGTCCTAAAATAAAGCTGTGAAAGTTGGGCTTATTCAGCCTAAAAACGGCACAGTATGCCGATTAACTTTTTTACATAAGAAAATTTCATGCATGAAATTCCCCACTTTTTAACGTAATATATGGGCTACTCAGGCTAAACACAACCAAGGAATGCACTTTTCGTTGCAAAAAAAAGCTAAAAAAATTTTGATCGATTTTGCCAAAAAACGGCCTAGGTTAGTATGGCGATTATCTTTTATGGACGTGAAAATGTCATCGTGAAATGTCGCCAGCGGTGTGCTGGAGAGCCAAGCCACGACATCTACAAAGCGCTGCTCATAGCGAGTAGCAGCACCGATGGAGGTCGTCACGGCACACACAGAGGGGGTGGGTGGCCAGCACCACGCCCGGCCGCCTTTGTCTCCCCAGTGCTGGCGATGTTGACACACCGCACCGGGTTCTCGTTTGAGGCCGTTTCGACACTGCCGCTCCCTTTCTGTCAACAAACTTGAACTCTGACCCCGCTCTCTGACGTCACCGCTCAGCGTGACCTCATCGGCATCAAACGCCAGGGGGAGGTGTACCCCGCAAGTGACGTCATGTCACCTGCTGCCGCGTGACGTCACGAGGTAACGGAAAGTTGCCGCTCCGCGCGGGAACTGAAATCCGAGGTAAGAAATTCTCATCGCGGTTGTGGTGGTGGTTGTTGTGGTGGTTGTTGTTTACCGAGGTAGAGCCTCGCTCTCTCTCTCTCGCAGGGATGTTATTTGAGTAGCAGCGAGCATGGAAGCGATGTCCTGATTGAAACTTTACAACGCGGGGCCTTGCCTCCTGCCCTCGCCTGGTCGCGTTCGCTTCAATTCTCTCGCTTCGTTGAGCAATTTCGATTTAAAGCTTTCGTGACTGCAGTGATTCATCTGCTTGGTTCTTTCGGTAAAGTCATCACGTAGAATGGAAATAATAAAATAATAAACATAAAACAATACAATAATAAAAATGTAACATAATAAACTTTTAATATGTTTTACATCACGTAGAATGGAAATAATAAAATAGTAAAACTAATATGTTAAATAATTTTTATTATTTTATTATTTCCATTCTACGTGACTTTACCGAAAGAACCAAGAAGATAGTTTAGCAACCTGTGGAAGAACGCGATCAGCCAGGCGATGCGTTAGTTGTGTTAACTCTAGATTTGAAGCTTTCGTGACTGCAAGGATTCATGCCCTTAGGTTTTTTCGGTAAAGTCACCGTGTAGGTGAAAAATTAAATAAAAATTAATAAAAGTAACAATAGAAATAAAATATAAAATAAAAAATCACGACGTTTCGGAGGCAACACAAGTCATCAGGTGGGACCGTCACAGCCAGATTTGCTGCATCAAGTGAAGCGTGATTTTTTATTATTTTATTTCTATTTTTACTTTTTTAAATTTAATTTTCTACCTACATGGTGACTTTATCGAAACAACCTAAGAGTACGTTAGTTGGTGTGTTGACCGACTCTGTGTTGCATTGCATTTCAAATATTAAGTTTGTTTGATTAAGTGTCTCTCTCTGTGTGCAGTCACCAAAGCTCCAAATCTCTCATTGACACAAGGCCGTAGTTATAATGTTATAATAAATATAATATATATTAATTATAATGTTATAATAAGTATAATATGTTATAATAATTATAACATGTTATAATAATCATAATATGTTATAATAATTAAAATACTCAAATATGCCCCTCCAATATATTGCTGTAAAAATCTTTAAAAATAATAATTGCGATGCTCTGTTAATAAAAACAACTATTTGCTAAACCTTGGCCACAAAATCTGGACTTGTCTTCATATAACGATGCATAGATTTCTGTTTACATGATTGCGTTGTACTTTATGAATCCCTAATCTCTGCCATTACATACTATGAAACAAGGAAAGGTAAAACAGAAAAAACAGAGCAATGTAATACAATACACTATTAGACATTATTGTATCAAATAAAACAAATTCCATCCCATGTGTTAGTGAACTTTTAAAAATATTTTTGGGAGGAAATGGCAGGAAATGAGTTTTCAAATTTAGATATTTTTCTGGGGGGGGACCCCAGACCCCCTGGAAGATTTGGTCCCCCCCGATGTTCTCTGTGTGTCTCTGTGTGTGTCTCTCTCTGTGTCTGTCATGTCTCTGTGTGTGTCTCTGTGTGTGTGTCTGTGTCATCTATCTGTGTGTCTCTGTGTGTGTGTGTGTCTCTCTCTGTGTCTGTCATGTCTCTGTGTGTGTCTCTCTCTGTGTGTCTGTGTCATCTATCTGTGTGTCTCTGTGTGTGTGTGTGTCTCTCTCTGTGTCTGTCATGTCTCTGTGTGTGTCTCTCTCTGTGTGTCTGTGTCATCTATCTGTGTGTCTCTGTGTGTGTGTGTGTGCGCGGCACGGGCTGGAGAGGAGATGGAGTGATGTGGTGCAGGAGGACGTGGAGCTGGGTGGACTTGCCGGTGACTGGTGCCAGCGGTGTCGGGGTCGGCCTCGGTGGAGGAGGCTCGTGGGGGACGCTACTGGGCGGTTGGAGGCAGTCGCCCTCCGGCGGCAACGGAGGGCGGAGGAGCGACGCTCACAACAACGAGCGGAGCGCCGGGTGGCTAAAGCACAGCAAGTTGGCACAGTAGGGGGCACAGGTGGTGCATCAGCCAGTCATCTCGGTCATCTCGGTCAGTCGACCCGTGGCACCTGGGTCTGCCCCGTGACCTCCTGCCAGCGGGCGTTCGACACTTCACGTGGCCTCAAGGTGCACATGGCCTGGCACAAGCGTCGTGGTGACGTCACCGCCACTTAGTGGCGAATGGCGGTTGTTGTTGTCTCTCTCTGTGTTTGTCATGTCTCTGTGTGTGTCTCTCTCTGTGTGTCTGTGTCATCTATCTGTGTGTCTCTGTGTGTGTGTGTGTCTCTCTCTGTGTCTGTCATGTCTCTGTGTGTGTCTCTCTCTGTGTGTCTGTGTCATCTCTCTGTGTGTCTCTGTGTGTGTGTGTCTCTCTCTCTGTGTCTGTCATGTCTCTGTGTGTGTCTCTCTCTGTGTGTCTGTGTCATCTCTCTGTGTGTCTCTGTGTGTGTGTGTGTCTCTCTCTGTGTCTGTCATGTCTCTGTGTGTGTCTCTCTCTGTGTGTCTGTGTCATCTCTCTGTGTGTCTCTGTGTGTGTGTCTCTCTCTGTGTCTGTCATGTCTCTGTGTGTGTCTCTCTCTGTGTGTCTGTGTCATCTCTCTGTGTGTCTCTGTGTGTGTGTGTCTCTCTCTGTGTCTGTCATGTCTCTGTGTGTGTCTCTCTCTGTGTGTCTGTGTCATCTCTCTGTGTGTCTCTGTGTGTGTGTCTCTCTCTGTGTCTGTCATGTCTCTGTGTGTGTCTGTCTCTCTGTGTGTGTGTGTCTCTCTCTGTGTCTGTCATGTCTCTGTGTGTGTCTCTCTCTGTGTGTCTGTGTCATCTCTCTGTGTGTCTCTGTGTGTGTGTGTGTCTCTCTCTCTGTGTCTGTCATGTCTCTGTGTGTGTCTCTCTCTGTGTGTCTGTGTCATCTCTCTGTGTGTCTCTGTGTGTGTGTGTGTGTCTCTCTCTCTGTCTGTCATGTCTCTGTGTGTGTCTCTCTCTGTGTGTCTGTGTCATCTCTCTGTGTGTCTCTGTGTGTGTCTCTCTGTGTCTCTGTCATCTCTCTCTGTGTGTCTATGTGTGTATCTCTCTCTCTCTGTGTCTTTCTGTCATCTCTCTCTGCTTATGTGTCTGTCTATGTGTCTCCGTGTCTGTGTTTTGTCTCTCTATCAAATTGAGCAATCTTTGGAAGAACGTAATCAACCAGTTGGGGTGTTGACTGTTATGTTAGCCGACTCTCTGTGTTGTATTGCATTGCATTTCTAAGTTTACTAGGTTTGCTTCCTCTTTCATTTGTACCTGATGATGATTGCTTGTGTTGCAATCCAAACGTCGTTTGCTATTTGCACACAGCGTTGGTGTACGGTGCTTTTTGTGGAATATTTTGCTGTTTTTCCCTGGATTTTAATGTTTGCACAGTCACATAGTCACTTTAAGATGTTTCCTCGCTCATGTTTTTGTTTGTTGCGGTTGCATCCGATTCAAGAGCCGAATGGCTCACGGGGCTATACGAAATAAATGAAACAGAAACTATAATTTTATTTATTTATTTATTCTACGTGACTTTACCGAAAGAACCAAAGAGTATCTTGCTTAAGTTTTAATTTCTTTTCACCTGGCTCGCTACTTTGTAACTTTGTTTTATTTGAAATATTCACACTTTTTTTTTCATTTTTTACCAGGCCACGCCCGCTTGAGCTGCTGTACCGCTCTTGTTTTCAGAAGCGACCTGCTCACAACAACAACAACAACAAGGTGAGGCTTGTCAACAGCGTGGTGGTGTTCACTCTAGATGCGTGGCGGTGTTCACTCTGGACGCGTGGCGGTGTTCACTCTGGACGCGTGGCGGTGTTCACTCTGGACGCGTGGCGGTGTTCACTCTGGACGCGTGGTGTTGTTCACTCTGGACGCGTGGCGGTGTTCACTCTGGACGCGTGGCGGTGTTCACTCTGGACGCGTGGCGGTGTTCACTCTGGACGCGTGGCGGTGTTCACTTTGGACGTGTGGCGGTGTTCACTCTGGACGCGTGACGGTGTTCACTCTGGACGCGTGGCGTTGTTCACTCTGGACGCGTGGCGGTGTTCACTCTGGACGCGTGACGGTGTTCACTCTGGACGCGTGGCGGTGTTCACTCTAGACGCGTGGCGGTGTTCACTCTGGACGCGTGGCGGTGTTCACTCTGGACGCGTGGCGGTGTTCACTCTGGACGCGTGGCGGTGTTCACTCTGGACATGTGGCGTTGTTCACTCTCTGCATGTGGAGTGGGGACAATCGGGGGATCCGCAGGGAAATCCACGCGACCACGGGAAGAGAGAAAGACACACAAACTAAATATACAGCAGGCGTCAGGGTTGGGATGAATCCACGACTTCCTGTATTCCAGGAGAGGTAGTTAACATCTCACCACGGGGAGCGAGAGAGACACGCAGCCTCAGGGGTGTTGATTAATCCTCATTGAATTACTTTGTGGAGTCAGGAAGCATTAATAGTGAGCAAATGAAGGTGGTTAGGCATGGGTCTGGACACACCTCTTAACCATGCCAGTGTGTGACAGTGTAAAGTTTGTGTTGGCAGTTAAGTCTATTAACTCTATTGAACACGGAGGTTATATCACAACAATAGTTTTTTTTTTCCTCTGGAACTTTATAAGAATGGAAACAGTCAAGAAGTTGACACAGCATACACATGCAGCTGAAGTCAGATCTGTTCATTCCAGCGTGCAAGGACATCGTGAGCCTGGCTGGCTTCACACCTCTAAGTTGCGATTGAACATTAATTTATGCATTTTTGCATAACACAAATAGTATTATTTTCAACACCTTTTGCTATGTCAGCTAAATTTAGCTTTCATAAATATTCCTTTTGTAGCTAGACAGCCTAAAATTGCGTGCTCGGAGTTTTGGGTTAACATTCATTTAGAAGATACGAGGGCTTCCAGGCATGTTTATGACCATTCACCCTCTCATTGTGTGCCCTACCAGCCCGTGTGATGAATTTGGGAAACTTTTTCACTATGTCATGAATATATGAATAAGTGTCGACTTATAAGTCATGTGTTACTGTGTAAATATGCATTCCTCTGTGCATCGATACTGACGTGGATGTAACTTTTTTTCTGTCTGCAGCTGTCGCTTCCTCTGCAGAATTGGTCTGATGGAGCAAAGGCACTCGGCGCGGCTCGGTGCAAAAAGGCAACAATGCGACCGGTGTGCATACAGCACGTATCATCCTGGACATTTGACAAGGCACCAGAAAACTCACACAGGAGAGAAACCCTTCAAGGGCAGTGTGTGTGGGAAGGCGTTTTCAGATTCATCTACTCGTGTAAAACACCAGAGAATGCACACGGGAGAGAAACCCTTCAAGTGCAGTGTGTGTGGGGAGGCGTTTGCACAGTCATCTACTCTTCTAATACACCAGAGAACACACACGGGAGATACACCCTTCAAGTGCAGTGTGTGTGGGAAGGCGTTTGCATTTTCATCTAATCTTATAATACACCAGAGAACTCACACAGGAGAGAAACCCTTCAAGTGCAGTGTGTGTGGGAAGGCGTTTGCACATTCATCTGGTCTTGTAGCACACCAGAGAACACACACGGGAGATACACCCTTCAAGTGCAGTGTGTGTGGGAAGGCGTTTGCATATTCATCTGGTCTTGTAGCACACCAGAGAACACACACGGGAGAGAAACCCTTCAAGTGCAGTGTGTGTGGGAAGGCGTTTTCACAGTCAACTAATCTTGTAGTACACCAGAGAACACACACGGGAGATACACCCTTCAAGTGCAGTGTGTGTGGGAAGGCGTTTTCAGATGCATCTACTCTTGTAACACACCAGAGAACACACACGGGAGAGAAACCCTTCAGGTGCAGTGTGTGTGGGAAGGCGTTTGCACGTTCATCTACTCTTGTAACACACCAGAGAACACACACCGGAGAGAAACCCTTCAGGTGCACTCTGTGCGGGACGGCATTTGCACGTAAAGATTATCTTCAAGTACACCAGAGAACACACACGGGAGAGAAACCCTTTAAGTGCAGTGTGTGTGGGAAGGCGTTTTTATTTTCATCTCGTCTTGAAATACACCAGAGAACACACACGGGAAAGAAACCCTTCAGGTGCACTCTGTGCGGGACGGCATTTGCACGTAAAGATTGTCTTCAAGTACACCAGAGAACACACACGGGAGAGAAACCCTTCAAGTGCAGTGTGTGTGGGAAGGCGTTTTCAAAGTCATCTGGTCTTCAAAGACACCATAGAACACACACGGGAGAGAAACCCTTCAAGTGCAGTTTGTGTGGGAAGGCGTTTTCAGATCCATCTGCTCTTCATGTCCACCAGAGAAGACACACGGGAGACAAACCCTTCAAGTGCAGTGTGTGTGGGGAGGCGTTTGCACTGTTATCTGCTCTTGAAAGACACCAGAGAACACACATGGGAGAGAAACCCTTCAAGTGCACTGTGTGTGGGAAGGCGTTTGCACAGTCATCAAATCTTCAAAGACACCAGAGAAAACAGAAGCATCAGAAGATCCACAAGGAGTGGAGTCTGAAATCAGCTTGTGAAAGTCAAAGTGCCGCAATGAGCCCATCCCTCGTGAAACAAGAATCGGAAGAAAATCCCAGCTTGGACATTTTTAAGGGTATCGAGGTGAAATATGAAGAGGTGAAGGTGAAATGTGAAGAAGTGATGGTGAAGAGTGAAGAAGTGAAGGTAAAATGTGAAGATGAAGATTCAACTCCAAAATCTGACCTTCACATCGATGGAGGCAACGTGAAGCAGGAGGAGAATTCTGACTGTGAGGCAGAGCGAGGCAACTCCCAGCAGTTTGTGGAAGTGGAGGTGTGGGTGGACTTCCTCCGAGACAATACAAAGTCAAATGGAGACCCGGTAGATGCGTAAGCTTGAGACGATGTCGCTCCAATAGATGCACCTTTGTCACAGGCTTTTAATGACAAGAATGTGAAGTTGAACACTCAATTCCTAGGTTCAACCTGCAGAGTAAGAGCGGCCAGTCTGTGTGGACCTATGGGTTGGGTAGATCTCTAACCAGGAGCGAGAGCCAATAAGCTCCCAAGCATTCACTATGTTATCAATTGCATTTATATGGTGCTTGCTTAATCGCCTCGGCAACTCTGAGTTTTGCATCGTATCTCGTTTCAAACACTCGAAGAGCATCCCCAAGTAGCAGCTGCCCCTGTGTGGCACAAGGTGGTGGCCGTGCACCGGCCTGCATGTGGACAAGAGCCTGTCAGTAGGTGGCGATGGTTGATGTGGCATCTTAGTTGTGGAGTTTGTAGGTAATGTTTAGAATTTTATCAATTTTGACCCAGATGCCAGCATGCAATGGCCTACTCATTTTGAATGGTGCATTAGTATGTTGTACATACACTGTTAAGCAGACGGTGCGTATTTTTAAATTAGCTTCTTGTTAATAGGATGTAACCTAATGCAGTATATTTCAGTGCAGTAATTCAATTTTGTTAATATGCCTGTCAATAATTTAGAATGAATACTTGTATGATGGTGTGCGTACATGTACAATTTTGTCTATAAGGGTCAAACATTGAATAAGTGATGTTAGGACAAAGTGTGTGTTTTGCAAGTAACCTGTACAGATCACTCAGGTGAGACTCATTGTTTTTGTGCTACAGGTCAAAGGGTACTTTTGTGTTTTCAGGAAGTGTCTGCCTTTGGAGCAACTCATTGTCTTTGAAATAGGGAGCACACTCGGATCATTCATCATTTACAAGGCATACCACTCAAAATTTACACGTAGAGGAGATACATTCTCAACAACACGAATTATAATTTTGTATTACGTGTTGACGTAGATTTTGTCGAATTAGGACGAGAAATGGCCCTTGCCGATTAACGTCTGGATGTTCACAACCATGGGTTGAAGCAAGCCTGACCGCCTGCGGTGCCCCTCACAACCATTTACGGCCTTGGGCCAGGAAAGTCACGAAAAAAATTCACACGAACGACGCATCCACGCAAACTCCTGATGCTCCGTTTTGAAGTTTTAATATGAAACAACTTTGAATTGTATATTGTTTTGCATTTGAGAATTGTATTTCTTCATTAAAAGCTTATTCATTGAAAACGACATTTCGTGTGAATTTTCTCTCGTCGTTAAGTAGATGGCCTTTCCGGGGATTGGGTTCGATGCGGACTTTCACCTGGTTGGGATCGCGGGATTGAGATGAAGCGACACAGAGCTGGCCGTGCGAGAAGACCGCCGTCTGCAGATCAATTCCAACGTGCTCGAACGTCTGTCCCTGCGCCTCCATCGTTCATGCAGGGGGAGCGTAGGTTTACAGCGCTCCCTGCATGAAAACGACAGAAAGTGCAGCGTTCATCACAGTTAAAGTTTAAAGTTTATATATAAATTCATTTTTTGTCTGTCTGTGTTCACGCGCTTGCGAGGGATTTGTCTCTCTAACAGTGGGGTTTACGAAAAAAATTTGCCCGGTACCATGCCGTAAGCCCTGCGGTTAGCAAACACTATTCATTTTTCACATCCGTCACCATTAGATTAGTTTAATTAGCGATTTTGTGCGATATTTCGTTATTTATTTATGTAGTTTTGCCGCCCGCTGCCGGACAAAGCACGCAATTGCGCCCCGAGCAACGCACACACGATCGATAAAAATTTCATTCGCGTTAACAATGCTTAAAAATATACACAACACTGAGGTTCATTCTTCACAGTCATATGTTCCCCCCACCCCAATGCGTGCAGTTACTGCCATAAAGTCCGTAGATATTAATATTTGAGCGCTTAGATGGCATTATTGCAGCGCGGGTGGGGAGAGCGGCCCAGCCCCCAGCCTGGCAATGTGTCACCTCCTCCGGCTTGGCAATCTAGGCGAGGCCGCGGGCTCTGCATGGGACTAGGCCTCACCACGGCAATGTGAAGTACAATTTTATTTAATCTTTCGCTAAGAACTCAGGTTTATTGTTTACTATTATGAAACAAATAAGTTGGCAAATATTGCAATAAAAATGTTTGTGTGTAGAAAAATAATATTGCACTATTTGGTTGCTAAATATGTTCTTGTTTAACTGTGTTTCTATGAAGCTGAGATGGTGTACTGCCAGTCCGTGCTGTTGCCTGCTGCCTGCTCGTTAATTCACGTCGGTGCACTGGCACCATTCTGGCGAATTGCCCGATGATGCTGGATGTGATTACCAGCGAAACGTCGTACTCAAAAATTGTAAATGTTGTGGATTCACTCTTCAACACACCGGTGGTCTAAAGTAGGGAACTTTTTGTCTTTGTCAACGTGACAGTTTTTTGCTGATTGGCCGTGTCGGGTGGTGGAGGATTACGACACATAAATAATAACGCGATCTAACCCAAAAATGTTTGTAATAAATAATATTGGTCGCGAAAGCCTACACGTTAAACTATTATCTACACTGCTAATTTTGCTTTTGGGCATTGAGTGTATGCCAGTCTATAATCTGTTGCCTGCTTCTTTACCTCACTCGGTGTACTGCCAGCCTTTCATGTCGACTGTATCCTACTTTATCAGCTGCTGACCATATTGCCAGCTTTTCATGTCGACTGTAGCAATGCTTGTGTCATTAAGTCGGCGTACTGGCAGTCTATAATCTCGACTGTAGCCTACTTCTCAACTTACCTATGCGTACTGCTGCTCTTTAATGTAAGCGTATTTCATCATTTCTTCAATGCATTTCTATTGTTTCGATTGCACACGTCACACTATTTACTGATACGTAGTACTGCGCAGCCGATTAATATGTTATACTGCTAAATACGTTGGATTTTCTTAGCTACAGCCCATTGCATTTCGTCTATCGTTTTGTTACATTCGTGGGAACATCACCCATTTAAATGTTTCCGTACCGCACCTTTACTTTCCACCAAAGCGGGGAGCATGCAGGGAGGTTCAATGCCCCAAATATTGTTGACCTTGCTTTCTTACGGTGGGTGAGGAACATTGTGAGAGAGACATTGTTCCATACCAAGAAAACACCATCGCACAATTTCTTGACACTAACAGAGCATACGATGCCCTACAATAACACATTTTCTTGTCGCAAGGCCAAGATGGGTACCACGTCAAGATTCCTCCAATTAAAAATCTGCAGGACAAAGACATCTTCACGAAACTGTCTCCTCTAAAAAACTTCTATTCCTTCGTGATCATGGACAGAGGAGGACACCACATTGTGGTGCGCCAGCCTCTTTCACCAGTATGTTGTCGATGAGTATGCCAACATTGAGAGTGAGCGCCTTCTGTTACATTCTACTGAATCAAATCCGCCTGCGTGTGAACAGTATGCTCATCTCTGGGACGCCATCAATGCCAAAGGAGATGCAAACTGTCACAATGTGGGCTGATTAGTTATTTTGCCTTCATCCTTCACAGCTCCACCAAGATACATGCATGAGAAGACTCGGGATACCATGATGTACAATAGCCAATATACCACTCCCCATCTCTTCATTACCTTCACTTGCAATCCCAAATGAAAGGAGTTGCAGGTTTACCTTTATCCAATCCGAAAGCCACCAGACAGACATGACATCTTAGCGAGTGTATAAAACTCAAAGTTTATGGCCTCATGATGCTTATTATGACCAACGAAGGCGGCGTGTTTGGATAGACAAGCAGTAACTTGCACACCGTTGGGTGGCAAAATCGTCGTCCACCTCATGCTCACATTTCGCTATGGATGAGGGAAACAATTGATGCAAGTCACGTTGACACATTTATCAGTGCTGAGCTATCTCACCCCCATCCAGACCCTGCCCTTTTTCTATGCGGTCTGCAACCAAATGGTCCATGGCCCATGTGCCCAGTTCTAGCCAAATGCGCCATGTATGCAAGACCACAGGTGTACCAAGAGGTATCCACGGAACTACTTGCAAGACACTCAGTCGGCCCATGATGGCTATCCTCGATATCGTCACAGAAATACTGAGCATGGTGGATTTCAAACAATGCTCAGACCTGCCACTAACTCGCTAATTAAGGTTCACAACCGGTGGATCGTTCCCTACTGCCCTCTTCTGTGCAAGATCTTCCAGGCCCACTTCACCGTGAAATTCTGCTATTCTAAAAAAAGCCATCAATTATGTTTGCCAATACATCAACAATGGCTCTGACATGGCTGTTTTTGCATTACAAAACAGAGGGGCAAAGTGTGCATGAGCTCAAATTTTTTATCCAAGGAAGATACATCAGCAACAATGAGGCCATTTGCTGAATTCTTGGCTTCCCCATCCATGATCGTCCCCCACAGTCGTCCATTTGGCACTTCACCTCCAAAATGGTCAACGCATCTACGTCACCAAAGGAAATGCCCAACAACAGGCACTGGCTCCACTAGATACCACCCTGATGGCGTTCTTTGTTTTGTGCCCAAGTGACCCATTTGCTGCCAACCTGCTCTACCATTAAGTTCCCTCCTACTATACATGGACTGCTAAAAACATGGAAGCGACGTGCTGCTGACGGTGAATCTGATGGCTTAGGACGAGTCTACACAGTTCATCCCAAGGCAGTGTACGCACACACGCAGTGTACACACACACAATAATGTCCACGTTGTTGTTGTTGAGCTCACACACCCAAGGGGTCTCTGTTCAAGGGAGGGAGCGATGGAAAATGAATCTAAATCAACTTAAACTCTAACCCCGCTCTGTGACGTCACCATTCAGCATTACCTCATCGGCGTGACACGCCAGAGGGAAGTGTTCCTCGCTAGTGACCCCACCCGGCAGAACGGGCCCTTGAGCGTAACGTCACTTCTGCCTGTTTGACTTCCGTTATCTGTTCAAGTACTATCCTTATTTGGGCAAAGCCACACCCAGTGACTGGTGGCTCATTAACACAATTTATTTAAGTTAGAGCCGCTCATTGTGGGAGGGGAGTGTCTTGTACCACGCAAGTGACGTCATGTCACCTGCTGCTGCCGCGTGACGTCACGAGGTAACGGAAAGTTTCCGCTCCGCGCGGGAACTGAAATCCGAGGTGAGAAATTCTCATCGCGGTTGTGGTGGTTGTGGTTGTAGTGGTGGTTGTTGTTGTGGTGGTTGTGGTTGTTGTTTACCGAGGTAGAGCCTCGCTCTCTCTCTCTCGCAGGGATGTTATTTGAGTAGCAGCGAGCATGGAAGCGATGTCCAGATTTAAACTTTACAACGCGGGGCCTTGCCTCCTGCCCTCGCCTGGTCGCGTTCGCTTCAATTCTCTCGCTTCGTTTAGCAATTTCGATTTAAAGCTTCTTTCGTGACTGCAGTGATTCATCTGCTTGGTTCTTTCGGTAAAGTCATCACGTAGAATGGAAATAATAAAACAAAATAATACAAATAAAACATAGCATTTTATTGTTTTATATCACGTAGAATGGAAACAAAAAAATAGTCTTATTTTTAATATTTGTTTTATTTTATTATTTCCATTCTACGTGACTTTACCGAAAGAACCAAGAAGATAGTTTAGCAACCTGTGGAAGAACGCGATCAGCCAGGCGATGCGTTAGTTGTGTTAACTCTAGATTTGAAGCTTTCGTCACTGCAGTGATTCATACTCTTAGGTTTGTTCGGTAAAGTCACCGTGTAGGTGAAAAATTTAATAAAAATTAATAAAAGTAACAATAGAAATAAAATATAAAATAAAAAATCACGACGTTTCGGAGGCAACACAAGTCTCCGTCATCAGGTGGGACCGTCACAGCCAGATTTGCTGCATCAAGTGAGGCGTGATTTTTTATTATTTTATTTCTATTTTTACTTTTATTAATTTTAAATTAATTTGTTACCGACATGGTGACTTTACCGAAACAACCTAAGAGTACGTCAGTTGGTGTGTTGACCGACTCTCTGTGTTGTATTACATTTCAAATATTAAGTTTGTTTGATTAAGTGTCTCTCTCTGTGTGCAGTCACCAAAGCTCCAAATCTCTCATTGACACAAGGCCGTAGTTATAATGTTATAATAAATATAATATATATTAATTATAATGTTATAATAAGTATAATATGTTATAATAATTATAACATGTTATAATAATCATAATGTTATAATAATTATAATAATCAAATATGCCCCTCCAATATATTTCTGTAAAATATTTGTAAATAATAATTGCGATACTCTGTTAATAAAAATAACAATTTGCTAAACCTTGGCCACGAAATCTGGAGTTGTCTTCATATCACAATGCATAGATTTCTGTTTATATGATTGCGTTGTACTTTATGAATCCCTAATCTCTGCCATTACATACTATGAAACAAGAAAAGGTAAAAAAGAAAAAACAGCAATGTAATACAACACACTATTAGACATTATTGTATAAAAGAAAAAAAATTCCATCCCATGTGTTAGTGAACTTTTACAAATATTTTAGGGAGGAAATGGCAGGAAATGAGTTTTCAAATTTAGATATTTTTCTGGGGGGGGATCCCAGACTCCCTGCAAGATTTGGTCCCCCCCGATGTTCTCTGTGTGTCTCTGTGTGTGTCTCTCTCTCTGTGTCTGTCATGTCTCTGTGTGTGTCTCTCTCTGTGTGCCTGTGTCATCTCTCTGTGTGTCTCTGTGTGTGTCTCTCTCTGTGTCTCTGTGTCATCTCTCTCTGTGTCTATGTGTGTATCTCTCTCTCTGTGTGTCTTTCTGTCATCTCTCTCTGCTTATGTGTCTGTCTATGTGTCTCTGTGTCTCCGTGTCTGTGTTTTGTCTTTCTCAAATTGAGAAATCTTTGGAAGAACGTAATCAACCTGTTGGGGTGTTGACTTATGTTAGCCGACTCTCTGTGTTGTATTGCATTAAGTTTACTAGGTTTTTTTCTCTTTCATTTGTACCTGATGATGATTGCTTGTGTTGTAATTGAAACGTCGTTTGCTATTTGCACACAGCGTTGGTGTACGGTGCTTTTTGTGGAATATTTTGCTGTTTTTCCCTGGATTTTATGTTTGCACAGTCACATAGTCACTTTAAGATGTTTTCTCGTTCATGTTTTTGTTTGTTGCGGTTGCATCCGATTCAAGAGCCGAATGGCTCACGGGGCTATACCAAATAAATGAAACAGAAACTATAATTTTATTTATTTATTTATTCTATGTGACTTTACCGAAAGAACCAAAGAGTATCTTGCTTAAGTTTTAATTTCTCTTCACCTGGCTCGCTACTTTGTAACTTTGTTTTATTTGAAATATTCACACTTTTTTTTTCATTTTTTACCAGGCCCGCTTGAGCTGCTGTACCGCTCTTGTTTTCAGAAGCGACCTGCTCACAATAACAACAAGGTGAGGCTTCTCAACAGCGTGGTGGTGTTCACTCTAGATGCGTGGCGGTGTTCACTCTGGACGCGTGGCGGTGTTCACTCTGGACGCGTGGCGGTGTTCACTCTGGACGCGTGGCGTTGTTCACTCTGGACGCGTGGCGTTGTTCGCTCTCTGCATGTGGAGTGGGGACAATCGGGGGATCCGCAGGGAAATCCACGCGACCACGGGAAGAGAGAAAGACACACAAACTAAATATACAGCAGGCGTCAGGGTTGGGATGAATCCACGACTTCCTGTATGCCAGGAGAGGTAGTTAACATCTCACCACGGGGAGCGAGAGAGACACGCAGCCTCAGGGGTGTTGATTAATCCTCATTGAATTACTTTGTGGAGTCAGGCAGCATTAATAGTGAGCAAATGAAGGTGGTTAGGCATGGGTCTGGACACACCTATTAACCATGCCACTGTGTGACAGTGTAAAGTTTGTGTTGGCAGTTAAGTCTATTAACTCTATTGAACCACGGAGGTTATATCACAACAATAGTTTTTTTTTTTTCCTCTGGAACTTCATAAGAATGGAAACAGTCAAGAAGTTAACACAGCATACACATGCACCTGAAGTCAGATCTGTTCATTCCAGCGTGCAAGGACATCGTGAGCCTGGCTGGCTTCACACCTCTAAGTTGCGATTGAACATTAATTTATGCATTTTTGCATAACACAAATAGTATTATTTTCAACACCTTTTGCTATGTCAGCTAAATTTAGCTTTCATAAATATTCCTTTTGTAGCTAGACAGCCTAAAATTGTGTGCTCGGAGTTTTGGGTTAACATTCATTTTGAAGATACGAGGGCTTCCAGGCATGTTTATGACCATTCACCCTCTCATTGTGTGCCAGAACAGCCCGTGTGATGAATTTGGGAAACTTTTTCACTATATCATGAATATATGAATAAGTGTCGACTTATAAGTCATGTGTTACTATGTAAATATGCATTCCTCTGTGCATCGATACTGACGTGGATAACAGGACCCTGCGGGGTGGGCTGGTAGGAATAATACTAATACAGGTACAGGGATATCGACCGCACACACACGCACACACACACACACGCGCGCACACGCGCATAAACGTACACACGCACACACACGCACACACACCGCACGCACACACACACACACGTACACACACATGCACGCATGCACACGCACACGTAATGAAGTTGTGTTGCTACGCTTCCAGTTCGCCGTGAATAACGATCCGAAGCCCAATAGCGCCCATTCATCACGCCGCTCGAGTGGGCCGGACACGCACACACGCACGCACACACACGCACACAGTCACACATATACACACACGCACGCACACACGCACACGCAGACACGCACATACGCGCATACACACGCACACACACGCACACGCACGCACGCAAACACACGCGCATACACACGCACACACGCACGCACACAGACACGCACACACAGACACGCACACACACGCGCATACACACGCACACACACGCACGCACGCAAACACACACACACGCGCATACACACGCACACACATACACACGCACGCGCACACACACGCACCTCTCACCTGCAAGGCAGCGGTCGCCGCTTCTCCTCCCACATCTCTCGTCGCGGCAGCTGTAACGATGGTGCAAGTTTGTTTTTATCATCAATTCCTCCTCCACCCCTCCCCGCCACTGTTCGCCCATCAGAATAAATGAGTTCGCCCATAGTCAGTCGATCAAAAAGTTTCGCCGTGAGGCGCCGGAAGCGACGGCCATCTTGTTTAATTCACAGTTCGCAGGGGGAGCGGGCGGCCATCTTGTCGGACGGACAAACGGACACGGACGGGCGGACGGACAAACGGACGCGGACGGACGGACGGACGGACAAACGGTCGGACGATATAATCTATTGGTGGTCTGATCCACTTCGTTCCTACCAGTATAACTTTTTTCTGACTGCAGCTGTCGCTTCCTCTGCAGAATTGGTCTGATGGAGCAAAGGCACTCGGCGCGGCTCAGTGCAAAAAGGCATCAATGTGACCGGTGTGCATGCAGCACAGATCATCCTGGACATTTGACAAGGCACCAGAGAACTCACACAGGAGAGAAACCCTTCAAGTGCAGTGTGTGTGGGAAGGCGTTTGCACAGTTATCTAATCTTGTAATACACCAGAGAACACACACGGGAGAGAAACCCTTCAGGTGCAGTGTGTGTGGGAAGGCGTTTTTAATTTCATCTCATCTTGTAGCACACCAGAGAACACACACGGGAGAGAAATCCTTCAGATGCACTCTGTGCGGGAAGGCGTTTGCACTTAAACATACTCTTGAAGTACACCAGAGAACACACACGGGAGAGAAACCCTTTAAGTGCAGTGTGTGTGGGAAGGCGTTTTTATTTGCATCTCATCTTGAAATACACCAGAGAACACACACGGGAGAGAAACCCTTCAGGTGCACTCTGTGCGGGACGGCATTTGCACGTAAAGATTATCTTCAAGTACACCAGAGAACACACACGGGAGAGAAACCCTTTAAGTGCACTCTGTGCGGGACGGCATTTGCACGTATATATTATCTTCAAGTACACCAGAGAACACACACGGGGGAGAAACCCTTTAAGTGCAGTGTGTGTGGGAAGGCGTTTTTATTTGCATCTCATCTTGAAATACACCAGAGAACACACACGGGAGAGAAACCCTTCAGGTGCACTCTGTGCGGGACGGCATTTGCACGTAAAGATTATCTTCAAGTACACCAGAGAACACACACGGGAGAGAAACCCTTTAAGTGCAGTGTGTGTGGGAAGGCGTTTGCACAGTCATCTACTCTTCAAAGACACCAGAGAACACACAAGCATCAGAAGATCCACAAGGAGTGGAGTCTGAAATCAGCTTGCGAAAGTAAAAGTGCCGCAATGAGCCCATCCCTCATCAAACAAGAACCGGAAGACAATTCCAGCTTGGACGCTTTTAAAAGTATCGAGGTGAAACGTGAAGAAGTGATGGTGAAGAGTGAAGAAGTGATGGTGAAGAGCGAAGAAGTGAAGGTAAAATGTGAAGATGAAGATTCAACTCCCAAATCGGACCTTCACATCGATGGAGGCAACGTGAAGCAGGAGGAGAATTCTGACTGTGAGGCAGAGCGAGGCAACTCCCAGCAGTTTGTGGAAGTGGAGGTGTGGGTGGACTTCCTCCGAGACAATACAAGGTCAAATGGAGACCCGGTAGATGTGTAAGCCAGTGACGATGTCGCTCCAATAGACGCACCTTTGTGACAGGCTTTTTATGACAAGAATGAAGTTGAACACTCAATTCCTAGGTTCAACCTGCAGAGTAAGAGCGGCCAGTCTGTGTGGACCTGTGTGTTAGGTAGATCTCTAACCAGGAGCGAGAGCCAATAAGCTCCCAAGCATTCGCTATGTTATCAATTGCATTTATATGGTGCTTGCTTAATCGCCTCGGCAACTCGGAGTTCTATAAACATACAAATAGACATAATTTCAACCGTGATGATGGGTACAAACTTAGTAATCATTGGAAAGATGTTAGCAACCACGCAAAAAAGACTTAATTACACATTTTTGGACCATCTTATCTGACAGGCACTATTTTACTTTACTACATCCCCAGTGTTTAACAGTACTCTCTAAATTGTTCAGCCAGCACTGGTATAAACATTGGCATTTTCGTTCTTTTTTATCATGTGTATCAACAGGTGCTTGTACACAAACATGTCCACGTACACTTGCACCCCACACTCTCTTTTGGCCTCCCCTCCCCCTCTCTGTCCAATGCGTTGGCGTGTGCAGCAGTAGTTGCTTGCGCACAACCACGTCCACGCCGCCGACTCACGTGTACCACGTCGTGCATTCTTTTGGCCCCGCCCCCCCTCCCCCTCCCGATACGTTCTACGTGGCACGTCGTGCCGTCTTTGAGCCCCGCCCCCCTCCCTCCCGATACGTTCCATTCATTGGCTACCACATTCTGATGAGCTCCCCCCCCCCCTCTTCTCCCCCCTCAACTTGCTTTTAAGGGATTACATCTTAAATCATTGCCTCACTTGATGCAGCAAATCTGGCTGTGACGGTCCCACCTGATGACGGAGACTTGTGTTGCCTCCGAAACGTCGTGATTTTTATTTTATTTTACTTTCATTAATTTTAATGTTTTACCTACGTGACTTTACCGAAAAAACCTAAGAATATGAATCCTTGCAGTCACGAAAGCTTCAAATCTAGAATGAGTTCTATATCGTTTCTCGTCTCAAACACTCGAAGAGCATCCCCGAGTAGCAGCTGCCCCTATGTGGCACAAGGTGGTGGCCGTGCACCGGCCTGCATGTGGACAAGAGCCTGTCAGTAGGGGGCGATGGTTGATGTGGCATCTCAGTTGTGGAGTTTGTAGATAATGTTTTTAGAATTTGCTACATTTTGACCCAGATGCCAGCATGCAATGGCCGACTCGTTTTGAGTGGTGCATTAGTATGTTGTACATACACTGTTAAGCAGACGGTGCGTATTTTTTTAATTAGCTTCTTGTTAATAGGATGTAACCTAATGCAGTATATTTCAGTGCAGTAATTAAATTTTGTTAATATGCCTGTCAATAATTTAGAATGAATACTTGTATGATGGTGTGCGTACATGTACCATTTTGTCTATAAGGGTCAAACATTGAATAAGTGATGTTAGGACAAAGTGTGTGTTTTGCAAGTAACCTGTACAGATCACTCAGGTGAGACTCATTGTTCTTGTGGTACAGGTCAAAGGGTACTTTTGTGTTTTCAGGAAGCATCTCCCTCTGGAGCAACTCATTGTCTTTGAAATAGGGAGCACACTCGGATCATTCATCAGTTACAAGGCATACCACTCAAAAGTTACACGTAGAGGAGGTACATTCTCAACAACACGAATTATAATTTTGTATTACGTGTTGACGTAGATTTTGTCGAATTAGGATGAGAAATGGTCCTTGCCTATTAACGTCTGGATGTTGACAACCATGGGGTGAAGCAAGCCTGACCGCCTGCGGTGCCCCTCACAACCATTTACGGCCTTGGGCCAGGAAAGTCACGAAAAAAATTCACACGAACGACACATCCACGCAAGCACCCGATGCTCCGTTTTGAAGTTTTAAAATGAAACAACTTTGAATTGTATTATTTTTGAATTAGATAATTGTATTTCTTCATTAAAGCTTATGTCATTTTACATCTGGAAGACTTCATTGAAAACAACATTTCGTGTGAAATTTCTCTAGTCGTTAAGTAGATGGCCTTACCGGGGTTCGGTTCGATGCGGACTTTCACCTGGTTGGGATCGCGGGGTGGAGATAAGGCGACACAGAGCTGGCCGTGCCAGAAGTCCGCCGTCTGCAGATCGATTCCAACGCGATTGAACGTCTGTCCCTGCTCCTCCGTCGTTCATGCAGGGGGCGCGTAGGTTTGCAGCGCCTCCTGCATGAAAACGAATGAAAGTGCAGTGTTGACCACAGATGAAGTTGTGTGCTTATATAAGAGTACTCGCGGGAAGTACCCGGCGTGAAATTTCCCGCTTTTTATCGTAATCTATAGGATACTAAGGCTAAGCACACCCGAGATTGCACTTTTGTTGAAAAATGAAGTTGCAAATATTTGTTCATTATTGGCCAAAAACGGCAGAGGTTAGTATGCCGATATTCTATATTGGGACGTGCACATTTCATCATAAAATGTTCCACTTTTAATCTAATACATAGCATACTAATGGTAAATACAATTGATGAATTAACTTTTTTTTTTTAAAAAGAAAGCTATGAAAATTTTGCTTATTTTGGTTAAAACCGGCATAAGTATGCCGATTTTATTTTTGGGACGTTAAAATTTAATCGTGAAAATTTCCCACTTTTAAAGTAATATAGAGCATACGAATGCTTAACAAAATGGAGGAATTAACTTTTTCTTGGAAAATCTAGCTATGAAAATTGAGAAAATTTTGGCCAAGAACGGCATTGGTAAAGTATGCCGATTTGATGTTTTTACTTCAAATTTCATAGTGAAATTTCTCACTTTTAATGTAATATATAGACTACTCGGGCTAAACACAACCGAGGAATGCACTTTTTGTTAAAAAAATACAGCTGTAAAAATGCGTTAAATTTTAGCCAAAAACGGCAGAGGTTCGTATGCCGATTTCCTGTTTGGGGCGTGGAAATTTAATGGTGAAATTTCCCACTTTTAATGTAATATAGAGCATACTAATGCTTAACAAAATGGAGGAATTCACTTTTTCTTGTTACTTCTAAATTTAATGCATGAATTTCCACACTTTTAACGTAATATATGGGCTACTCAGGCTAAACACAACCAAGGAATGCACTTTTCGTTGCAAAAAAAGCTAAAAAAAATTTTGATCGATTTTGCCAAAAAACGGCCTAGGTTAGTATGGCGATTTTCTTTTATGGACGTGAAAATGTCATCGTGAAATGTCGCCAGCGGTGTGCTGGAGAGCCAAGCCACGACATCTACAAAGTGCTGCTCATAGCGAGTAGCAGCACCGATGGAGGTCGTCACGGCACACACAGAGGGGGTGGGTGGCCAGCACCACGCCCGGCCGCCTTTGTCTCCCCAGTGCTGGCGATGTTGACACACCGCACCGGGGACTCGTTTGAGGCCGTTTCGACACTGCCGCTCCCTTTCTGTCAGCAAACTTGAACTCTGACCCCGCTCTCTGACGTCACCGCTCAGCGTGACCTCATCGGCATCAAACGCCAGGGGGAGGTGTACCCCGCAAGTGACGTCATGTCACCTGCTGCCGCGTGACGTCACGAGGTAACGGAAAGTTGCCGCTCCGCGCGGGAACTGAAATCCGAGGTAAGAAATTCTCATCGCGGTTGTGGTGGTGGTTGTTGTGGTGGTTGTTGTTGTGGTGGTTGTTGTGGTGGTGGTTGTGGTTGTTGTTTACCGAGGTAGAGCCTCGCTCTCTCTCTCTCGTAGGGATGTTATTTGAGTAGCAGCGAGCATGGAAGCGATGTCCTGATTGAAACTTTACAACACGGGGCCTTGCCTCCTGCCCTCGCCTGATCGCGTTCGCTTCAATTCTCTCGCTTAGTTTAGCAATTTCGATTTAAAGCTTCTTTCGTGACTGCAGTGATTCATCTGCTTGGTTCTTTCGGTAAAGTCATCACGTAGAATGGAAATAATAAAATAATAAACATAAAACAATAAAAATGTAACATAATAAACTTTTAATATGTTTTACATCACGTAGAATGGAAATAATAAAATAGTAAAACTAATATGTAAAATAATTTTTATTATTTTATTATTTCCATCTACGTGACTACCGAAAGAACCAAGAAGATAGTTTAGCAACCTGTGGAAGAACGCGATCAGCCAGGCGATGCGTTAGTTGTGTTAACTCTAGATTTGAAGCTTTTGTGACTGCAAGGATTCATGCCCTTAGGTTTGTTCGGTAAAGTCACCGTGTAGGTGAAAAATTAAATAAAAATTAATAAAAGTAACAATAGAATAAAATATAAAAGAAAAAATCACGACGTTTCGGAGGCAACACAAGTCATCAGGTGGGACCGTCACAGCCAGATTTGCTGCATCAAGTGAAGCGTGATTTTTTTTTATTATTTTATTTCTATTTTTACTTTTATTAATTTTAATTTAATTTTCTACCTACATGGTGACTTTACCAAAATAACCTAAGAGTACGTTAGTTGGTGTGTTGACCGACTCTGTGTTGCATTACATTTCAAATATTAAGTTTGTTTGATTAAGTGTCTCTCTCTGTGTGCAGTCACCAAAGCTCAAAATCTCTCATTGACACAAGGCCGTAATTATAATGTTATAATAAATATAACATGTTACAATAATCATAATATGTTATAATAATTATAATAATCAAATATGCCCCTCCAATATATTTCTGTAAAATATTTGTAAATAATAATTGCGATGCTCTGTTAATAAAAAGAACAATTTTCTAAACCTTGGCCATGAAATCTGGAGTTGTCTTCATATCACAATGCATACATTTCTGTTTACATGATTGCGTTGTACTTTATGAATCCCTAATCTCTGCCATTACATACTATGAAACAAGAAAAGGTAAAAAAGAAAAAACAGAGCAATGTAATACAACACACTATTAGACATTATTGTATCAAATAAAACAAATTCCATCCCATGTGTTAGTGAACTTTTAAAAATATGTTTGGGAGGAAATGGCAGGAAATGAGTTTTCAAATTTAGATATTTTTCTGGGGGGGGGACCCCAGACCCCCCTGGAAGATTTGCCCCCCCCCCAATGTTGACTCCATGGCTACGGCCTTGCATTGACGTGCTAATTTCTCTACCCCCCCCCCTCTCTACCCCCCCCCCTCTCTCTGCCCCCCCTCTCTCTGCCCCTCTCTCTATTTAAGGCCTCGACACAGGCGTTGTTTCTCTGTGTGCTTGTGTCTCTCTCTGTGTGTCTCTGTGTCATCTCTCTGTGTCTATGTGTGTGTGTCTCTCTCTGTGTGTCTGTGTCATCTGTCTGTGTGTCTACAGTGAGGGAAAAGAGTATTTGATCCCCTGCTGATTTTGTACGATTGCCCACTGACAAAGAAATGATCAGTCTATAATTTTAATGGTAGGTTTATTTGAACAGTGAGAGACAGAATAACAACAACAAAAATCCAGAAAAACGCATGTCAAAATGTTATAAATGGATTTGCGTTTTAATGAGGGAAATAAGTATTTGACCCCTCTGCAAAACATGACTTAGTACTTGGTGGCAAAACCCTTGTTGGCAATCACAGAGTTCAGACGTTTCTTGTAGTTGGCCACCAGGTTTGCACACATTTCAGGAGGGATTTTGTCCCACTCCTCTTTGCAGATCTTCTCCAAGTCATTAAGGTTTCGAGGCTGACGTTTGGCAACTCGAACCTTCAGCTCCCTCCACAGATTTTCTATGGGATTAAGGTCTGGAGACTGGCTAGGCCACTCCAGGACCTTAATGTGCTTCTTCTTGAGCCACTCCTTTGTTGCCTTGGCCGTGTGTTTTGGGTCATTGTCATGCTGGAATACCCATCCACGACCTATTTTCAATGCCCTGGCTGAGGGAAGGAGGTTCTCACCCAAGATTTGACAGTACATGGCCCCGTCCATCGTCCCTTTGATGCGGTGAAGTTGTCCTGTCCCTTTAGCAGAAAAACACCCCCAAAGCATAATGTTTCCATCTCCATGTTTGACGGTGGGGATGGTGTTCTTGGGGTCATAGGCAGCATTCCTCTTCCAAACACGGCGAGTTGAGTTGATGCCAAAGAGCTCCATTTTGGTCTCATCTGACCACAACACTTTCACCCAGTTGTCCTCTGAATCATTCCGATGTTCATTGGCAAACTTCAGATGGGCATGTAAATGTGCTTTCTTGAGCAGGGGGACCTTGCGGGCGCTGCAGGATTTCAGTCCTTCACGGCGTAGTGTGTTACCAACTGTTTTCTTGGTGACTATAGTCTCAGCTGCCTTGAGATCATTGACAAGATCCTCCCGTGTAGTTCTGGGCTGATTCCTCACCGTTTTCATGATCATTGCAACTCCACGAGGTGAGATCTTGCATGGAGCCCCAGGCCGAGTGAGATTTACAGTTCTTTTGTGTTTCTTCCATTTGCGAATAATCGCACCAACTGTTGTCACCTTATCGCCAAGCTGCTTGGCGATGGTCTTGTAGCCCATTCCAGCCTTGTGTAGGTCTACAATCTTGTCCCTGACATCCTTGGAGAGCTCTTTGGTCTTGGCCATGGTGGAGATTTTGGAATCTGATTGATTGATTTCTACTGTGAACAGGTGTCTTTTATACAGGTAACAAGCTGATATTAGGAGCACTCCCTTTAAGAGTGTGCTCCTAATCTCAGCTCGTTACCTGTATAAAAGACACCTGGGAGCCAGAAATCATTCTGATTGAGAGGGGGTCAAATACTTATTTCCCTCATTAAAATGCAAATCAATTTATAACATTTTTGACATGCGTTTTTCTGGATTTTTGTTGTTGTTATTCTGTCTCTCACTGTTCAAATAAACCTACCATTAAAATTATAGACTGATCATTTCTTTGTCAGTGGGCAAACATACAAAATCAGCAGGGGATCAAATACTTTTTTCCCTCACTGTATGTGTGTGTCTCTCTGTGTGTCTCTGTGTCATCTCTCTCTGTGTGTCTGTGTGTGTGTCTCTCTCTCTCTGTGTCTTTGTGTCATCTCTCTCTGCTTATGTGTCTGTCTATGTGTCTCCGTGTCTGTGTTTTGTCTCTCTCTCAAATTGAGCAATCTTTGGAAGAACGTTATCAACCAGTTGGGGTGTTGACTGTTATGTTAGCCGACTCTCTGTGTTGTATTGCATTACATTTCTAAGTTTACTAGGTTTTTTTTCTCTTTCATTTGTACCTGATGATGATTGCTTGTGTTGCAATCGAAACGTCGTATGCTATTTGCACACAGCGTTGGTTTAGGTGCTTTTTGTGGAATATTTTGCTGTTTTTCCCTGGATTTTATGTTTGCACAGTCACATAGTCACTTTAAGATGTTTTCTCGTTCATGTTTTTGTTTGTTGCGGTTGCATCCGATTCAAGAGCCGAATGGCTCACGGGGCTATACCAAATAAATGAAACAGAAACTATAATTTTATTTATTTATTTATTCTACGTGACTTTACCGAAAGAACCAAAGAGTATCTTGCTTAAGTTTGAATTTCTCTTCACCTGGCTCGCTACTTTGTAACTTTGTTTTATTTGAAATATTCACACTTTTTTTTTCATTTTTTACCAGGCCACGCCCGCTTGAGCTGCTGTACCGCTCTTGTTTTCAGAAGCGACCTGCTCACAACAACAACAACAAGGTGAGCCTTGTCAACAGCGTGGTGGTGTTCACTCTAGATGCGTGGCGGTGTTCACTCTGGACGCGTGGCGGTGTTCACTCTGGACGCGTGGCGGTGTTCACTCTGGACGCGTGGCGGTGTTCACTCTGGACGCGTGGCGGTGTTCACTCTGGACGCGTGGCGGTGTTCACTCTGGACGCGTGACGGTGTTCACTCTGGACGCGTGGCGGTGTTCACTCTGAACGCGTGGCGGTGTTCACTCTAGACGCGTGGCGGTGTTCACTCTAGACGCGTGGAGGTGTTCACTCTAGACGCTTGGCGGTGTTCACTCTGGACGCGTGGCGGTGTTCACTCTGGACGCGTGGCGGTGTTCACTCTGGACGCGTGGCGGTGTTCACTCTGGACGCGTGGCGGTGTTCACTCTGGACGCGTGGCGGTGTTCACTCTAGACGCGTGGCGGTGTTCACTCTGGACATGTGGAGGGGATACCTGGGGATTGGGAAGGAAATCAACGCGACCACTGGGAGAGAGAGAGAGACACGCAGCCTCGGCTGTGTTGGTTGATCCTCAATGAATTACTTGGTGGAGTGAGGAAGCATTAATACTGAGCAGGTGAAGGTGGCCAGACGTGGGTCTGGACACACCACCACCTGTGAACCATGCTGCCAGTGTGTGACAGTGGTGGAGCCAGTGGGGGTGGGGTGGCACGTGCCCCCCCAACGATCCGATCGAAATCTCTAATTTCGATGGGATCATTGGGGTTTATTAGTAACTAGCTTCACTACCCGGCTTTGCCCGGGACTTGGATTCTTGTCTTGGATTAAAACACGTCCTACGCGGAGTGTTTGGGGGGGGGGGGTGACGTCAGCAAGCACGCTATCTAATGCTTCCGCATGCGGGTGTGACATCACAGATATGACGTCACCGCTCACTTGCGTGCAAAATAAATGCATTATTGCGCCCCACCCCCTCCCCCCCAAAATACACAAGTCTATTTTTATACTTTTCGCATTGTGTACAGTCTGGAAGCTACCCACATGCCTAATTTTAAGTTTGTTGCATGTTTTAGAACAGACAATCACAAATTTCCCTTATATATATAGATAAATCAGCATTTTGCGACCCCCACTGCCACCGTGTGGCATGTTATTACGTGCCAGGGACTCTGAGAGGACAACAGTCCGTGTCCATAATTGGCAATAAGAAACGGCAAAGCAGTTACAAGCGACTCGCAGAATTGTGCGCAGTTGCGTCTACAGTACACGACTTCCCTGAAGGCATCAACACCTTCAGTGAGCACGATGCCGATCACACGCGTCAAATAAAAAGCAAGGGACAAGTTCTTACAACTCCTTACTAACAACTTCTTGCTTAATAACTGGAGGGGTTTCCCCCCGTACCTGAAAATCCTGGCTCCGCCTCTTGAGTGTGTGACAGTATGAAGTTTATAGTTGCAGTAAAGTCTATTAACTCCATTGAGCACGGAGGTTTTTCCAAAACAGTAGTTGTATTTTTTTTCATCTGGAACTCTTTATAAGAATGGAGTCAGGAAGTTATCACAGCACACGGTGCAGCTGAAGTCGGAACTGTTCATCCCAGCATTCAAGGACATCTGTGCCTGGCTTCACACCTCTAAGTTGCGATTGAACATTAATTTATGCATTTCTGCAGAACAAAAATTGTATTATTTTCAACACCCTTTGCTATGTCAGCTGAATTTAGCTTTCATAAATATTCCTTTTGAAGCCAGACAGCCAAAATTGTGTGCTCGGAGTTTTGGGTTAACATTCATTTTGAAGATACGAGGGCTTCCAGGCACGGTTATAACCATTTGCCCTCTCATTGTGTGCCAGAACAGCCCGTGTGATGAATTTGGGACACTTTTTCACTTTATCATGAATATATGAATAAGTATAGACGTGTAAGTCACGTGTGACTGTGTATATGCATTCTTCTGTGCATCGATATTGATGTGTAGATGGTGTGGATATTCTTTTTTTCTGTCTGCAGCTGTCGCTGCCTCTGCAGAATTGGTCTGATGGAGCAAAGGCAGTCGGCGCGGTTCGGTGCAAAAAGGCAACAATGTGACCGGTGTGCATACAGCACGGATCATCCTGGAAATTTGACACAGCACCAGAGAACTCACACAGGAGAGAAACCGTGCAAGTGCAGTGTGTGTGGGAAGGCGTTTGCACGTTCAGCTCATCTTGTAGAACACCAGAGAACACACACGGGAGAGAAACCCTTCAAGTGCACTGTGTGTGGGAGGGCGTTTGCAAAGTCATCCACTCTTGTAACACACCAAAGAACACACACGGGAGAGAAACCCTTCAAGTGCAGTGTGTGTGGGAAGGCGTTTTCAGCTTCATCTGTTCTTAGAAAACACCAGAGAACACACACGGGAGAGAAACCCTTCAAGTGCAATGTGTGTGGGAAGGCGTTTTCAGATTCATCTACTCATGTAATACACCAGAGAACACACACGGGAGAGAAACCGTTCAAGTGCACTGTGTGTGGGAAGGCGTTTTCAGATTCATCTGTTCTTAGAAAACACCAGAGAACACACACGGGAGAGAAACCCTTCAAGTGCAGTGTGTGTGGGAAGGCGTTTTCAGATTCATCTACTCGTGTAATACACCAGAGAACACACACGGGAGAGAAACCCTTCAAGTGCAGTGTGTGTGGGAAGGCGTTTTCAGATTCATCTACTTGTGTAATACACCAGAGAACACACACGGGAGAGAAACCGTTCAAGTGCACTGTGTGTGGGAAGGCGTTTTCAGATTCATCTGCTCTTGTAACACACCAGAGAATACACACAGGAGAGAAACCCTTCAAGTGCAGTGTGTGTGGGAAGGCGTTTTCACAGTCAATTCATCTTGTAGCACACCAGAGAACACACACAGGAGAGAAACCCTTCAAGTGCACTGTGTGTGGGAGGGCGTTTGCACAGTCATCCGCTCTTGTAACACACCAAAGAACACACACGGGAGAGAAACCCTTCAAGTGCAGTGTGTGTGGGAAGGCGTTTTCACAGTCAATTAATCTTGTAGGACACCAGAGAACACACACAGGAGAGAAACCCTTCAAGTGCAATGTGTGTGGGAAGTTGTTTTCACATTCATGTTCTCTTGTAGCACACCAGGGAACTCACAGAGGAGAGAAACCCTTCAAGTGCAGTGTGTGTGGGAAGGCGTTTTCATATTCATCTTCTCTTCATGTACACCAGAGAATACACACGGGAGAGAAACCCTTCAAGTGCAGTGTGTGTGGGAAGACGTTTTCAGATTCATCTAGTCTTGTAACACACCAGAGAATACACACGGGAGAGAAACCCTTCAAGTGCAGTGTGTGTGGGAAGGCATTTGCACAGTCATCTGTTCTTGAAAGACACCAGAGAACACACACGGGAGAGAAACCCTTCAAGTGCAGTGTGTGTGGGAAGGCGTTTGCACGTTCATCTGCTCTTCATGCACACCAGAGAACACACACGGGAGAGAAACCCTTCAAGTGCAGTGTGTGTGGGAAAGCGTTTGCATGGTCATCACATCTTGAACAACACCAGAGTACACACACGGGAGAGAAACCGTTCAGGTGCAGTTTGTGCGGGAAGGCGTTTGCACAGTCATCTGCTCTTGAAAGACACCAGAGAATACACACGGGAGAGAAACCCTTCAAGTGCAGTGTGTGTGGGAGGGCGTTTGCACGTTCAGCTCATCTTGAAAAACACCAGAGAACACAGAAGCATCAGAAGATCCACAAGGAGTGGAGTCTGAAATCAGCTTGTGAAAGTCAAAGTGCCGCAATGATCTCATCCCTCATCAAACAAGAACCGGAAGAAAATCCCAGCTTGGACACTTTTAAAGGTGTCAAGGTGAAATATGAAGAGGTGAAGGTGAAATGTGAAGACGTGATGGTGAAGAGCGAAGAAGTGAAGGTAAAATGTGAAGATGAAGATTCAACTCCCAAATCGGACCTTCACATCGATGGAGGCAACGTGAAGCAGGAGGAGAATTCTGACTGTGAGGCAGAGCGAGGCAACTCCCAGCAGTTTGTGGAAGTGGAGGTGTGGGTGGACTTCCTCTGAGACAATACAAAGTCAAATGGAGACCCGGGAGATGCGTAAGCCTTAGACCAGTGGTTCTTAAGCTGGGTTCGATCGAACCCCAGGGGTTCGGTGAGTCAGTCTCAGGGATTCGGCGGAGGTTAAGACACACACCTGACTCATGATTGTGCACCAGTAAAACATGTACCTATGTTTTGAATTTGAAAACATATTTTATTTTTCCAATTAAGAAGGGTTCTGTGAATGCGCATATGAAACTGGTGGGGTTCAGTACCTCCAACAAGGTTAAGAACCACTGCCTTAGACGATGCCGCTCCAATAGATGCACCTTTGTCACATGCCTTTAATGACAAGAATGTGAAGTTGAACACTCAGTTCCTAGGTTCAACCTGCAGGGTAAGAGTGGCCAGTCTTTGTGGACCTGTGGGTTGGGTAGATCTCTAACCAGGAGCGAATGCCAATAAGCTCCCAAGCATTCACTGTTATCAATTGCATTTATATTGTGCTTGCTTAATTGCCTCGGCAACTCGGAGTTTTGTATCGTATCTCGTCTCAAACACTCCAAGAGCATCCCCAAGCAGCAGCTGCCCCTGTGTGGCACAAGGTGGTGGCCCTTTACCGGCCTGCATGTGGACAAGAGCCTGTCAGTAGGGGGCGATGGTTGATGTGGCATCTCAGTTGTGGAGTTTGTAGGTAATGTTTAGAATTTGCTAAATTTTTACCCAGATGCCAGCATGGAATGGCCGACTCGTTTTGAATGGTGCATTAGTATGTTGTACATACACTGTTAAGCAGACGGTGCATATTTTTTTTAATTAGCTTGTTATTAGGATGTAACCTAATGCAGTATATTTCAGTGCAGTAATTCAATTTTGTTCATATGCCTGTCAATAATTTAGAATGAATACTTGTCTGATTGTGTGCGTACATGTACCATTTTGTCTATAAGGGTCAAACATTGAATAAGTGATGTTAGGACACAGTGTGTGTTTTGCAAGTAATCTGTACAGATCACTCAGGTGAGACTCATTGTTCTTGTGATACAGGTAAAAGGGTATTTTTGTGTTTTCAGGAAGCATCTCCCTCTGGAGCAACTCATTGTCTTTGAAATAGGGAGCACACTCGGATCATTCATCTGTTACAAGGCAAACCACTCAAAAGTTACACGTAGAGGAGATACATTCTCTACAACACGAATTATAATTTTGTATTACGTGTTGACGTAGATTTTGTCTAACTAGGGCTAGAAATGCTCCTTGCTGATTAACGTTTGGATGTCAGTAACTATCGGTTGAAGCAAGCCCGGCTGCTCTTGAGACGCTGTGCACCAATAAGGGTCCCCAGGTGGCTTGCACTGAATCAATGACGGACTCCCAGGAGGCTTTGCTAGTTATAGTTTGTGTAAAATATTCCTCTGTTTCATGGAGAGATCGATAAATGAAAGATGTCGTGTCTGCTGATCTGCTTCATAGCAAGGAGGTAATTTTAAGAGCACATTTGAAATGCATTTTTGGTACAGATTTGTATTCGGTTACAAGGCAGAGCACATCTAGTAGATACATTCTCCACAACAACACTCATTCGAATTTTGCATGATGTCTTATATGTTGGCGAACTAGGACGAGAAATGGTCCTTGCCGATTAACGTCTGGATGTTGACAACCATGGGGTTGAAGCAAGCCTCACTGCCTGCGGCGCCCCTCACAACCATTTACGGCCTTGGGCCAGGAAAGTCACAAAAAAAATTCACACGAACGACACATCCACGCAAGCACCCGATGCTCCGTTTAGAAGTTTTAAAATGAAACAACTTTGAATTGTATTCTTTTTGAATTAGATTATTGTATTTCTTAATTAAAAGCTGATATCATTTTCCATCTGGAAGACTTCATTGAAAACGACATTTCGTGTGAATTTTCTCTAGTCGTTAAGTAGATGGCCTTACCGGGGTTCGGTTCGATGCGGACTTTCACCTGGTTGGGATCGCGGGGCGGAGATAAGGCAACACAGAGCTGGCCGTGCCAGAAGACCGCCATCTTCAGATCGATTCCAACGCGATCGAACGTCTGTCCCTGCTCCTCCGTCGTTCATGTAGGGGGCGCGTAGGTTTGCAGCGCCTCCTGCATGAAAACGAAGGAAAGTGCAGGGTTCATCACAGATGAAGTTGTGTGCTTATATAAGAGTACTCGCGGGAAGTACCTGGCGTGAAATTTCCCGCTTTTTATCGTAATATATAGGATACTAAGGCTAAGCACACCCGAGGATTGCACTTTTGTTGAAAAATGAAGTTGCAAATATTTGTCCATTATTGGCCAAAAACGGCATAGGTTAGTATGCCGATATTCTATATTGGGACGTGCACATTTCATCATAACATTTTCAACTTTTAATCTAATACATAGCATACTAAGGCTAAATACAATGGAGCAATGAACTTTTGTCGACTAATAAGGCTGAAAGTTTGGCCAATTTTGGCCGATTTTATTTTTTTACTTTAAAATTTCATGGTGAAATTTCCCACTTTTTTTTACGTAATATATATAGGATACTAAGGCTAAACACACCCGAGGATTGCACTTTTGTTAAAAAATGAAGCTGTAAAAATGTGTCCATTATTGGCCAAAAACGGCATATGTTAGTATGCCGATTTTCTATACTGGGACGTGAACATTTCATCATAAAATGTTCCACTTTTAATCTAATACATGGCATACTAAGGGTAAATACAATTGATGAATTAACTTTTTGTTGAAAAAGAAAGCTATGAAAATTTTGCTTATTTTGGTTAAAACTGGCATAAGTATGGCGATTTTATTTTTGGGACGTGAAAATGTAATGGTGAAATTTCCCACTTTTAAAGTAATATAGAGCTTAACAAAATGGAGGAATTCACTTTTTCTTGGAAAATCTAGCTATGAAAATTGAGCAAATTTTGGCCAAGAACGGCACTGGTTAACAATGCTGATTTGATGTTTTTACTTCAAATTTCATGGTGAAATTTCCCACTTTTAATGTAATATATAGGCTACTCAGGCTAACCACAACCGAGGAATGCACTTTTTCTTCAAAAATACAGCTGTAAAAATTCGTAAAATTTTAGCCAAAAACGGCAGTATGCCGATTTCCTGTTTGGGACGTGAAAATTTAATGGTGAAATTTCCCACTTTTAATGTAATATAGAGCATACTAATCCTTAACAAAATGGAGGAATTCACTTTTTCTTTTTACTTCTAAATTTCATGCATGGAATTCCACACTTTTTAACGTAATATATAGGCTACTCAGGCTAAACACAACTAAGGAATGCACTTTTCGTTGAAAAATAAAGCTAGGAAAATTGGACCAATTTTGCCAAAAAACGGCCTAGGTTAGTATGGCGATCATCTTTTTAAGGACGTGAAAATGTCATCGTGAAATGTCGAGAGCCAAGCCACGACATCTACAAAGTGCTGCTCATAGCGAGTAGCAGCACCGATGGAGGTCGTCACGGCACACACAGAGGGGGTGGGTGGCCAGCCCCACGCCCGGCCGCCTTTGTCTCCCCAGTGCGAGCGATGTTGACACACCGCACCGGGTTCTCGTTTGAGGCCGTTTCGACACTGCCGCTCCCCTTCTGTCAACAAACTTGAACTCTGACCCCGCCCTCTGACGTCACCGCTCAGTGTGACCTCATCGGCGTCAAACGCCAGGGGGAGGTGTGCCTCGTTAGTGACGTCATGTCACCAAGGTATTCCCCCCACCCCTCGACCGCGAAGCTCTTGAGCGTGACGTCACCTCCGCTCGGCCGCTGCCGATATCTGTCCCAGTGCCAATCCTTATTTGGGCAAAGCTACGGCCGGTGACTGGCGCCTCATTAACATAATTTATTCGTGAAAGTCGTCGCGAGTTTTTTTGCGACGGGTTCAGCAGCCCCGCCCCATCCCTCCACGTCTGGGCTGGTCTCATTAACATAATTTGTTCAAGTTAAGTCCCGTTCGACGTGGGAGGAGAGTGTCTTGTACCACGCAAGTGACGTCATGTCACCTGCTGCTGCCGCGTGACGTCACGAAGTAACGGAAAGTTGCGGCTCCGCGCGGGAACTGAAATCCGAGGTAAGAAATTCTGATCGCGGTTGTGGTGGTTGTGGTTGTAGTGGTGGTTGTTGTTGTGGTGGTTGTGGTTGTTGTTTATCGAGGTAGAGCCTCGCTCTCTCTCTCTCGCAGGGATGTTATTTGAGTAGCAGCGAGCATGGAAGCGATGTCCAGATTGAAACTTTACAACGCGGGGCCTTGCCTCCTGCCCTCGCCTGGTCGCGTTCGCTTCAATTCTCTCGCTTCGTTTAGCAATTTCGATTTAAAGCTTTCGTGACTGCAGTGATTCATCTGCTTGGTTCTTTCGGTAAAGTCATCACGTAGAATGGAAATAATAAAAGAATAAACATAAAATAATAAAAATGTAACATAATAAACTTTTAATATGTTTTACATCACGTAGAATGGAAATAATAAAATAGTAAAACTAATATGTTAAATAATTTTTATTATTTTATTATTTCCATTCTACGTGACTTTACCGAAAGAACCAAGAAGATAGTTTAGCAACCTGTGGAAGAACGCGATCAGCCAGGCGATGCGTTAGTTGTGTTAACTCTAGATTTGAAGCTTTTGTGACTGCAAGGATTCATGCTCTTAGGTTTGTTAGGTAAAGTCACCGTGTAGGTGAAAAAATAAATAAAAATTAATAAAAGTAACAATAGAAATAAAATATTAAATAAAAAATCACGACGTTTCGGAGGCAACACAAGTCTCCGTCATCAGGTGGGACCGTCACAGCCAGATTTGCTGCATCAAGTGAGGCGTGATTTTTTATTATTTTATTTCTATTTTTACTTTTATTAATTTTAAATTAATTTGTTACCGACATGGTGACTTTACCGAAACAACCTAAGAGTACGTCAGTTGGTGTGTTGACCGACTCTCTGTGTTGTATTACATTTCAAATATTAAGTTTGTTTGATTAAGTGTCTCTCTCTGTGTGCAGTCACCAAAGCTCCAAATCTCTCATTGACACAAGGCCGTAATTATAATGTTATAATAAATATAATATATATTAATTATAATGTTATAATAAGTATATGTTATAATAATTATAACATGTTATAATAATCATAATATGTTATAATAATTATAATAATCAAATATGCCCCTCCAATATATTTCTGTAAAATATTTGTAAATAATAATTGCGATGCTCTGTTAATAAAAATAACAATTTGCTAAACCTTGGCCACGAAATCTGGAGTTGTCTTCATATCACAATGCATAGATTTCTGTTTATATGATTGCGTTGTACTTTATGAATCCCTAATCTCTGCCATTACATACTATGAAACAAGAAAAGGTAAAAAAGAAAAAACAGAGCAATGTAATACAATACACTATTAGACATTATTGTATCAAATAAAACAAATTCCATCCCATGTGTTAGTGAACTTTTAAAAATATGTTTGGGAGGAAATGGCAGGAAATGAGTTTTCAAATTTAGATATTTTTCTGGGGGGGGGACCCCAGACCCCCCTGGAAGATTTGGTCCCCCCCCAATGTTGACTCCATGGCTACGGCCTTGCATTGACGTGCTAATTTCTCTACCCCCCCCCTCTCTACCCCCCCCCCCCTCTCTCTGCCCCCCCCCTCTCTCTGCCCCTCTCTCTATTTAAGGCCTCGACACAGGCGTTGTTTCTCTGTGTGCTTGTGTCTCTCTCTGTGTGTCTCTGTGTCATCTCTCTGTGTCTATGTGTGTGTGTCTCTCTCTGTGTGTCTGTGTCATTTGTCTGTGTGTCTACAGTGAGGGAAAAGAGTATTTGATCCCCTGCTTATTTTGTACGATTGCCCACTGACAAAGAAATGATCAGTCTATAATTTTAATGGTAGGTTTATTTGAACAGTGAGAGACAGAATAACAACAACAAAAATCCAGAAAAACGCATGTCAAAATGTTATAAATGGATTTGCGTTTTAATGAGGGAAATAAGTATTTGACCCCTCTGCAAAACATGACTTAGTACTTGGTGGCAAAACCCTTGTTGGCAATCACAGAGTTCAGACGTTTCTTGTAGTTGGCCACCAGGTTTGCACACATTTCAGGAGGGATTTTGTCCCACTCCTCTTTGCAGATCTTCTCCAAGTCAATAAGGTTTCGAGGCTGACGTTTGGCAACTCGAACCTTCAGCTCCCTCCACAAATTTTCTATGGGATTAAGGTCTGGAGACTGGCTAGGCCACTCCAGGACCTTAATGTGCTTCTTCTTGATCCACTCCTTTGTTGCCTTGGCCGTGTGTTTTGGGTCATTGTCATGCTGGAATACCCATCCACGACCTATTTTCAATGCCCTGGCTGAGGGAAGGAGGTTCTCACCCAAGATTTGACAGTACATGGCCCCGTCCATCGTCCCTTTGATGCGGTGAAGTTGTCCTGTCCCTTTAGCAGAAAAACACCCCCAAAGCATAATGTTTCCATCTCCATGTTTGACGGTGGGGATGGTGTTCTTGGGGTCATAGGCAGCATTCCTCTTCCAAACACGGCTAGTTGAGTTGATGCCAAAGAGCTCCATTTTGGTCTCATCTGACCACAACACTTTCACCCAGTTGTCCTCTGAATCATTCCGATGTTCATTGGCAAACTTCAGATGGGCATGTAAATGTGCTTTCTTGAGCAGGGGGACCTTGCGGGCGCTGCAGGATTTCAGTCCTTCACGGCGTAGTGTGTTACCAACTGTTTTCTTGGTGACTATAGTCTCAGCTGCCTTGAGATCATTGACAAGATCCTCCCGTGTAGTTCTGGGCTGATTCCTCACCGTTTTCATGATCATTGCAACTCCACGAGGTGAGATCTTGCATGGAGCCCCAGGCCGAGTGAGATTTACAGTTCTTTTGTGTTTCTTCCATTTGCAAATAATCGCACCAACTGTTGTCACCTTATCGCCAAGCTGCTTGGCGATGGTCTTGTAGCCCATTCCAGCCTTGTGTAGGTCTACAATCTTGTCCCTGACATCCTTGGAGAGCTCTTTGGTCTTGGCCATGGTGGAGAGTTTGGAATCTGATTGATTGATTTCTACTGTGAACAGGTGTCTTTTATACAGGTAACAAGCTGATATTAGGAGCACTCCCTTTAAGAGTGTGCTCCTAATCTCAGCTCGTTACCTGTATAAAAGACACCTGGGAGCCAGAAATCATTCTGATTGAGAGGGGGTCAAATACTTATTTCCCTCATTAAAATGCAAATCAATTTATAACATTTTTGACATGCGTTTTTCTGGATTTTTGTTGTTGTTATTCTGTCTCTCACTGTTCAAATAAACCTACCATTAAAATTATAGACTGATCATTTCTTTTTCAGTGGGCAAACGTACAAAATCAGCAGGGGATCAAATACTTTTTTACCTCACTGTATGTGTGTGTCTCTCTTTGTGTGTCTCTGTGTCATCTCTCTCTGTGTGTCTATGTGTGTGTCTCTCTCTCTGTGTCTTTCTGTCATCTCTCTCTGCTTATGTGTCTGTCTATGTGTCTCTGTGTCTGTGTTTTGTCTCTCTCTCAAATTGAGCAATCTTTGGAAGAACGTTATCAACCAGTTGGGGTGTTGACTGTTATGTTAGCTGACTCTCTGTTGTATTGCATTACATTTCTAAGTTTACTAGGTTTTTTTTCTCTTTCATTTGTACCTGATGATGATTGCTTGTGTTGCAATCGAAACGTCGTATGCTATTTGCACACAGCGTTGGTTTAGGTGCTTTTTGTGGAATATTTTGCTGTTTTTCCCTGGATTTTAATGTTTGCACAGTCACATAGTCACTTTAAGATGTTTCCTCGTTCATGTTTTTGTTTTTTGTTTGTTACGGTTGCATCTGATTCAAGAGGCGAATGGCTCACGGGGCTATACCAAATAAATGAAACTGAAACTATAATGTAATTTATTTATTTATTATACGTGACTTTACCGAAAGAACCAAAGAGTATCTTGCTTAAGTTTTAATTTCTCTTCACCTGGCTCGCTACTTTGTAACTTTGTTTTATTTGAAATATTCACACTTTTTTTTCATTTTTTACCAGGCCACGCCCGCTTGAGCTGCTGTACCGCTCTTGTTTTCAGAAGCGACCTGCTCACAACAACAACAAGGTGAAGCTTGTCAACAGCGTGGTGGTGTTCACTCTAGATGCGTGGCGGTGTTCACTCTGGACGCGTGGTGGTGTTCACTCTAAACGCGTGGCGGTGTTCACTCTATACGCGTGGTGGTGTTCACTCTAGACGCGTGGCGGTGTTCACTCTGGACGCGTGGCGGTGTTCACTCTGGACACGTGGCGTTGTTCACTCTCTGCATGTGGAGTGGGGACAACCGGCGGATCCGGAGGGAAATCCACACGACCACGGGAAGAGAGAAAGACACACAAACTAAATATACAGCAGGCGTCAGGGTTGGGATGAATCCATGACTTCCTGTATGCCAGGAGAGGTAGTTAATATCTCACCACGGGGAGCGAGAGAGACACGCAGCCTCGGCGATGTTGATTAATCCTCATTGAATTACTTTGTGGAGTCAGGAAGCATTAATAGTGAGAAGATGAAGGTGGCTAGGCATGGGTCTGGACACACCTCTTAACCATGCCAGTGTGTGACAGTGTAAAGTTTGTGTTTGCAGTTAAGTCTATTAACTCTATTGAACACGGAGGTTATACTGTATCACAACAATAGTTTGTTTTTGTTTTCCTCTGGAACTTTATAAGAATGGAAACAGTCAAGAAGTTAACACAGCAAACACATGCAGCTGAAGTCAGATCTGTTCATTCCAGCGTGCAAGGACATCGTGATCCTGGCTGGCTTCACACCTCTAAGTTGCGATTGAACATTAATTTATGCATTTTTGCATGACACAAATAGTATTCTTTTCAACACCTTTTGCTATGTCAGCTAAATTTAGCTTTCATAAATACAGTGATCCCTCGTTTATCGCGGTTAATGGGGACCGGAACCCCCCGCGATGAGTGAAAATTCGCGAAGTAGGATTGGCCCCCCTAGGAAATTCCTTATATGTGTGTGTGGGTACCAGAATGTTTAAAATATGTATATTTATACTTTAAATCTATTTAATTATAAAACCTTAATATTATACATTCACTCTCTCTCTCATACGATACGTATTATGGTGTTCTACACTCACCAGTTAATTTCGAACACAACACTAAGATACGCGAGACACAGTTGACAGCATGAACGAGAGTGGCGAGATACAACAAGGGAATAAGCTGGGAGAGGATGCGATGATGCGCAGCCAATCAGCTCACGGGATACTGTACATCCACTCGTGCTCTCATTCGTCAATCTCGCGCCGGGAACCAATCACGTGCCTTTTCTGAAAAATCCACGATGCACTGAGGCCGCGAAACTTGAACCGCGAAGTGGCGAGGGATTACTGTATTCCTTTTGTAGCTAGACAGCCAAAATTGCGTGCTCGGAGTTTTAGGTTTAACATTCATTTTGAAGATTCGAGGGCTTCCTGGCATGTTTATGACCATTCGCCCTCTCATTGTGTGCCAGAACAGCCCGTGTGATGAATTTGGGAATCTTTTTCACTATATCATGAATATATGAATAAGTGTTGACTTCTAAGTCATGTGTTACTGTGTAAATATGCATTCCTCTGTGCGTCGATACTGACGTGGATATAACTTTTTTTCTGTCTGCAGCTGTCGCTTCCTCTGCAGACTTGGTCTGATGGAGCAAAGGCACTCGGCGCGGCTCGGTGCAAAAAGGCATCAATGCGACTGGTGTGCATACAGCACGGATCTTCCTGCACATTTGACAAGGCACCAGAGAACTCACACAGGAGAGAAACCCTTCAAGTGCAGTGTGTGTGGGAAAGCGTTTGAATATTCATCTATTCTTGTAATACACCAGAGAACACACACGGGAGAGAAACCCTTCAAGTGCAGTGTGTGTGGGAAGGCATTTTCAATTTCATCTCATCTTGTAGCACACCAGAGAACACACACGGGAGAGAAACCCTTCAGATGCACTCTGTGCGGGAAGGCGTTTGCACTTAAACATACTCTTGAAGTACACCAGAGAACATACACGGGAGAGAAACCCTTCAAGTGCAGTGTGTGTGGGAAGGCGTTTTTATTTTCATCTCATCTTGAAATACACCAGAGAACACACACGGGAGAGAAACCCTTCAGGTGCACTCTGTGCAGGACGGCATTTGCACGTAATGAATATCTTCAAGTACACCAGAGAACACACACGGGAGAGAAACCCTTTAAGTGCAGTGTGTGTGGGAAGGCGTTTGCACAGTCATCTACTCTTCTAACACACCAGAGAACACACACGGGAGAGAATCCCTTCAAGTGCAGTGTGTGTGGGAAGGCATTTGCACAGTCATCAAATCTTCAAAGACACCAGAGAACACACAAGCATCAGAAGATCCACAAGGAGTGGAGTCTGAAATCAGCTTGCGAAAGTCAAAGTGCCGCAATGAGCCCATCCCTCATCAAACAAGAACCGGAAGACAATTCCAGCTTGGATGCTTTTAAAGGTATCGAGGTGAAACGTGAAGAAGTGATGGTGAAGAGTGAAGAAGTGATGGTGAAGAGCGAAGAAGTGAAGGTAAAATGTGAAGATGAAGATTCAACTCCAAAATCGGACCTTCACATCGATGGAGGCAACGTGAAGCAGGAGGAGAATTCTGACTGTGAGGCAGAGCGAGGCAACTCCCAGCAGTTTGTGGAAGTGGAGGTGTGGGTGGACTTCCTCCGAGACAATACAAAGTCAAATGGAGACCCGGTAGATGTGTAAGCCAGTGACGATGTCGCTCCAATAGACGCACCTTTGTGACGGGCTTTTTATGACAAGAATGAAGTTGAACACTCAATTCCTAGGTTCAACCTGCAGAGTAAGAGCGGCCAGTCTGTGTGGACCTGTGTGTTGGGTAGATCTCTAACCAGGAGCGAGAGCCAATAAGCTCCCAAGCATTCGCTATGTTATCAATTGCATTTATATGGTGCTTGCTTAATCGCCTTGGCAACTCGGAGTTCTATAAATATACAAACACAGACATAATTTCAACCGTGATGATGGGTACAAACTTAGTAATCATTGGAAAGATGTTATCAACCACGCAAAAAAGACTTAATTACACATTTTTGGACCATCTTATCTGACAGGCACTATTTTACTTTACTTTACCGAGTGTTAACATCCCCAGTGTTTAACAGTACTCTCTTCATTGTTCAGCCAGCACTGGTATAAACATGGGCATTTTCGTTCTTTTCTATCATGTGTATCAACAGGTGCTTGTACACAAACATGTCCACGTACACTTGCACCCCACACTCTCTTTTGGCCTCCCCTCCCCCTCTCTGTCCAATGCGTTGGCGTGTGCAGCAGTAGTTGCTTGCGCACAACCACGTCCACGCCGCCGACTCTCGTGTACCACGTCGTGTATTCTTTTGGCCCCGCCCCCCCTCCCCCTCCCGATGCGTTCTACGTGGCACGTCGTGCCGTCTTTGAGCCCCGCGCCCCTCCCTCCCGATACGTTCCATTCATTGGCTACCACATTCTGATGAGCTCCCCCCCCCCTCTCCTCCCCCCTCAACTTGCTTTTAAGGGATTACATCTTGAATCATTGCCTCACTTGATGCAGCAAATCTGGCTGTGACGGTCCCACCTGATGACGGAGACTTGTGTTGCCTCCGAAACGTCGTGATTTTTATTTTATTTTACTTTCATTAATTTTAATGTTTTACCTACGTGACTTTACCGAAAAAACCTAACAATATGAATCCTTGCAGTCACGAAAGCTTCAAATCTAGAATGAGTTCTATATCGTTTCTCGTCTCAAACACTCGAAGAGCATCCCCGAGTAGCAGCTGCCCCTATGTGGCACAAGGTGGTGGTCGTGCACCGGCCTGCATGTGGACAAGAGCCTGTCAGTAGGGGGCGATGGTTGATGTGGCATCTCAGTTGTGGAGTTTGTAGATAATGTTTTTAGAATTTGCTACATTTTGACCCAGATGCCAGCATGCAATGGCCTACTCGTTTTGAATGGTGCATTAGTATGTTGTACATACACTGTTAAGCAGACGGTGCGTATTTTTTATATTAGCTTCTTGTTAATATGATGTAACCTAATGCAGTAAATTTCAGTGCAGTAATTCAATTTTGTTAATATGCCTGTCAATAATTTAGAATGAATACTTGTATGATGGTGTGCGTACATGTACCATTTTGTCTATAAGGGTCAAACATTGAATAAGTGATGTTAGGACAAAGTGTGTGTTTTGCAAGTAACCTGTACAGATCACTCAGGTGAGACTCATTGTTCTTGTGGTACAGGTCAAAGGGTACTTTTGTGTTTTCAGGAAGCATCTCCCTCTGGAGCAACTCATTGTCTTTGAAATAGGGAGCACACTCGGATCATTCATCAGTTACAAGGCATACCACTCAAAAGTTACACGTAGAGGAGATACATTCTCAACAACACGAATTATAATTTTGTATTACGTGTTGACGTAGATTTTGTCGAATTAGGACGGGAAATGGTCCTTGCCGATTAACGTCTGGATGTTGACAACCATGGGTTGAAGCAAGCCTGACCGCCTGCGGTGCCCCTCACAACCATTTACAGCCTTGGGCCAGGAAAGTAAAAAAAATAGCACACGAACGACGCATCCGCGCAAGCACCCGATGCTCCCTTTTGAAGTTTTAATATGAAACAACTTTGAATTGTATATTGTTTTGCATTTGATTATTGTATTTCTTCATTAAAAGCCGATATCATTTTCCATCTGGAAGACTTCATTGAAAACAACATTTCGTGTGAATTTTCTCTCGTCGTGAGGTAAATGGCCTTACTGGGGTTCGGTTCGATGCGGACTTTCTCCTGGTTGGGATCGCGGGGTGGAGATAAGGCGACACAGAGCTGGCCGTGCCAGAAGACTGCCGTCTGCAGATCGATTCCAACGCGATCGAACGTCTGTCCCTGCTCCTCCGTCGTTCATGTAGGGGGCGAGTAGGTTTGCAGCGCCTCCTGCATGAAAACGAAGGAAAGTGCAGCGTTCATCACAGATGAAGTTGTGTGCTTAGATAAGAGTACTCGCGGGAAGTACCCGGCGTGAAATTTCCCACTTTTTATTGTAATATATAGGATACTAAGGCTAAGCACACCCGAGGATTGCACTTTTGTTGAAAAATGAAGTTGCAAATATTTGGCCATTATTGGTCAAAAACGGCATAGGTTAGTATGCCGATATTCTATATTGGGATGTGAACATTTCATCATAAAATGTTCCACTTTTAATCTAATACATAGCATACTAAGGGTAAATACAATTGATGAATTAACTTTTTGTTCAAAAAGAAAGCTATGAAAATTTGGCTTATTTTGGTTAATACTGGCATAAGTATGCCGATTTTATTTTTGGGACGTGAAAATGTAATCGTGAAATTTCCCACTTTTAAAGTAACAGAGCATACGAATGCTTAACAAAATGGAGGAATTCACTTTTTCTTTGAAAATCTAACTATGAAAATGTACCAAATTTTGGCCAAGAACAGCATTGGTAAAGTATGCCGATTTGATGTTTTTACTTAAAATTTCATGGTGAAATTTCTCACTTTCAATGTAATATATAGACTACTCAGGCTAAACACAACCGAGGAATGCACTTTTTGTTCAAAAATACAGCTGTAAAAATTCGTAAAATTTTAGCCAAAAACGGCAGAGGTTCGTATGGCGATTTCCTGTTTGGGACGTGAAAACTTAATGGTGAAATTTCCCACTTTTAATGTAATAGAGCATACTAATGCTTAACAAAATGGAGGAATTCACTTTTTTAAATCCTTTATATTAAGTTCGCTTGCTTGCTTGCGTGCTTGCTTGCTTGCTTACGACCGTGCAAATCTTTCGGTCGTTTTTTAACCCACTTCCCGTGATCCAATCGAGCTGACATTTTGCACACAGACTCGTTGTGCGAGACAATGTTCGTGAAAAAAATGTCAAAAATTTTACACTTTTTAGGCAACAAAAAGTATTTTACATTTATTCAAATAGAACTCATTCATGGCTTTGGCTGAACGTCACAGTGTAGGAGCCCAGAGCGTAACCCCTCCACAGGCCGTGGTGGAGTAGCGCAGTTGGTAGCGCCCTCGCTTCCCATGCCAAAGGTCGCGGGATCGATCCCCGCGTCCTCCACAGGCGAATATATTTTTAAATCCTTTATATTAAGTTCGCTTGCTTGCTTAGGACCGTGCAAATCTTTCGCTCGTTTTTTAACCCACTTCCCGTGATCCAATCGAGCTGACATTTTCCACACAGACTCGTTGTGTGTGACAATTAATTTTCGTGAAAAATAATTTCCAAAATTTTACACTGTTTAGGGAAAACAAATTAAATATTTAATTACCAATTGCTTAATACTGGCAGACAATCATCTGACCCATAGGTGGCAGCCATCTAAAGCCAGAGGACGAGAGGACTCTAGCCGCCACGCATATAAAGGATTTAAAAACTTTGTTTTTAAATCCTTTATATTAAGTTCGCTTGCTTGCTTGCGTGCTTGCGTGCTTGCTTGCTTGCTTACGACCGTGCAAATCTTTCGATCGTTTTTTAACCCACTTCCCGTGATCAAATCGAGCTGACATTTTCCACACAGACTCGTTGTGCGTGACAATAAATTTTCGTGAAATTTTTTTTCCAAAATTTTACAGTTTAGGGAATTTTTTTAAAATATTTAATTACCAATTGCTTAATGGTGGCAGACAATCATCTGACCCATAGGTGGTAGCCATCTCAAGCCAGAGAACGAGAGGACTCTAGCCGCCACGCATATAAAGGATTTAGAGTGAAAAACTTTGTTTTTACGGGTTAATTTTTCTTTTTACTTCTAAATTTCATGCATGAAATTCCACACTTTTTAACGTAATATATAGGCAACACAACCAAGGAATGCACTTTTCGTTGAAAAATAAAGCTACGAAAATTGGACCAATTTTGCCAAAAAACGGCCTAGGTTAGTATGGCGATTTTCCTTTTATGGACGTGAAAATGTCATCGTGAAATGTCGCCAGCGGTGTGCTGGAGAGCCAAGACACGACATCTACAAAGTGCTGCTCATAGCGAGTAGCAGCACCGATGGAGGTCGTCACGGCACACACAGAGGGGGTGGGTGGCCAGCACCACGCCCGGCCGCCTTTGTCTCCCCAGTGCTGGCGATGTTGACACACCGCACCGGGGACTCGTTTGAGGCCGTTTCGACACTGCCGCTCCCTTTCTGTCAACAAACTTGAACTCTGACCCCGCTCTCTGACGTCACCGCTCAGCGTGACCTCATCGGCATCAAACGCCAGGGGGAGGTGTACCCCGCAAGTGACGTCATGTCACCTGCTGCCGCGTGACGTCGTGAGGGACCAGGAAGTTGCCGCTCCGCCCGTGAACTGAAATCCGAGGTGAGAAATTCTCATCGCGGTTGTGGTGGTGGTGGTTGTTGTGGTGGTTGTTGTGGTGGTTGTTGTGGTGGTTGTTGTGGTGGTTGTTGTGGTGGTTGTTGTGGTGGTTGTTGTGGTGGTTGTTGTGGTGGTTGTTGTGGTGGTAGTTGTGGGTTGTGGTGGTAGTTGTGGGTTGTGGTGGTAGTTGTGGGTTGTGGTGGTAGTTGTGGTGGTGGTGCTTGTGGTGGTGGTTGTAGTGGTGGTTGTAGTGGTGGTGGTGGTTGTAGTGGTGGCGGTGGTTGTAGTGGTGGTGGTTGTGGTGGGGGTGATGGTGGTGGTTGTTGTGGTTGTGGTGGTGGTGGTTGTGGTTGTTGTTGTTGTTTACCGAGGTAGAGCCTCGCTCTCTCTCTCGTAGGGATGTCAATTGAGTAGCAGCGAGCATGGAAGCGATGTCCACGTTGGAACTTTACAACGCGGGGCCTTGCCTCCTGCCCTCGCCTGGTCGCGTTCGCTTCAATTCTCTCGCTCAGAGTTGTGTTTTTTGTTTGCGTTCCGACTGCAGGTATTGTGGTCTATGCAAACATGACTCCTCGTAAAAAAGGTGTCAGTTTTCTTGCCAGATAGAAGAATAAAAAAACTATTATCTCTTGCTTAAGTTGAATTTGTCTTCACCCGGCTCCCCACTTTGTAACTTTGTTTTACTTTAAATATTAACACAGTTTTTATTTTTACCAGGCCACGCCCGCGTGAGCTGCTGTACCGCTCTTGTTTTCACAAGCGACCTGCCCACAACAACAACAAGGTAAGGCTTGTCAACAGCGTGGCGGTGTTCACTCTAGACGCGTAGTGGTGTTCACTCTCTGCATGTGGAGTGGGGGCAACCGGGAGATCCGGAGGGAAATCCACGCGACCACGGAGAGAGAGAGAGACACGCAAACTACAAATATACAGCAGGCGTCAAGGTCGGGATCGAACCCACGACTTCCTGTATGCCAGGAGAGGTAGTTAACATCTCACCACAGAGAGAGAGAGAGAGACACTCAGCCTCGGCTGTGTTGGTTGATCCTCAATGAATTACTTGGTGGAGTGAGGAAGCATTAATACTGAGCAGGTGAAGGTGGCCAGGCGTGGGTCTGGACACACCACCACCTGTGAACCATGCCAGTGTGTGACAGTGGTGGAGCCAGTGGGGGTGGGGTGGCACGTACCCCCCCAACGATCCGATAGAAATCCCTAATTTCGATTGGATCATTGGGGTTTATTAGTAACTAGCTTCACTACCCGGCTTCGCCCGGGACTTGGATTATTGTTTTAGATTAATTTCATATTCCCTTATTTCACTGAAAAACTCTGAAAATGTTTTATTCTTGCAAGAAAGAAAACAGCTGAAACAAATCAATTTAACAAAATTGGATGTTTTTCACTGAAGGAAATTTAACCTTAACCCACTTATACGTAATGCTTCACACAAACAAACAGATGTAATTTCTACTTCATATTAAAGACGGCAGTTGTACCCGTTCTTCGCACGGATTTGTATTGAAACTCCGAGAAGCCAATGACTTCATCGGCCAGGAGCGAAGCACCACCTAAAATCTCCCGGCACGCTGTGAACAGCTGTAGAAGTACGGCGCGCGAAGAGCCATGTGGTAGGGGGGTAAGCGTTGCAGAGCGCTTAGCTCAGGTGTGATGCGGGTTGACACCGCACACTACATGGTCATTTCTCCCCCCCCCCCCCCCCCAAAATACAAAAGTCTATTTTTATAGTTATTACATTGTGTACAGTATGGAACCTTCCCACATGCCAAATTTCATGTGTGTTGCATGTTGGGAAGTATGCTAAACATTTCGAACAGACACACACACATATCCACACATTTCCCTTTTATATATAGACTAGCTTTACTACCCGGCTTCGCCCGGGACTTGGATTAAAACACGTCCTACGCGGAGTGTTTGGGGGGGGGGGGTGACGTCAGCAAGCACACTGAGTAACGCTGCCGCATGCGGGTGTGACATCACAGATGTGATCACAGATGTGATGTCACCGCTCATTTGCGTGCAAAATAAATGCACTATTGCACCCCCGCCCACTCCCCAAAATACAAAAGTCTATTTTTATACTTTTCGCATTGTGTACAGTCTGGAAGCTACCCACATGCCAATTTTTAAGTTTGTTGCATGTCGAGAAGTATGCTAAACATTTATAACAGACACATTCACAAATTTCCCTTTTTTATACATAAATAAATCAGCATTTTGCAACCCCCACCGCCACCGTTTGGCATATTATTACGTACCAACGGACTCTTGAGAGGACAACAGTCCAAGTCCATTATTGGCAATAAGTAACGGCAAGCAGTTACAAGCCACTCGCAAAATTGTGCGCAGTTGCGTCTACAGTACACGGCTTCTCTGAAAGTAAACACCTTCAGCGAGCGCAATGCCGATCACACGCGTCAAATAAAAAGCAAGGGACAAGTCCTTGCTTACTAACAACTCCTCACTAACAACTGCTTACTTAATAACAACTCCTATCATTTTTCATTGCTCGAGGGGTTTCCCCCCCTACCTGAAAATCCTGGCTCCGCTTCTTGAGTGTGTGACAGTGTCATGTTTATAGTTGCAGTAAAGTCTATTAAATTTATTGAGCACGGAGGTTTTTCCAAAACAGTAGTTGTTTTTTTTTGCCTCTGGAACTCTTTGTAAGAATTGAGTCAGGAAGTTAACACAGCACACGGTACAGCTGAAGTCAGAACTGTTCATCCCAGCATTCAAGGACATCTGTGCCTGGCTTCACACCTCTAAGTTGCGATTGATCATTAATTTATGCATTTCTGCAGAACACAAATACATAGTATTATTTTCAACACCCTTTGCTATGTCAGCTGTATTTAGCTTTCATAAATATTCCTTTTGAAGCCAGACAGCCGAAATTGTGTGCTCGGAGTTTTGGGTTAACATTCATTTTGAAGATACGAGGGCTTCCAGGCACGGTTATAACCATTTGCCCTCTCATTGTGTGCCATAACAGCCCGTGTGATGAATTTGGGACACTTTTTCACTATATCATGAATATATGAAGAAGTATAGGCGTGTAAGTCACGTGTGACTGTGTATATGCATTCCTCTGTGCATCGATACTGATATGTAGATGGTGTCGCTTCCTCTGCAGAATTTATCTGATGGAGCAAAGGCACTCGGCGCGGCTCGGTGCAAAAAGGCATCAATGCGACCGGTGTGCATACAGCACGGATTATATTAGACATTTGACACAGCACCAGAGAACTCACACAGGAGAGAAACCCTTCAAGTGCAGTGTGTGTGGGAAGGCGTTTGCACATTCATCTACTCTTGTAAAACACCAGAGAATGCACACGGGAGAGAAACCCTTCAAGTGCACTGTGTGTGGGAAGGCGTTTGCACGTTCATATACTCTTGTAAAACACCAGAGAACGCACACGGGAGAGAAACCCTTCAAGTGCACTGTGTGTGGGAAGGCGTTTGCACAGTCATTTACTCTTGTAGCACACCAGAGAACGCACACGGGAAAGAAACCCTTCAAGTGCACTGTGTGTGGGAAGGCGTTTGCACAGTCATTTACTCTTGTAATACACCAGAGAACACACACGGGAAAGAAACCCTTCAAGTGCAGTGTGTGTGGGAAGGCGTTTGCACATTCATCTGCTGTTGTTGTACACCAGAGAACACACACGGGAGAGAACCCCTTCAAGTGCACTTTGTGCGGGATGGTGTTTTCACTTAAACAAAATCTTCAAGTACACCAGAGAACACACACGGGGGAGAAACCCTTCAAGTGCAGTGTGTGTGGGAAGGCGTTTTCAGATTCATCTACTCTTGTAGCACACCAGAGAACACACACGGGAGAGAAACCCTTCAAGTGCAGTGTGTGTGTGAAGGCGTTTGCACAGTCATCTGCTCTTCAAAGACACCAGAGAACACACAAGCATCAGAAGATCCACAAGGAGTGGAGTCTGAAATCAGCTTGTGAAAGTCAAAGTGCCGCAATGATCCCATCCCTCATCAAACAAGAACCGGAAGAAAATCCCAGCTTGGACACTTTTAAAGGTATCGAGGTGAAATATGAAGAAGTGATTGTGAAGAGCGAAGAAGTGAAGGTGAAATGTGAAGAAGTGATGGTGAAGAGCGAAGAAGTGAAGGTAAAATGTGAAGATGAAGATTCAACTCCAAAATCGGACCTTCACATCGATGGAGGCAACGTGAAGCAGGAGGAGAATTCTGACTGTGAGGCAGAGCGAGGCAACTCCCAGCAGTTTGTGGAAGTGGAGGTGTGGGTGGACTTCCTCTGAGACAGTACAAAGTCAAATGGAGACCCGGTAGATGTATAAGCTTGAGACGATGTCGCTCTAAGTTATGCACTTTTGTCACAGGCCTTTAATGACAAGAATGTGAAGTTGAACACTCAATTCCTAGGTTCAATCTGCAGAGTAAGAGCGGCCAGTCTTTGTGGACCTGTGGGTTTGGTAGATCTCTAACCAGGAGCGGGAGCCAATAAGCTCCCAAGCATTCACTATGTTATTAATTGCATTTATATGGTGCTTGCTTAATCGCCTCGGCAATTCGGATTTTTGTATCGTATCTCGTCTCAAACACTCGAAGAGCATCCCCAGGTAGCAGCTGCCCCTGTGTGGCACAAGGTGGTGGCCCTGCACCGGCCTGCATGTGGACAAGAGCCTTTCAGTAGAGGGCGATGGTTGATGTGGCATCTCAGTTGTGGAGTTTGTAATGTTTGGAATTTGCTCAATTTTGATCCAGACACCAGCATGCAAAGGCCTACTCGTTTTGAATGGCGCAAAAGTATGTTGTACATACACTGTTAAGCAGACGGTGAATACTTTTTTGAAATAGCTTGTTAATACAATGTTACCTGGTGCAGCATATTTCAGTGCAGTAATTCAATTTTGTTAAAATGACTCAATAATTTTGAATGAATACCTGTCTTATTGTGTGCGTACATGTAACATTTTGTTTATGTTCTGCCTCACGGCAGGGGCTTTGCCTCATGGCAGATGGGGGGGGGTGGGGGGGGGGGCGCGTATGTACACAGGAATTTCATGTTTTTAATGAAAATTTTAGTCACGTGACCAGGAAGTTGCGATTTAAGATTCCCACTCAACCACGCGGGTGCCGGCCATTACACACATAATTCAAGATGGCGGCACACATCGCGTCCCAGTGAAGCCAGCCGCAATTATCCATTGTGGGAGCTTAAGAAGCATTGTCTGTAAGTTCGTTTATGTTCTTATAATATTGGCAATGCTGTTATAATGTTAGAATGGCCGTTATAATGATGCAAATGCCTTTATAATGCTGTTAAATTGTTACGGTAAATACGAGGCCTAGTTAACAACGGAGCCTGCAACTTTCCTTATTGTGAATGTTACTTGTAATTTAATAAGTCGAGTCAAACTTGTACCCAAGTAACTATATTGCGATCCTGAGAGCAAGGATGACGAAATATCTCATCCACAATTCAGTGTTGTGTAATACTGTACATTTGGGGTGCAGTGTGATGAATACACGATGTGTCTTTATGTAACACAGCAGCTTATGCTCTTGTATAGTTATTCAGTGGTAATGTAGGGGCCTGGTCCATCCAGGGTCTATTGTTGAGAAACATGTTATCTAAGACAATGTTCTGATGCTGTGGTGTTCATTCATTGTGTTGGTGTTTCCGGGTTATAACAGATGCTGTATCTTTGCTGTTTTCTCACCAGTTTTACCTCGTTAAAATCAATAAGTGACGTTTGAAGTCGGATGTTCACCCTGGCTCTGAGGGTTTATTGGACATGAGGTTATCTACTCAGCTAGCGGTGCAACGCAGCGCACAGCGAGGCCGAGACAGTTTATAAGGGTCAAACATTTAATAAGTAATGTTAGGACAAAGTGTGTTATTGGATTAACGTGTACAGATAACTCGGGTGAGACCCGTTGTTCTTGTGGTACAGGTCAAAGGATATTTTTGTGTTTTCAGGAAGCGTCTGCCTCTGGAGTAACTCATTGTCTTTGAAATAGGGAGCACACTCAGATCATTCATCAATTACAAGGCATACCACTTAAAAGTTACACGTAGAGGAGATACATTCTCTACAACACGATTTATAATTTTGTCTTACGTGTTGACGTAGATTTTGTCTAACTCGGACTAGAATTGCCCCTTGCTGATTAACGTCTGGATGTTCGTAACCATCAGTTGAAACAAGCCCGGCTGCTCTTGAGACGCTGTGCACCAATACGGGTCCACAGGTGGCTTGCATTGAATCAATGACGCACTCCCAGAAGGCTGTGCTAGTTATAGTTTGTGTAAAACATTCCTTTGTTTCTTGGAGAGATCGATAAATGAAAGATGTCTTGTCTGCTGATCTGCTTCATAGCAAGGAGGTAATTTTAAGAGCACATTTGAAATGCATTTTTGGTACAGATTTGTATTCGGTTACAAGGCAGAGCACATCTAGTAGATACATTCTCCACGACAACACTCATTCGAATTTTGCATGACGTCTTATATGTTGGCGAGCTAAGACAAGAAATGTTCCTTGGTAATTAACGTCTGGATGTTCACAACCATGGGTTGAAGCAAGCCTGACCACCTGCGGCATCCCTCACAACCAGTTACGGCTTTGGGCCAGGAAAGTCACGAAGAAAATTGCGCACGAACGACGCATCCACGCAAGCTCCCGATGCTCCCTTTTGAAGTTTTAAAATGAAATAACTTTGAATTGTATTACCTTTTGAATTAGATAATTATATTTCTTCTTTAAAAGCTTATATAATTTTACATCTGGAAGACTTAATTGAAAACGACATTTAGTCGTTAAGTAGATGGCCTTGCCGGGGATTCGGTTTGATGCGGACTTTCACCTGGTTGGGATCGCGGGATTGAGATGAGGCGACACATAGCTGGCCGTGCGAGAAGACCGCCGTCTGCAGATCGATTCCAACGTGATCGAACATCTGTCCCTGCATATCCGTCATTCATGCAGGGGGCGCGTAGGTTTACAGCGCCCCCTGCATGCAGCATTCGTCACAGATAGATAAAGTCGTGCATCTTTTTCTTACCTATAAAAGTCACTTTTTCTCTGTCCGTCTGTCTGTTCGTCTGCGTACGCTCACTTGCGAGGGATTTGGCGCTCTGGCTGTGGGGTTTAGGACAAAAAAATTTTGCCGGGTGGCACGTCCCGTGCCCCGCGGTGGGAATAGGAATTTCCGTTTTTTTGTCCGTCGCCTTTAAAGCGGTTTAATTATCGATTTAGTGCGATCTCTCTTTATTTATTTATTTACTATTGCCGGCCGGCACGTGACGCAGCACACCGTTGCGCATGCGTGAGATGCCGACCGAGAGCGGTTGCCCCTGGCAACTGGCAAAGCAAGCCGTCGCTGCGGGGTGGACGCCATTTTTAAAAATACCCACACGCATTAACACGCGACGCTGAGGTAAATTCTTCAAAGTTTCACGTCCTCTTCACCCCCCCCCCCCCACCCCAATTTGTGGCATCGTCAGGGATTGCATCGACTCTGCTTATTGGAGGAAGAACTGCCCATTCCACATTCAAGCTTCCATTAGATCTATCCCGACAAGAAAACCCCGTTTGCAATATTTCAAAGGGGACTGCCCTTGCACAAGTCCTGGTTAATTGTGAATTCATAGTGTGGGATGAATGCACCATGTCCCACAAGGGAGCATTTGAGGCTGTCAACACAACTTTGCAGGACCTCCGCAACAATTCCAGGATTATGGGTGGTGTAACTTTTCTCATGGCTGGTGACTTCCGACAAACCTTACCTGTGGTACTTCGAGGGACCAAAGCTGATGAGTTAAATGCCTGCATCAAGTCTTCATTCCTCTGGAGGCACGTAATGAAACTGAGACTAACTACAAACATGCGCGTATATCTCCATGGAGACCAAGAGGCAGGAAACTTTGCTGAAGCTCTCCTTGATATTGGAAATGGCAGAATTCTTGCTGACGGCACAGATGGACTTATCACCATGTCTAAAGGCATCCTTTTCACTTCGGAAGAGGAACTGGAGGAAAAAGTGTACCCAAACATGCAACAACACTTTCAAGATGTTGTCTGGCTAGAGGAGAGGGCCATTTTGGCTCCGAAAAATTATGCCGTTCACAGAATAAATTCCATGTTGTTGCAGAAGTTATCTGGAGAGAGCAAGTCCTACAAATCTATTGACACAGTGTTGGACCGTGATCAAATTATTCACTATCCAGTTGAATTCTTGAATTCTCTGCAGCTCCCGGGTGTACCACCACACAACTTGCTACTAAAAATTGGGGCACCTGTCTTGCTATTGAGAAACTTGGACCCACCTAGACTATGCAATGGCACAAGGTGAATTGTTAAATAATTACATTCTAATGTTATCAAAGCTACAATCATTACAGGCAATTCTAAAGGTGAGGACGTCTTTATCCCTGGCATACCTATAATCCCAAATATTTCGTTATTTATTTATGTAGCTTTGCCGCCCGCCGCGGGACAAAGCACGCAATTGCACCCCGAGCAACGCACACACGATCGCTAAAAAATCTCATTCGCGTTAACAATGCTTAAAAATATACACAACACTGAGGTTCATTCTTCAAAGTCATATGTTCCCCCACCCCAATGCGTGCAGTTACTGCTATAAAGTCCATAGATATTAATATTAGAGCGCTTAGATGGCATTATTGCACCGCGGGTGGGGAGAGTGGTGCAGCCCCCAGCCTGGCAATGTGTCACCTCCTCCGGCTGGGCAATCTAGGCGAGGCTGCGGGCTCTGCACGGGACTAGGCCTCACTACGGCAATGTAAAGTACAATTTGATTTAATATTTCTCTAAGAACTCAGGTTTATTTTTTACTATTATGAAACAAATAATTTGGCAATTATAAAAATAATAATGTTTGTGTGCAGAAAACTAATATTTCATTATTTGGTTGCTAAATATTTTCCTTTTTAGCTGTGGGTTTATGACGCTACGACGGTGTACTGCCAGTAATAGGTTTTTGCCCTTTTATCTGTTAGCAATAACCACAACACAAGCAATCAAAATGCAAAGAAAAAGAAAACAACTCTGATAATGATATGTACGTCTGAGTGTCCGTTTGGGCCCACTACACTACTATGCACTACACTCACCACTACACTACTATAAACTACACTACTATACACTACACTCACCACTACACTACTATGCACTACACTCACCACTACACTACTATACACTACACTCACTACTACACACTACACTCACCACTACACTACTATGCACCACTACTTTACACTACGATATACACTACGCTACTACACTGAATTGAAAACTAATTTCCTGCGAACTGCTTGTTTTGTTTGGTTTCTTATCTTCCTCCGCCCGCACACTCCAACTTCACCCTCTCGGCCGCACATGCATTGGCGCCCGCACACACACAGACACACACACAGACACGCACACACACAAGCGCCCGCATCCGCACACACGCACAACCGCCAGGACACAAAGATTCTCCGCATAAATATTGACTTAAAGCTTTCGTGACTGCAGGAATTCATATTCTTGGGTCTTTCGGTAAAGCCACGTAGATAGAAAAATAATGATACAAATATCACGACGTATCGATCGCAACACAAGCAATCGTCATCAGGTACTTGTTAAACATCAACCCCACGAATCGCGAGCCAAATCCTTCGCAAGTTTCGTCCACACACAGACAGACACACAGATAGACAGACAGACAAAAAATGCCTTTTATAGGTTAGACTAGTGGGAAGTACCCGGCGTTGCCCGGGCAAAAAAGACAGGCACACATCTACTTACACAGACTTACAGACATTGACCCACATACATAAAGACATTGACTCACACATACACATCGACGCAGACACGTACATGGACTCACACGCACCCATGGACTTCGACACACACATTATTATTGCAGAAATTACCAACCTAATTGTGAAATATTAGTGGTCTACACACACAGCACGCACACGCATTGATTACCACTTAACACACATCGACTGACACACACATATAGACTCACGCACACACACATCGACTCGCACACACACATCGACTTACATACACACACCCACACGGACGTACACACACACAAATCGTCGCAGACATGCACATGGACTCAAACAACAACAACCGCCATTCGCCACTAAGTGGCGGTGACGTCACCACGATGCTTGTGCCAGGCCATGTGCACCTTGAGGCCACGTGAAGTGTCGAACGCCCGCTGGCAGGAGGTCACGGGGCAGACCAAGGTGCCACGGGTCCACTGACCGAGATGACCGAGATGACTGGCTGATGCACCACCTGTGCCCTCTACTGTGCCAACTTGCTGTGCTTTAGCCACCCGGCACTCCGCTCGTTGTTGTGAGCGTCGCTCCTCCGCCCTCCGTTGTTGTTGGAGGGCGACTGCCTCCAACTGCCCAGTAGCGTCCTTCACGAGCCTCCTCCACAGAGGCCGATCTTGACACCGCTGGTACCAGTCATCGGCAAGTCCACTCAGCTCCACGTCCTCCTGTACCACATCACTCCATCTCTTCTCTAGCCTGTGCCGCGCCCGTTTAGCCTCCTCTGTGTGGCCAAACAAAAGCTGTTAAGGCATATGGTGGCTGGGCATGCGGGGTACATGACCCAGCCAACGCAGCCTTGCCTGCCGGAGAAGCTCACCGATGGGACTTTGCCGAGATCTTTCAAGGATTTGTGAGCTCCTCACACAATCCAGCCTGGTTAAACCCAGGATGGATCGTAGGCAGGCCAGCCTAAATGTTTCTAACCGGCAAAGACGCTCCATTAGGGTGGTCCACGTTTCGCAAGCGTCGAGAAAGGTGGGGAATGACCGTGGCCGAGAAGACCTGAAGCTTCTTGCGCACAGACACACACAGACACACACAGGTACAGACACACACAGGTGCAAACGTAACAGGATGATTATCTGATCAGATTGTGAAATGAGAAGTGAAAAACTCCTGCCCGCATGGCCATGTCCACCATGCAAGTTTACGCATTCCTGAGAACCGAACTCCGTTAACACGCCTCCCCGTTACCACCTTGGCAGAGAGCCAGCGGGAGACAGACAGAAAGAGATAGAGAGACCAGGAGACTGAGAGAGAGACCAGAAGACTGAGACAGAGAGAGAGACCAGGAGACAGAGAGACAGACAGAGCCAGAGACAGACAGACAGAGACAGACAGACAGACACAGACAAAGAGAGACCCCGCAGCTCCAGCGAGACCGGTGACGCCATGCCCATGGCTCAGTCTCTGAAGGCCGCTTTCACCCTGCTGAAGGTGTGGAAGCTCGGCCTCGTCTCGGCCCTCGTGGTCGTGGGCCAGGAGGTGTTCACCAACTACGCGTTCCGGTGCCCCTGCATCGATGGCTACAACGTCGCCATCGTCGCCGTGGTCTTCGTGGTCCCGGCCGCCGTTCTCCTCTACTTCGGGTTCCTGCTGCAAATCGATACCTGGAAGGCGGTGACCGGCTGCTGCTCCGGAGGAGATGCTGCCACACAGTGGTGCAGCAGAGGAGCTGAAGCTGATGTTGCAGAACGTGTTGCTGCTAATGCAGCAACACGTTCTGCTACAGCAGCACATGCTGCTAAAGCAGCAGGTGTTGCAGAAACTGTTACAGCAGGACATGTTACAGAAACTGCTACAGCAGGACATGTTACAGAAACTGCTACAGCAGGACACGTTACAGAAACTGCTACAGCAGGACATGTTACAGAAACTGCTACAGCAGGACATGTTACAGAAACTGCTACAGCAGGACACGTTACAGAAACTGCTACAGCAGGACATGTTACAGAAACTGCTACAGCAGGACATGTTACAGAAACTGCTACAGCAGGACATGTTACAGAAACTGCTACAGCAGGACACGTTACAGAAACTGCTACAGCAGGACATGTTACAGAAACTGCTACAGCAGGACACGTTACAGAAACTGCTACAGCAGGACATGTTACAGAAACTGCTACAGCAGGACACGTTACAGAAACTGCTACAGCAGGACATGTTACAGAAACTGCTACAGCAGGACACGTTACAGAAACTGCTACAGCAGGACATGTTACAGAAACTGCTACAGCAGGACATGTTACAGAAACTGCTACAGCAGGACACGTTACAGAAACTGCTACAGCAGGACATGTTACAGAAACTGCTACAGCAGGACATGTTACAGAAACTGCTACAGCAGGACACGTTACAGAAACTGCTACAGCAGGACATGTTACAGAAACTGCTACAGCAGGACATGTTACAGAAACTGCTACAGCAGGACACGTTACAGAAACTGCTACAGCAGGACATGTTACAGAAACTGTTACAGCAGAACATGTTACAGAAACTGCTACAGTAGGACATGTTACAGAAACTGCTACAGCAGGACACGTTACAGAAACTGCTACAGCAGGACATGTTACAGAAACTGCTACAGCAGGACATGTTACAGAAACTGCTACAGCAGGACATGTTACAGAAACTGCTACAGCAGGACATGTTACAGAAACTGCTACAGCAGGACATGTTGCAGAAACTGCTACAGCAGGACATGTTGCAGAAACTGCTACAGCAGGACATGTTACAGAAACTGCTACAGCAGGACATGTTACAGAAACTGCTACAGCAGGACATGTTACAGAAACTGCTACAGCAGGACATGTTACAGAAACTGCTACAGCAGGACATGTTACAGAAACTGCTACAGCAGGACACGTTACAGAAACTGCTACAGCAGGACACGTTACAGAAACTGCTACAGCAGGACATGTTACAGAAACTGCTACAGCAGGACATGTTACAGAAACTGCTACAGCAGGACATGTTACAGAAACTGCTACAGCAGGACACGTTACAGAAACTGCTACAGCAGGACATGTTACAGAAACTGCTACAGCAGGACATGTTACAGAAACTGCTACAGCAGGACATGTTACAGAAACTGCTACAGCAGGACATGTTACAGAAACTGCTACAGCAGGACACGTTACAGAAACTGCTACAGCAGGACATGTTACAGAAACTGCTACAGCAGGACATGTTACAGAAACTGCTACAGCAGGACATGTTACAGAAACTGCTACAGCAGGACATGTTACAGAAACTGCTACAGCAGGACATGTTACAGAAACTGCTACAGCAGGACATGTTACAGAAACTGCTACAGCAGGACACGTTACAGAAACTGCTACAGCAGGACATGTTACAGAAACTGCTACAGCAGGACATGTTACAGAAACTGCTACAGCAGGACATGTTACAGAAACTGCTACAGCAGGACACGTTACAGAAACTGCTACAGCAGGACACGTTACAGAAACTGCTACAGCAGGACATGTTACAGAAACTGCTACAGCAGGACATGTTACAGAAACTGCTGCAGCAGGACATGTTACAGAAACTGCTACAGCAGGACATGTTACAGAAACTGCTACAGCAGGACACGTTACAGAAACTGCTACAGCAGGACATGTTACAGAAACTGCTACAGCAGGACATGTTACAGAAACTGCTACAGCAGGACACGTTACAGAAACTGCTACAGCAGGACATGTTACAGAAACTGCTACAGCAGGACATGTTACAGAAACTGCTACAGCAGGACACGTTACAGAAACTGCTACAGCAGGACATGTTACAGAAACTGCTACAGCAGGACATGTTACAGAAACTGCTACAGCAGGACATGTTACAGAAACTGCTACAGCAGGACATGTTACAGAAACTGCTACAGCAGGACATGTTACAGAAACTGCTACAGCAGGACACGTTACAGAAACTGCTACAGCAGGACATGTTACAGAAACTGCTACAGCAGGACATGTTACAGAAACTGCTACAGCAGGACACGTTACAGAAACTGCTACAGCAGGACACGTTACAGAAACTGCTACAGCAGGACATGTTACAGAAACTGCTACAGCAGGACATGTTACAGAAACTGCTACAGCAGGACATGTTGCAGAAACTGCTACAGCAGGACACGTTACAGAAACTGCTACAGCAGGACACATTACAGAAACTGCTACAGCAGGACATGTTACAGAAACTGCTACAGCAGGACACGTTACAGAAACTGCTACAGCAGGACATGTTACAGAAACTGCTACAGCAGGACATGTTACAGAAACTGCTACAGCAGGACATGTTACAGAAACTGCTACAGCAGGACACGTTACAGAAACTGCTACAGCAGGACATGTTACAGAAACTGCTACAGCAGGACACGTTACAGAAACTGCTACAGCAGGACATGTTACAGAAACTGCTACAGCAGGACATGTTACAGAAACTGCTACAGCAGGACACGTTACAGAAACTGCTACAGCAGGACATGTTACAGAAACTGCTACAGCAGGACATGTTACAGAAACTGCTACAGCAGGACACGTTACAGAAACTGCTACAGCAGGACACGTTACAGAAACTGCTACAGCAGGACATGTTACAGAAACTGCTACAGCAGGACACGTTACAGAAACTGCTACAGCAGGACACGTTACAGAAACTGCTACAGCAGGACACGTTACAGAAACTGCTACAGCAGGACACGTTACAGAAACTGCTACAGCAGGACATGTTACAGAAACTGCTACAGCAGGACATGTTACAGAAACTGCTACAGCAGGACATGTTACAGAAACTGCTACAGCAGGACATGTTACAGAAACTGCTACAGCAGGACATGTTACAGAAACTGCTACAGCAGGACATGTTACAGAAACTGCTACAGCAGGACATGTTACAGAAACTGCTACAGCAGGACACGTTACAGAAACTGCTACAGCAGGACATGTTACAGAAACTGCTACAGCAGGACATGTTACAGAAACTGCTACAGCAGGACACGTTACAGAAACTGCTACAGCAGGACACGTTACAGAAACTGCTACAGCAGGACATGTTACAGAAACTGCTACAGCAGGACATGTTACAGAAACTGCTACAGCAGGACATGTTACAGAAACTGCTACAGCAGGACATGTTACAGAAACTGCTACAGCAGGACACGTTACAGAAACTGCTACAGCAGGACATGTTACAGAAACTGCTACAGCAGGACATGTTACAGAAACTGCTACAGCAGGACATGTTACAGAAACTGCTACAGCAGGACACGTTACAGAAACTGCTACAGCAGGACATGTTACAGAAACTGCTACAGCAGGACATGTTACAGAAACTGCTACAGCAGGACATGTTACAGAAACTGCTACAGCAGGACATGTTACAGCAACTGCTACAGCAGGACATGTTACAGAAACTGCTACAGCAGGACACGTTACAGAAACTGCTACAGCAGGACACGTTACAGAAACTGCTACAGCAGGACATGTTACAGAAACTGCTACAGCAGGACACGTTACAGAAACTGCTACAGCAGGACATGTTACAGAAACTGCTACAGCAGGACACGTTACAGAAACTGCTACAGCAGGACACGTTACAGAAACTGCTACAGCAGGACACGTTACAGAAACTGCTACAGCAGGACACGTTACAGAAACTGCTACAGCAGGACACGTTACAGAAACTGCTACAGCAGGACATGTTACAGAAACTGCTACAGCAGGACACGTTACAGAAACTGCTACAGCAGGACATGTTACAGAAACTGCTACAGCAGGACACGTTACAGAAACTGCTACAGCAGGACACGTTACAGAAACTGCTACAGCAGGACATGTTACAGAAACTGCTACAGCAGGACACGTTACAGAAACTGCTACAGCAGGACATGTTACAGAAACTGCTACAGCAGGACATGTTACAGAAACTGCTACAGCAGGACATGTTGCAGAAACTGCTACAGCAGGACATGTTACAGAAACTGCTACAGCAGGACATGTTACAGAAACTGCTACAGCAGGACACGTTACAGAAACTGCTACAGCAGGACACGTTACAGAAACTGCTACTGCTACAGCAGGACATGTTACAGAAACTGCTACAGCAGGACATGTTACAGAAACTGCTACAGCAGGACATGTTACAGAAACTGCTACAGCAGGACACGTTACAGAAACTGCTACAGCAGGACACGTTACAGAAACTGCTACAGCAGGACACGTTACAGAAACTGCTACAGCAGGACATGTTACAGAAACTGCTACAGCAGGACACGTTACAGAAACTGCTACAGCAGGACATGTTACAGAAACTGCTACAGCAGGACACGTTACAGAAACTGCTACAGCAGGACACGTTACAGAAACTGCTACAGCAGGACACGTTACAGAAACTGCTACAGCAGGACATGTTACAGAAACTGCTACAGCAGGACACGTTACAGAAACTGCTACAGCAGGACACGTTACAGAAACTGCTACAGCAGGACATGTTACAGAAACTGCTACAGCAGGACATGTTACAGAAACTGCTACAGCAGGACATGTTACAGAAACTGCTACAGCAGGACACGTTACAGAAACTGCTACAGCAGGACATGTTACAGAAACTGCTACAGCAGGACACGTTACAGAAACTGCTACAGCAGGACATGTTACAGAAACTGCTACAGCAGGACACGTTACAGAAACTGCTACAGCAGGACACGTTACAGAAACTGCTACAGCAGGACATGTTACAGAAACTGCTACAGCAGGACACGTTACAGAAACTGCTACAGCAGGACATGTTACAGAAACTGCTACAGCAGGACATGTTACAGAAACTGCTACAGCAGGACATGTTGCAGAAACTGCTACAGCAGGACATGTTACAGAAACTGCTACAGCAGGACATGTTACAGAAACTGCTACAGCAGGACACGTTACAGAAACTGCTACAGCAGGACACGTTACAGAAACTGCTACTGCTACAGCAGGACATGTTACAGAAACTGCTACAGCAGGACATGTTACAGAAACTGCTACAGCAGGACATGTTACAGAAACTGCTACAGCAGGACACGTTACAGAAACTGCTACAGCAGGACACGTTACAGAAACTGCTACAGCAGGACACGTTACAGAAACTGCTACAGCAGGACATGTTACAGAAACTGCTACAGCAGGACACGTTACAGAAACTGCTACAGCAGGACATGTTACAGAAACTGCTACAGCAGGACACGTTACAGAAACTGCTACAGCAGGACACGTTACAGAAACTGCTGCAGCAGGACACGTTACAGAAACTGCTACAGCAGGACATGTTACAGAAACTGCTACAGCAGGACATGTTACAGAAACTGCTACAGCAGGACATGTTACAGAAACTGCTACAGCAGGACATGTTACAGAAACTGCTACAGCAGGACATGTTACAGAAACTGCTACAGCAGGACATGTTACAGAAACTGCTACAGCAGGACATGTTACAGAAACTGCTACAGCAGGACATGTTACAGAAACTGCTACAGCAGCAGCACGTGCTGCAGAAGATGATGCTGCAGGAGCTGATGCAGCAGAAACTAATGCAGGATCACGTAATGCAGCTATTGCTGCAGCAAAACGTGCAGCAGCAGCAGCAGCAACACGTGCTGCTGCTGCTGCTGCTCCTGCAGCAGGAGGAGCAACCGGCAGGAGTGGCCGCTGCTCCTGCCGCTGCTTCTGGCCGATGTTGGCCAAGGCGCTGATCGCCCCCATAGTGTGGGTGAGCGTCGCCCTGCTGACGGGAGACTACGTGGTCTGCGCCCACAGCGGGAGCACCGAGGCTGGCAAGGACCTCCTGAGCGAGGAGCTGAACATGCCGGAGGTGTTGGCCCGCATCCCCTGCCCGAACATTCCTCTGCACGCGAACATCAGCGAAGACGAAGCCAAACGGATACGCGAAAAGGTCAACAACTGGCTCCACACCTTGTCTCAGGTGAGGCGCGTGGCACCCTATAGACTCAGCACTGTCACCCATAGACTCAGCACTGTCACCCACAGACTCAGCACTGTCACCCATAGACTCAGCACTGTCACCCATAGACTCAGCACTGCCACCCATAGACTCAGCACTGTCACCCACAGACTCAGCACTGTCACCCACAGACTCAGCACTGTCACCCATAAACTCAGCACTGTCACCCACAGACTCAGCACTGTCACCCATAAACTCAGCACTGCCACCCACAGACTCAGCACTGTCACCCACAGACTCAGCACTGTCACCCATAAACTCAGCACTGTCACCCACAGACTCAGCACTGTCACCCACAGACTCAGCACTGTCACCCATAGACTCAGCACTGTCACCCATAGACTCAGCACTGTCACCCACAGACTCAGCACTGTCACCCACAGACTCAGCACTGTCACCCACAGACTCAGCACTGTCACCCACAGACTCAGCACTGTCACCCATAGACTCAGCACTGTCACCCACAGACTCAGCACTGTCTATAGACTCAGCACTGCCACCCACAGACTCAACACTGTCACCCATAGACTCATCACTGCCACCCATAGACTCAGCACTGCCACCCACAGACTCAGCACTGCCACCCACAGACTCAACACTGTCACCCATAGACTCAGCACTGTCACCCATAGACTCAGCACTGCCACCCACAGACTCAACACTGTCACCCATAGACTCAGCACTGTCACCCACAGACTCAACACTGTCACCCATAGACTCAGCACTGTCTATAGACTCAGCACTGCCACCCACAGACTCAACACTGTCACTCATAGACTCAGCACTGCCTCCCACAGACTCAGCACTGTCACCCACAGACTCAACACTGCCACCCATAGACTCAGCACTGCCACCCACAGACTCAGCACTGCCACCCACAGACTCAACACTGTCACCCATAGACTCAGCACTGTCACCCATAGACTCAGCACTGCCACCCACAGACTCAACACTGTCAGCCATAGACTCAGCACTGTCACCCATAGACTCGGCACTGCCACCCACAGACTCAACACTGTCACTCATAGACTCAGCACTGCCACCCACAGACTCAGCACTGTCACCCACAGACTCAACACTGCCACCCATAGACTCAGCACTGCCACCCATAGACTCAGTACTGCCACCCATAGACTCAGCACTGCCACCCACAGACTCAACACTGTCACCCATAGACTCAGCACTGTCTATAGACTCAGCACTGCCACCCACAGACTCAACACTGTCACCCATAGACTCAGCACTGTATATAGACTCAGCACTGCCACCCACAGACTCAACACTGTCACCCATAGACTCAGCACTGCCACCCACAGACTCAGCACTGCCACCCACAGACTCAGCACTGCCACCCATAGACTCAGCACTGACACCCATAGACTCAGCACTGCCACCCATAGACTCAGCACTGTCACCCATAGACTCAGCACTGCCACCCACAGACTCAGCACTGTCACCCACAGACTCAGCATTGCCACCCACAGACTCAACACTGTCACCCATAGACTCAGCACTGTCTATAGACTCAGCACTGCCACCCACAGACTCAACACTGTCACCCATAGACTCAGTACTGCCACCCATAGACTCAGCACTGCCACCCACAGACTCAACACTGTCACGCATAGACTCAGCACTGCCACCCACAGACTCAACACTGTCACCCACAGACTCAGCACTGTCACCCACAGACTCAACACTGTCACCCATAGACTCAGCACTGCCACCCACAGACTCAACACTGTCACCCACAGACTCAGCACTGTCACCCACAGACTCAACACTGTCACCCATAGACTCAGCACTGCCACCCACAGACTCAACACTGTCACCCATAGACTCAGCACTGTCACCCACAGACTCAACACTGTCACCCATAGACTCAGCACTGCCACCCACAGACTCAACACTGTCACCCACAGACTCAGCACTGTCACCCACAGACTCAACACTGTCACCCATAGACTCAGCACTGCCACCCACAGATTCAGCACTGTCACCCATAGACTCAGCACTGCCACCCACAGACTCAACACTGTCACCCATAGACTCAGCACTGTCTATAGACTCAGCACTGCCACCCACAGACTCAACACTGTCACCCATAGACTCAGCACTGTATATAGACTCAGCACTGCCACCCACAGACTCAACACTGTCACCCATAGACTCAGCACTGCCACCCACAGACTCAGCACTGCCACCCACAGACTCAGCACTGCCACCCATAGACTCAGCACTGCCACCCATAGACTCAGCACTGTCACCCATAGACTCAGCACTGCCACCCACAGACTCAGCACTGTCACCCACAGACTCAGCATTGCCACCCACAGACTCAACACTGTCACCCATAGACTCAGCACTGTCTATAGACTCAGCACTGCCACCCACAGACTCAACACTGTCACCCATAGACTCAGCACTGTATATAGACTCAGCACTGCCACCCACAGACTCAACACTGCCACCCACAGACTCAGCACTGCCACCCACAGACTCAGCACTGCCACCCATAGGCTCAGCACTGCCACCCATAGACTCAGCACTGCCACCCATAGACTCAGCACTGTCACCCATAGACTCAGCACTGCCACCCACAGACTCAGCACTGTCACCCACAGACTCAGCATTGCCACCCACAGACTCAACACTGTCACCCATAGACTCAGCACTGTATATAGACTCAGCACTGCCACCCACAGACTCAACACTGTCACTCATAGACTCAGCACTGCCACCCACAGACTCAGCACTGTCACCCACAGACTCAACACTGCCACCCATAGACTCAGCACTGCCACCCATAGACTCAGCACTGCCACCCACAGACTCAACACTGTCACCCATAGACTCAGCACTGTCTATAGACTCAGCACTGTCTATAGACTCAGCACTGCCACCCATAGACTCAGCACTGCCACCCATAGACTCAGCACTGCCACCCACAGACTCAACACTGCCACCCATAGACTCAGCACTGCCACCCATAGACTCAGCACTGCCACCCATAGACTCAGCACTGCCACCCACAGACTCAACACTGTCACCCATAGACTCAGCACTGTCTATAGACTCAGCACTGTCTATAGACTCAGCACTGCCACCCATAGACTCAGCACTGCCACCCATAGACTCAGCACTGCCACCCACAGACTCAACACTGTCACCCATAGACTCAGCATTGTCTATAGACTCAGCACTGCCACCCACAGACTCAACACTGTCACCCATAGACTCAGCACTGCCACCCATAGACTCAGCACTGCCACCCACAGACTCAGCACTGTCACCCATAGACTCAGCACTGCCACCCACAGACTCAACACTGTCACCCATAGACTCAGCACTGTCTATAGACTCAGCACTGCCACCCACAGACTCAACACTGTCACCCATAGACTCAGCACTGTATATAGACTCAGCACTGCCACCCACAGACTCAACACTGTCACCCATAGACTCAGCACTGCCACCCACAGACTCAGCACTGCCACCCACAGACTCAGCACTGCCACCCATAGACTCAGCACTGACACCCATAGACTCAGCACTGCCACCCATAGACTCAGCACTGTCACCCATAGACTCAGCACTGCCACCCACAGACTCAGCACTGTCACCCACAGACTCAGCATTGCCACCCACAGACTCAACACTGTCACCCATAGACTCAGCACTGTCTATAGACTCAGCACTGCCACCCACAGACTCAACACTGTCACCCATAGACTCAGTACTGCCACCCATAGACTCAGCACTGCCACCCACAGACTCAACACTGTCACCCATAGACTCAGCACTGCCACCCATAGACTCAACACTGTCACCCACAGACTCAACACTGTCACCCATAGACTCAGCACTGCCACCCACAGACTCAACACTGTCACCCACAGACTCAGCACTGTCACCCACAGACTCAACACTGTCACCCATAGACTCAGCACTGCCACCCACAGACTCAACACTGTCACCCATAGACTCAGCACTGTCACCCACAGACTCAACACTGTCACCCATAGACTCAGCATTGCCACCCACAGACTCAACACTGTCACCCATAGACTCAGCACTGTCTATAGACTCAGCACTGCCACCCACAGACTCAACACTGTCACCCATAGACTCAGTACTGCCACCCATAGACTCAGCACTGCCACCCACAGACTCAACACTGTCACCCATAGACTCAGCACTGCCACCCATAGACTCAACACTGTCACCCACAGACTCAACACTGTCACCCATAGACTCAGCACTGCCACCCACAGACTCAACACTGTCACCCACAGACTCAGCACTGTCACCCACAGACTCAACACTGTCACCCATAGACTCAGCACTGCCACCCACAGACTCAACACTGTCACCCATAGACTCAGCACTGTCACCCACAGACTCAACACTGTCACCCATAGACTCAGCACTGCCACCCACAGACTCAACACTGCCACCCATAGACTCAGCACTGCCACCCATAGACTCAGCACTGCCACCCACAGACTCAACACTGTCACTCATAGACTCAGCACTGTCTATAGACTCAGCACTGTCTATAGACTCAGCACTGCCACCCATAGACTCAGCACTGCCACCCATAGACTCAGCACTGCCACCCACAGACTCAACACTGCCACCCATAGACTCAGCACTGCCACCCATAGACTCAGCACTGCCACCCATAGACTCAGCACTGCCACCCACAGACTCAACACTGTCACCCATAGACTCAGCACTGTCTATAGACTCAGCACTGTCTATAGACTCAGCACTGCCACCCATAGACTCAGCACTGCCACCCATAGACTCAGCACTGCCACCCACAGACTCAACACTGTCACCCATAGACTCAGCACTGTCTATAGACTCAGCACTGCCACCCACAGACTCAACACTGTCACCCATAGACTCAGCACTGCCACCCATAGACTCAGCACTGCCACCCACAGACTCAGCACTGTCACCCATAGACTCAGCACTGCCACCCACAGACTCAACACTGTCACCCATAGACTCAGCACTGTCTATAGACTCAGCACGGCCACCCACAGACTCAACACTGTCACCCATAGACTCAGCACTGTATATAGACTCAGCACTGCCACCCACAGACTCAACACTGTCACCCATAGACTCAGCACTGCCACCCACAGACTCAGCACTGCCACCCACAGACTCAGCACTGCCACCCATAGACTCAGCACTGACACCCATAGACTCAGCACTGCCACCCATAGACTCAGCACTGTCACCCATAGACTCAGCACTGCCACCCACAGACTCAGCACTGTCACCCACAGACTCAGCATTGCCACCCACAGACTCAACACTGTCACCCATAGACTCAGCACTGTCTATAGACTCAGCACTGCCACCCACAGACTCAACACTGTCACCCATAGACTCAGTACTGCCACCCATAGACTCAGCACTGCCACCCACAGACTCAACACTGTCACCCATAGACTCAGCACTGCCACCCATAGACTCAACACTGTCACCCACAGACTCAACACTGTCACCCATAGACTCAGCACTGCCACCCACAGACTCAACACTGTCACCCACAGACTCAGCACTGTCACCCACAGACTCAACACTGTCACCCATAGACTCAGCACTGCCACCCACAGACTCAACACTGTCACCCATAGACTCAGCACTGTCACCCACAGACTCAGCACTGTCACCCACAGACTCAACACTGTCACCCATAGACTCAGCACTGCCACCCACAGACTCAGCACTGTCACCCATAGACTCAGCACTGCCACCCACAGACTCAACACTGTCACTCATAGACTCAGCACTGCCACCCACAGACTCAACACTGTCACCCACAGACTCAGCACTGTCACCCACAGACTCAACACTGTCACCCATAGACTCAGCACTGCCACCCACAGACTCAGCACTGTCACCCATAGACTCAGCACTGCCACCCACAGACTCAACACTGTCACCCATAGACTCAGCACTGTCTATAGACTCAGCACTGCCACCCACAGACTCAACACTGTCACCCATAGACTCAGCACTGTATATAGACTCAGCACTGCCACCCACAGACTCAACACTGTCACCCATAGACTCAGCACTGCCACCCACAGACTCAGCACTGCCACCCACAGACTCAGCACTGCCACCCATAGACTCAGCACTGCCACCCATAGACTCAGCACTGTCACCCATAGACTCAGCACTGCCACCCACAGACTGAGCACTGTCACCCACAGACTCAGCATTGCCACCCACAGACTCAACACTGTCACCCATAGACTCAGCACTGTCTATAGACTCAGCACTGCCACCCACAGACTCAACACTGTCACCCATAGACTCAGCACTGTATATAGACTCAGCACTGCCACCCACAGACTCAACACTGCCACCCACAGACTCAGCACTGCCACCCACAGACTCAGCACTGCCACCCATAGACTCAGCACTGCCACCCATAGACTCAGCACTGCCACCCATAGACTCAGCACTGTCCCCCATAGACTCAGCACTGCCACCCACAGACTCAGCACTGTCACCCACAGACTCAGCATTGCCACCCACAGACTCAACACTGTCACCCATAGACTCAGCACTGTATATAGACTCAGCACTGCCACCCACAGACTCAACACTGTCACTCATAGACTCAGCACTGCCACCCACAGACTCAGCACTGTCACCCACAGACTCAACACTGCCACCCATAGACTCAGCACTGCCACCCATAGACTCAGCACTGCCACCCACAGACTCAACACTGTCACCCATAGACTCAGCACTGTCTATAGACTCAGCACTGTCTATAGACTCAGCACTGCCACCCATAGACTCAGCACTGCCACCCATAGACTCAGCACTGCCACCCACAGACTCAACACTGCCACCCATAGACTCAGCACTGCCACCCATAGACTCAGCACTGCCACCCATAGACTCAGCACTGCCACCCACAGACTCAACACTGTCACCCATAGACTCAGCACTGTCTATAGACTCAGCACTGTCTATAGACTCAGCACTGCCACCCATAGACTCAGCACTGCCACCCATAGACTCAGCACTGCCACCCACAGACTCAACACTGTCACCCATAGACTCAGCATTGTCTATAGACTCAGCACTGCCACCCACAGACTCAACACTGTCACCCATAGACTCAGCACTGCCACCCATAGACTCAGCACTGCCACCCACAGACTCAGCACTGTCACCCATAGACTCAGCACTGCCACCCACAGACTCAACACTGTCACCCATAGACTCAGCACTGTCTATAGACTCAGCACTGCCACCCACAGACTCAACACTGTCACCCATAGACTCAGCACTGTATATAGACTCAGCACTGCCACCCACAGACTCAACACTGTCACCCATAGACTCAGCACTGCCACCCACAGACTCAGCACTGCCACCCACAGACTCAGCACTGCCACCCATAGACTCAGCACTGACACCCATAGACTCAGCACTGCCACCCATAGACTCAGCACTGTCACCCATAGACTCAGCACTGCCACCCACAGACTCAGCACTGTCACCCACAGACTCAGCATTGCCACCCACAGACTCAACACTGTCACCCATAGACTCAGCACTGTCTATAGACTCAGCACTGCCACCCACAGACTCAACACTGTCACCCATAGACTCAGTACTGCCACCCATAGACTCAGCACTGCCACCCACAGACTCAACACTGTCACCCATAGACTCAGCACTGCCACCCATAGACTCAACACTGTCACCCACAGACTCAACACTGTCACCCATAGACTCAGCACTGCCACCCACAGACTCAACACTGTCACCCACAGACTCAGCACTGTCACCCACAGACTCAACACTGTCACCCATAGACTCAGCACTGCCACCCACAGACTCAACACTGTCACCCATAGACTCAGCACTGTCACCCACAGACTCAACACTGTCACCCATAGACTCAGCATTGCCACCCACAGACTCAACACTGTCACCCATAGACTCAGCACTGTCTATAGACTCAGCACTGCCACCCACAGACTCAACACTGTCACCCATAGACTCAGTACTGCCACCCATAGACTCAGCACTGCCACCCACAGACTCAACACTGTCACCCATAGACTCAGCACTGCCACCCATAGACTCAACACTGTCACCCACAGACTCAACACTGTCACCCATAGACTCAGCACTGCCACCCACAGACTCAACACTGTCACCCACAGACTCAGCACTGTCACCCACAGACTCAACACTGTCACCCATAGACTCAGCACTGCCACCCACAGACTCAACACTGTCACCCATAGACTCAGCACTGTCACCCACAGACTCAACACTGTCACCCATAGACTCAGCACTGCCACCCACAGACTCAACACTGCCACCCATAGACTCAGCACTGCCACCCATAGACTCAGCACTGCCACCCACAGACTCAACACTGTCACTCATAGACTCAGCACTGTCTATAGACTCAGCACTGTCTATAGACTCAGCACTGCCACCCATAGACTCAGCACTGCCACCCATAGACTCAGCACTGCCACCCACAGACTCAACACTGCCACCCATAGACTCAGCACTGCCACCCATAGACTCAGCACTGCCACCCATAGACTCAGCACTGCCACCCACAGACTCAACACTGTCACCCATAGACTCAGCACTGTCTATAGACTCAGCACTGTCTATAGACTCAGCACTGCCACCCATAGACTCAGCACTGCCACCCATAGACTCAGCACTGCCACCCACAGACTCAACACTGTCACCCATAGACTCAGCACTGTCTATAGACTCAGCACTGCCACCCACAGACTCAACACTGTCACCCATAGACTCAGCACTGCCACCCATAGACTCAGCACTGCCACCCACAGACTCAGCACTGTCACCCATAGACTCAGCACTGCCACCCACAGACTCAACACTGTCACCCATAGACTCAGCACTGTCTATAGACTCAGCACTGCCACCCACAGACTCAACACTGTCACCCATAGACTCAGCACTGTATATAGACTCAGCACTGCCACCCACAGACTCAACACTGTCACCCATAGACTCAGCACTGCCACCCACAGACTCAGCACTGCCACCCACAGACTCAGCACTGCCACCCATAGACTCAGCACTGACACCCATAGACTCAGCACTGCCACCCATAGACTCAGCACTGTCACCCATAGACTCAGCACTGCCACCCACAGACTCAGCACTGTCACCCACAGACTCAGCATTGCCACCCACAGACTCAACACTGTCACCCATAGACTCAGCACTGTCTATAGACTCAGCACTGCCACCCACAGACTCAACACTGTCACCCATAGACTCAGTACTGCCACCCATAGACTCAGCACTGCCACCCACAGACTCAACACTGTCACCCATAGACTCAGCACTGCCACCCATAGACTCAACACTGTCACCCACAGACTCAACACTGACACCCATAGACTCAGCACTGCCACCCATAGACTCAGCACTGTCACCCATAGACTCAGCACTGCCACCCACAGACTCAGCACTGTCACCCACAGACTCAGCATTGCCACCCACAGACTCAACACTGTCACCCATAGACTCAGCACTGTCTATAGACTCAGCACTGCCACCCACAGACTCAACACTGTCACCCATAGACTCAGTACTGCCACCCATAGACTCAGCACTGCCACCCACAGACTCAACACTGTCACCCATAGACTCAGCACTGCCACCCATAGACTCAACACTGTCACCCACAGACTCAACACTGTCACCCATAGACTCAGCACTGCCACCCACAGACTCAACACTGTCACCCACAGACTCAGCACTGTCACCCACAGACTCAACACTGTCACCCATAGACTCAGCACTGCCACCCACAGACTCAACACTGTCACCCATAGACTCAGCACTGTCACCCACAGACTCAGCACTGTCACCCACAGACTCAACACTGTCACCCATAGACTCAGCACTGCCACCCACAGACTCAGCACTGTCACCCATAGACTCAGCACTGCCACCCACAGACTCAACACTGTCACTCATAGACTCAGCACTGCCACCCACAGACTCAACACTGTCACCCACAGACTCAGCACTGTCACCCACAGACTCAACACTGTCACCCATAGACTCAGCACTGCCACCCACAGACTCAGCACTGTCACCCATAGACTCAGCACTGCCACCCACAGACTCAACACTGTCACCCATAGACTCAGCACTGTCTATAGACTCAGCACTGCCACCCACAGACTCTGTGGTGCCACAGCGACGGGGCCGCTCGGCCGAGCCAGGGAGCCGCCCGGCTTCCACCGCCGCACTGCCCCCCATCACCCCCCCCACATAAACACGCACCCGCACCCACGTAGGGCCTCGTGGTCGGGTCACCTACCCTGAGTTTTCACCCGAGGGCCCCCTAGGGGGGTTACCCCACGGTTTCTCAGGGCCAGGGAATTGGACAGGACCCTTCCCAGGCCAAGTAACACTGCGGCGCCGTGGGCGGATTTGAGATCGCACGACCACGGCGAGCTCAGAGAGCCCCGCAGTTAGAAACGCATACAAACACAAACACGGGTCAGCAAGGCAGATAGCTGGGATCAGGACCCGGGACGACTGATTGGTCGAAAGTTCAAAGGCCGGCGGGATCGCAAAAGAGCGGGAAATCCTAGGCTCAGGATTGGTCGAGAGACCAAGGCGGTCGGGACGGGGGCGCCTAGCCTTTGATGTGAATAGTTTAAAAGAAAACGCAGGGGCAGTAGGGAACTCTCTTCTTCTGGAGTTTGGACACGGGGTCAGCGACGAAGGAGTCATCGGGCGAGCCGCTAGATTGTCTGCAGGACGATCTGAGCGCCGCAAGGTCACCAAGGACTACAGACGGTATCGTGTTGCGCGCCTTACAACACCTCAGAGCGGAGGGTAGGATCCGTAGGAGAGGGTTAGTTCGGGGTACGGACGAGTAGGAAAGCGGTTTAGCAGAGAGCGCAGCATAGAATAGGGCTACACGGCACCAGAGTGTGGGTTAGAAGCGCCTTGCTGTCCCGCACACACACACGGGTGGCTCGGTTGGTTAGCAAGGGCTAATAAAATCTCGAGCGTAGTAACAAAACCGTGTTGTTGGGTGTTTTTGGAACGTGGTATTAGCGTGCACTGCATTCGCGAGTGTGTGGTCGTTGTACGCATAAAGGCCGTGGTCTCTGTACGATTGTGCGGGTACGGAGGTGTGTGCGTTAACGCCCGGGGAGAGCACTTTTGGTGTGTTGGCGTGACTACGCAGCCGTGTGAGAGGAGAATCGTCCTTGTACGATATTTGTGTTGACGTGCACGCGCGAGTGGGGGAGGGGACGAGTCGTCGTGTCGGCGTGTGCCCCGCTTGCGTGCGCTCGTTACTTGCGTAAGCTCTCGGCGTGCGTAATCGGCGTGCCCAAGGTGCGCGATCGTAACGTGGGCGGCCAGCGCGGCGCAGGAGTGGGTATCGCGTGTGGAGCTGTATGCGTGTGTGCGCGCACGTTCACGACGTGTGTAACACAGGTGCGCGATCCTAACGTGAGTGGTCAGGGTTGGGTGAGTGCCGTGCAGAGCTGTGTGTGGGTGTGCGCGTGCGTGGTTATCCATGCCTGCTACGCGGACCCGCGGTGGAGGGGAATCCTCGGGTGACGGCTCCCACACCCTGGGTGAGGAGCCTAGCGGCGGTTCGCTTAGCAGCGGGGGGGGCGATTGATGATGTTAGTCCGGCCGTTAGTATTATCGAGGGAGGGATCTCGGGGGCTAGCGACCCCCACAAATTGGTGTCGGAAGCGGTACGGACCCCCGCGTTACCTCACGCTAAAATAAGACTAATATTTACCGGCAGGGGGGCCCCTTCGTGGAAGGCATTCGCCCGCAATCTCTTAGGGGCTAAGGAAATTAATGGATGGACGGACGTGCAGGCAGTACGTCAACTTAATATGAATCTTGATGGGCGGGCAGCCGATTTTGTAGAAGCGTTACCCGCGAGCGCACAGACACAGCTAGAGGAGCTGATGCGCCGACTCGATCAGCGTTTTGGCACGCGTGACGAGGAGGAAGCAAAATCGGCCTTAGAGGCGCGCCGTCGCCAACCTGGCGAAGATCTCCGTGATTACGCCGAGGATGTGCGCGAGTTAACAAAGATCGCACGCCCGGGGTACGCAACTAATGTTATTGAGGAACTGGCCGCCGAGAAAATCCAGCGGTACCTGTCTCGCACGGCGTGGTGGCAGCCAGACATGAGCTGCCCACGTCTTCCCTTTAACGCCCTTGTCGAGCGCGCACGTAAGTGTGAAAGAATTCACAGCGAACGCGCGCAGCTCCGGGGGCTGGGACGAGAGCGCGCCATTGCGAGCCTGCTCTCGGAAGACGAGGAGGAGGAACAGGAGCTCGCGAGAACGGTAAGGGGCCGGGAAAGAGAGCCTCCAGTGTCCCGCGAGACAACCCCGGGATGGGTTGCCGGTATACAAACGGGTATAAAGGATGTCTCCGGCCAGGTAACCCAGGTAGGTGACAGGGTAACCCAAGTAGACAACAAGGTAACCCAAGTACGGGCACACATGACTGCGCTGGAGACAATGGTAGAGACGGTCCAGGCCGAGGTAGGAGGATTAACTGGGAGGATAGCCCGACTAGAAGCAGAGTATGAGCAACAGCGCACGGGGGGAGGAGGGAGTGGGCAGAAAGTTCGCCACAGAGCCGCCACTCCTCCCAGGACGTGTTATGTGTGCGACCGTCGAGGGCATCTCATGAGGGACTGCCCTCAGCGCGCCCGTGCGAGGCCGATGCATAGGTCAAACACTAAGCCCCCCCTAGAGAGGGGACCACCAGGGGATGAAATCGACGTAGACCCGACCCAAACCAGCTGTAATAATAATGGCGAGCGAGTGATCCATAAACAGGTTACAACGACAACACCCAAGGGCGCATGGACCTCGGGCGATTGGCTGCGGGAGCTGGTGGCAGGGATAACGGGAGCCACGTCGCTGGTGGAAGGCCAGGTGAACGGGCAGCGCACCCGGATCCTGTTGGACACGGGCGCCGTGGCCTCTCTCATGAGCGCCGCGCACTGCAGCATGCTCGGGGTGGACGTGGGCTGCCTGCAGGCCCCGGATCGCGCGCTGCACACGGCAAGCGGAGCCGGGATGGGGTTGCTGGGGAAGGTCTCCCTCGAGGTCCGTCTAGGAAACCAGGTGTGCACACAGGAATTCTACGTTTCGAGTGTGTTGTGCCACGAGTGCATTGCAGGAACGGACCTCCTGGAAAAGTTGGGACTTAACGTACAGCCCCGGCAACGATGCGCTACGGTGGAGGGCAGCGGGGAGCGGATTCCGTTCCTAGGACAGGAGCCGAATCGCCCACGCTTCACACCCGTGGCCGCTACGCTGGTGTCGGCCGTCACCATCGGGCCTCTCGCCGAGATGCTGGTGCCAGTGGCAACCCTCTCCACCGACCCAACCCACCGACCATCGGGCGAGGTAATGCTGACTCCTCACCCGGAGTTGGCATCGCGATACGGGGTGGTAGGGTCAGCCACACTGGTAAACGCAGATGGGGGCCGGCTGTTTATACGTGTGTTTAACCCACACAGTACCCCGGCAATGATACGACGACGCACCCCGGTAGCCACCGTACACCCCCTGCACGCTCGCCACTCGAACGACTCGGTGTTCGCACTCTGGGCGGAGGACCCTGGCCGCCCCGAGGACAGCCAGGATCTGGCCTGGCGAGTCGGCCCGACCCCCCGAGCCGAGATTGTTCCCCTGCAGGATGCGCTACATGTGCCTTGGGCAGCCTTACCTAAGGGGGAGGCCGATCAGCTGCGCGGGTTATTGCGGGAGTACGCCGACGTGTTCAGTGAGCACGATTCGGACGTGGGCCGGACCGACCTGGTCAAGCACCAAATTGACACAGGTGCAGCCCGACCCATCAAACTCCCCGCATACCGAGTGGGCGCGCCTGAACGGACCCAGATCAAAGAGGCAGTCACGGATATGCTACGCGATAACATAATCCAGCCCTCCGCGAGCCCTTGGTCTGCCCCGGTGGTACTGGTAACGAAAAAGGACGGATCGACTCGGTTCTGCGTTGATTACCGAAAATTGAACGCAGTCACCCTCGGCGACGCTTTTCCCATCCCACGCATCGACGACACCTTCGACAGTCTCGCAGGAGCGCGGTATTTTTCCACCCTCGATCTGGCGTCCGGTTACTGGCAGGTGGAGATGACGGAGGAGGATCGGCCAAAAACAGCATTCACCACCCCGATGGGCCTGTTTGAGTTTCGAGTGTTGCCGTTCGGACTCACTAACGCGCCCGCGACGTTCCAGCGGTTGATGGAGTTGGTGATGCGGGGCTTGCAGTGGGAACAGTGCCTGATTTACCTGGACGACGTAATAGTGTTCAGTAGGTCGCTGTCCGAACACTGGTCCAGGCTGCGGGAAGTATTCCAGCGACTGCGAGCAGCCCATCTCAAGCTCAAGCCACGTAAGTGTTACATTGCGCAACGCGAGGTGGGGTACCTCGGACACCGAGTCAGCGAGGCAGGGGTGAGCACCGATCCCGAGAAGGTGCGTGCCGTAGTGGATTGGCCGCGGCCGAGGAACCTGACGGAGATCAGGTCATTCTTGGGACTCGCCACTTATTACCGTCGATTTGTAAAGGGATTCAGTGAGATTGCACGCCCCCTCACCCAACTCACCTCCCCTAAGAACCCCTATCAGTGGTCGGAGGCCTGCCAGACGGCTTTCACCACACTCAAAGACCACCTCACCCACACCCCCACCTTGGCTTTCCCAGATTTCACCACCGATTTTATTTTGGACACTGACGCCTGCAGCAGTGGGCTGGGCGCGGTGCTGTCGCAAGTGCAGGGTGGGACGGAGCGGGTCATCGCGTACGCCAGTCGGACCCTGAGCGGGGCCGAACTGAACTATTGTGTAACCCGTCAGGAACTGTATGCTGTAATTTTCGCGTGTAAACAGTTCCGACCGTACTTGTACGGCAGGAAATGTCGTGTGCGCACCGATCATTATGCACTGCAGTTCCTCCTTACATTCAAGGAACCGCGGGGGCAGATGGCTCGATGGCTGGCGCAGCTGCAGGAGTACAACCTGCAGATCGAGTACCGAGTGGGGCGGACACACGCGAACGCGGACGCCTTGTCAAGACGGCCCGCGGTGCGCGCTGAGACGAGGGAGGGAGACGCCTGCCCGTGCTTCACGGGGGGACGCTGCCGCCAGGCAGCAGAACCCAAGGAGCGCGCGGGAACTAAACTCCCCCCCCCGAGAGAGAGTGCAGTGTGCGCCACAGAGACCCTCGCAGGTGGCACTGAGGATCCCGTCGACCGCCCGGCAAGCGCGGGACCCGCGGCTCGGGACCCGATCGGACGGATCCAGGAGGACGTCGGCTGTGCCTTCCCGGGCCTAAACGACGAGCAGCTGAGACAGACCCAGCAGCGAGATCCGGATCTGGCGGCAGTGGAGGCGGCACTGCGGGAGGAAAAGAGCGCCCTACCAGGACCCTGGAGCGGTTTGTATGCCCGGTTGTGTGTACAGAACGGAGTGGTACGGGAGTTAACCGAGGCCGGCCAGCCGGGGTGCATCTGTGTTCCTGCCCAGGTGCGACCCCAGCTGCTACGACTGGTACACGACCACCCGCTCGGGGGCCATGATGGGGAACGGCGCACCCGGGAGACTCTGCGTCGCCAGTATCTCTGGCCTAAATTGGCGCAAGATGTGGCCGCCTGGGTGCAGGGCTGCCGGGCCTGTCAGCAGTGTGGGCAAAAGCCGGCGAGGTACCAGGTACCCCTGAGGCCGTTCCGAGTCAGTCGGACGAATCAGTTGGTCGGAATCGACCTGCAAGGGCCCTTTCCACGATCCCACCGGGGCAACCGATATATTCTTGTAGCGGTGGAGTACTTCACCCGCTACCCCGTGGCGGTGGCTATCCCGGATAAAACAGCCCACGTAGTGGCCCGGGCCTTCGTGGAAAACTACGTACTTAAGTGCGGGATCCCCGAACGAGTCATTACCGACCAGGGTAGTGAATTCGAGGCCGAACTATTCCAGGCGCTGTGCCGAGAGTTCGGGATCCAGAAGGACCGAACCACGGCATATCACCCCCAGGCGAACGGGATGGTAGAGAGGATGAACCAGACTCTGGCCGGGAAGCTTAAACGCATGGCGGCCGCGAATCAACAGGACTGGGACGAACACCTCCCCTATGCCCTGTTCGCCTACACCACCGCCGTTCACACATCTACAGGACAGACCCCGTTCCTAATGATGTTTGGTCGCGAGTCTCGCCTGCCCGCAGATCTGCTGTTCGGTGTCCCTCCGCCGCAACGGGAGGGAGGGAGCCACCCCGTGGAGCACTTGCTGGAGACCCTGCGAGGGGCCAGGGGCCGAGCCTACCCGCACGGAGAGGCCGCGCACCAGCGGCAAGAGCACGGCGCCCGACCCCGTATGGAGCCCCCCTTCTACACTGCGGGCTCCGAGGTGTGGCTGTACACTCCCCGCGTCGGTGCCGGACAGGTGGGGAAACTGACCACCTACTGGCGAGGACCCTGGATTGTGAGACGGCAGATCTCACCATGGACGGTGCTGATTCAGGGAGGAGAGAGGGGCCGGGAGATGGTGGTCAACATCCGCCGACTGAAGCCGTGGCGAGCAGCCCCCGAGGGGGGGAGCCCCGCCGTCCAAGTACCCCGAAACCCCGGGGTCCCCCCACCCCCCGTGCCCGGGGGCCTCGCGCAGTATATGGGCCCCACGGAGCCCCGGGCTCCGAGGGGCCCCGGGCGGGGCCGGGGGCGACGAGGACGGCGACCCTTAAACCCCACCGCCTCTGAGTTTGTCCCCCAGCCCGCAGGTGCCGGAGACCGAGGGGAGCCGTTGGAATGGAGGAGGAGACCACCGCCGGAGCCCCAGGAGACGGAGCCGCCACCCCCCGAGGCCAGCCACAAGGGCCGGGCGAATCCCGCGGACCCCGCGGCGATACCTCGTGGGGGCAACCCAGGCGAGGTGCTCCAGTCAACCCGGGACGGGGACTGGCACCCCGGGGGGCTATGTGGTGCCACAGCGACGGGGCCGCTCGGCCGAGCCAGGGAGCCGCCCGGCTTCCACCGCCGCACTGCCCCCCATCACCCCCCCCACATAAACACGCACCCGCACCCACGTAGGGCCTCGTGGTCGGGTCACCTACCCTGAGTTTTCACCCGAGGGCCCCCTAGGGGGGTTACCCCACGGTTTCTCAGGGCCAGGGAATTGGACAGGACCCTTCCCAGGCCAAGTAACACTGCGGCGCCGTGGGCGGATTTGAGATCGCACGACCACGGCGAGCTCAGAGAGCCCCGCAGTTAGAAACGCATACAAACACAAACACGGGTCAGCAAGGCAGATAGCTGGGATCAGGACCCGGGACGACTGATTGGTCGAAAGTTCAAAGGCCGGCGGGATCGCAAAAGAGCGGGAAATCCTAGGCTCAGGATTGGTCGAGAGACCAAGGCGGTCGGGACGGGGGCGCCTAGCCTTTGATGTGAATAGTTTAAAAGAAAACGCAGGGGCAGTAGGGAACTCTCTTCTTCTGGAGTTTGGACACGGGGTCAGCGACGAAGGAGTCATCGGGCGAGCCGCTAGATTGTCTGCAGGACGATCTGAGCGCCGCAAGGTCACCAAGGACTACAGACGGTATCGTGTTGCGCGCCTTACAACACCTCAGAGCGGAGGGTAGGATCCGTAGGAGAGGGTTAGTTCGGGGTACGGACGAGTAGGAAAGCGGTTTAGCAGAGAGCGCAGCATAGAATAGGGCTACACGGCACCAGAGTGTGGGTTAGAAGCGCCTTGCTGTCCCGCACACACACACGGGTGGCTCGGTTGGTTAGCAAGGGCTAATAAAATCTCGAGCGTAGTAACAAAACCGTGTTGTTGGGTGTTTTTGGAACGTGGTATTAGCGTGCACTGCATTCGCGAGTGTGTGGTCGTTGTACGCATAAAGGCCGTGGTCTCTGTACGATTGTGCGGGTACGGAGGTGTGTGCGTTAACGCCCGGGGAGAGCACTTTTGGTGTGTTGGCGTGACTACGCAGCCGTGTGAGAGGAGAATCGTCCTTGTACGATATTTGTGTTGACGTGCACGCGCGAGTGGGGGAGGGGACGAGTCGTCGTGTCGGCGTGTGCCCCGCTTGCGTGCGCTCGTTACTTGCGTAAGCTCTCGGCGTGCGTAATCGGCGTGCCCAAGGTGCGCGATCGTAACGTGGGCGGCCAGCGCGGCGCAGAGCGGCGCAGGAGTGGGTATCGCGTGTGGAGCTGTATGCGTGTGTGCGCGCACGTTCACGACGTGTGTAACACAGGTGCGCGATCCTAACGTGAGTGGTCAGGGTTGGGTGAGTGCCGTGCAGAGCGGTGTGTGGGTGTGCGCGTGCGTGGTTATCTATGCCTGCTACGCGGACCCGCGGTGGAGGGGAACCCTCGGGTGACGGCTCCCACACCCTGGGTGAGGAGCCTAGCGGCGGTTCGCTTAGCAGCGGGGGGGCGATTGATGATGTTAGTCCGGCCGTTAGTATTATCGAGGGAGGGATCTCGGGGGCTAGCGACCCCCACAACTCAACACTGTCACCCATAGACTCAGCACTGTATATAGACTCAGCACTGCCACCCACAGACTCAACACTGTCACCCATAGACTCAGCACTGCCACCCACAGACTCAGCACTGCCACCCACAGACTCAGCACTGCCACCCATAGACTCAGCACTGCCACCCATAGACTCAGCACTGTCACTCATAGACTCAGCACTGCCACCCACAGACTGAGCACTGTCACCCACAGACTCAGCATTGCCACCCACAGACTCAACACTGTCACCCATAGACTCAGCACTGTCTATAGACTCAGCACTGCCACCCACAGACTCAACACTGTCACCCATAGACTCAGCACTGTATATAGACTCAGCACTGCCACCCACAGACTCAACACTGCCACCCACAGACTCAGCACTGCCACCCACAGACTCAGCACTGCCACCCATAGACTCAGCACTGCCACCCATAGACTCAGCACTGCCACCCATAGACTCAGCACTGTCCCCCATAGACTCAGCACTGCCACCCACAGACTCAGCACTGTCACCCACAGACTCAGCATTGCCACCCACAGACTCAACACTGTCACCCATAGACTCAGCACTGTATATAGACTCAGCACTGCCACCCACAGACTCAACACTGTCACTCATAGACTCAGCACTGCCACCCACAGACTCAGCACTGTCACCCACAGACTCAACACTGCCACCCATAGACTCAGCACTGCCACCCATAGACTCAGCACTGCCACCCACAGACTCAACACTGTCACCCATAGACTCAGCACTGTCTCTAGACTCAGCACTGTCTATAGACTCAGCACTGCCACCCATAGACTCAGCACTGCCACTCATAGACTCAGCACTGCCACCCACAGACTCAACACTGCCACCCATAGACTCAGCACTGTATATAGACTCAGCACTGCCACCCACAGACTCAACACTGTCACCCATAGACTCAGCACTGCCACCCACAGACTCAGCACTGCCACCCACAGACTCAGCACTGCCACCCATAGACTCAGCACTGACACCCATAGACTCAGCACTGCCACCCATAGACTCAGCACTGTCACCCATAGACTCAGCACTGCCACCCACAGACTCAGCACTGTCACCCACAGACTCAGCATTGCCACCCACAGACTCAACACTGTCACCCATAGACTCAGCACTGTCTATAGACTCAGCACTGCCACCCACAGACTCAACACTGTCACCCATAGACTCAGTACTGCCACCCATAGACTCAGCACTGCCACCCACAGACTCAACACTGTCACCCATAGACTCAGCACTGCCACCCATAGACTCAACACTGTCACCCACAGACTCAACACTGTCACCCATAGACTCAGCACTGCCACCCACAGACTCAACACTGTCACCCACAGACTCAGCACTGTCACCCACAGACTCAACACTGTCACCCATAGACTCAGCACTGCCACCCACAGACTCAACACTGTCACCCATAGACTCAGCACTGTCACCCACAGACTCAACACTGTCACCCATAGACTCAGCATTGCCACCCACAGACTCAACACTGTCACCCATAGACTCAGCACTGTCTATAGACTCAGCACTGCCACCCACAGACTCAACACTGTCACCCATAGACTCAGTACTGCCACCCATAGACTCAGCACTGCCACCCACAGACTCAACACTGTCACCCATAGACTCAGCACTGCCACCCATAGACTCAACACTGTCACCCACAGACTCAACACTGTCACCCATAGACTCAGCACTGCCACCCACAGACTCAACACTGTCACCCACAGACTCAGCACTGTCACCCACAGACTCAACACTGTCACCCATAGACTCAGCACTGCCACCCACAGACTCAACACTGTCACCCATAGACTCAGCACTGTCACCCACAGACTCAACACTGTCACCCATAGACTCAGCACTGCCACCCACAGACTCAACACTGCCACCCATAGACTCAGCACTGCCACCCATAGACTCAGCACTGCCACCCACAGACTCAACACTGTCACTCATAGACTCAGCACTGTCTATAGACTCAGCACTGTCTATAGACTCAGCACTGCCACCCATAGACTCAGCACTGCCACCCATAGACTCAGCACTGCCACCCACAGACTCAACACTGCCACCCATAGACTCAACACTGCCACCCATAGACTCAGCACTGCCACCCATAGACTCAGCACTGCCACCCACAGACTCAACACTGTCACCCATAGACTCAGCACTGTCTATAGACTCAGCACTGTCTATAGACTCAGCACTGCCACCCATAGACTCAGCACTGCCACCCATAGACTCAGCACTGCCACCCACAGACTCAACACTGTCACCCATAGACTCAGCACTGTCTATAGACTCAGCACTGCCACCCACAGACTCAACACTGTCACCCATAGACTCAGCACTGCCACCCATAGACTCAGCACTGCCACCCACAGACTCAGCACTGTCACCCATAGACTCAGCACTGCCACCCACAGACTCAACACTGTCACCCATAGACTCAGCACTGTCTATAGACTCAGCACTGCCACCCACAGACTCAACACTGTCACCCATAGACTCAGCACTGTATATAGACTCAGCACTGCCACCCACAGACTCAACACTGTCACCCATAGACTCAGCACTGCCACCCACAGACTCAGCACTGCCACCCACAGACTCAGCACTGCCACCCATAGACTCAGCACTGACACCCATAGACTCAGCACTGCCACCCATAGACTCAGCACTGTCACCCATAGACTCAGCACTGCCACCCACAGACTCAGCACTGTCACCCACAGACTCAGCATTGCCACCCACAGACTCAACACTGTCACCCATAGACTCAGCACTGTCTATAGACTCAGCACTGCCACCCACAGACTCAACACTGTCACCCATAGACTCAGTACTGCCACCCATAGACTCAGCACTGCCACCCACAGACTCAACACTGTCACCCATAGACTCAGCACTGCCACCCTTAGACTCAACACTGTCACCCACAGACTCAACACTGTCACCCATAGACTCAGCACTGCCACCCACAGACTCAACACTGTCACCCACAGACTCAGCACTGTCACCCACAGACTCAACACTGTCACCCATAGACTCAGCACTGCCACCCACAGACTCAACACTGTCACCCATAGACTCAGCACTGTCACCCACAGACTCAGCACTGTCACCCACAGACTCAACACTGTCACCCATAGACTCAGCACTGCCACCCACAGACTCAGCACTGTCACCCATAGACTCAGCACTGCCACCCACAGACTCAACACTGTCACTCATAGACTCAGCACTGCCACCCACAGACTCAACACTGTCACCCACAGACTCAGCACTGTCACCCACAGACTCAACACTGTCACCCATAGACTCAGCACTGCCACCCACAGACTCAGCACTGTCACCCATAGACTCAGCACTGCCACCCACAGACTCAACACTGTCACCCATAGACTCAGCACTGTCTATAGACTCAGCACTGCCACCCACAGACTCAACACTGTCACCCATAGACTCAGCACTGTATATAGACTCAGCACTGCCACCCACAGACTCAACACTGTCACCCATAGACTCAGCACTGCCACCCACAGACTCAGCACTGCCACCCACAGACTCAGCACTGCCACCCATAGACTCAGCACTGCCACCCATAGACTCAGCACTGTCACCCATAGACTCAGCACTGCCACCCACAGACTGAGCACTGTCACCCACAGACTCAGCATTGCCACCCACAGACTCAACACTGTCACCCATAGACTCAGCACTGTCTATAGACTCAGCACTGCCACCCACAGACTCAACACTGTCACCCATAGACTCAGCACTGTATATAGACTCAGCACTGCCACCCACAGACTCAACACTGCCACCCACAGACTCAGCACTGCCACCCACAGACTCAGAACTGCCACCCATAGACTCAGCACTGCCACCCATAGACTCAGCACTGCCACCCATAGACTCAGCACTGTCACCCATAGACTCAGCACTGCCACCCACAGACGCAGCACTGTCACCCACAGACTCAGCATTGCCACCCACAGACTCAACACTGTCACCCATAGACTCAGCACTGTATATAGACTCAGCACTGCCACCCACAGACTCAACACTGTCACTCATAGACTCAGCACTGCCACCCACAGACTCAGCACTGTCACCCACAGACTCAACACTGCCACCCATAGACTCAGCACTGCCACCCATAGACTCAGCACTGCCACCCACAGACTCAACACTGTCACCCATAGACTCAGCACTGTCTATAGACTCAGCACTGTCTATAGACTCAGCACTGCCACCCATAGACTCAGCACTGCCACCCATAGACTCAGCACTGCCACCCACAGACTCAACACTGCCACCCATAGACTCAGTACTGCCACCCATAGACTCAGCACTGCCACCCATAGACTCAGCACTGCCACCCACAGACTCAACACTGTCACCCATAGACTCAGCACTGTCTATAGACTCAGCACTGTCTATAGACTCAGCACTGCCACCCATAGACTCAGCACTGCCACCCATAGACTCAGCACTGCCACCCACAGACTCAACACTGTCACCCATAGACTCAGCACTGTCTATAGACTCAGCACTGCCACCCACAGACTCAACACTGTCACCCATAGACTCAGCACTGCCACCCATAGACTCAGCACTGCCACCCACAGACTCAGCACTGTCACCCATAGACTCAGCACTGCCACCCACAGACTCAACACTGTCACCCATAGACTCAGCACTGTCTATAGACTCAGCACTGCCACCCACAGACTCAACACTGTCACCCATAGACTCAGCACTGTATATAGACTCAGCACTGCCACCCACAGACTCAATACTGTCACCCATAGACTCAGCACTGCCACCCATAGACTCAGCACTGCCACCCATAGACTCAGCACTGCCACCCACAGACTCAACACTGCCACCCATAGACTCAGCACTGCCACCCACAGACTCAACACTGTCACCCATAGACTCAGCACTGTCTATAGACTCAGCACTGTCTATAGACTCAGCACTGCCACCCACAGACTCAACACTGTCACCCATAGACTCGGCACTGCCACCCACAGACTCAACACTGTCACTCATAGACTCAGCACTGCCACCCACAGACTCAGCACTGTCACCCACAGACTCAACACTGCCACCCATAGACTCAGCACTGCCACCCATAGACTCAGTACTGCCACCCATAGACTCAGCACTGCCACCCACAGACTCAACACTGTCACCCATAGACTCAGCACTGTCTATAGACTCAGCACTGCCACCCACAGACTCAACACTGTCACCCATAGACTCAGCACTGCCACCCATAGATTCAGCACTGCCACCCACAGACTCAGCACTGTCACCCATAGACTCAGCACTGCCACCCACAGACTCAACACTGTCACCCATAGACTCAGCACTGTCTATAGACTCAGCACTGCCACCCACAGACTCAACACTGTCACCCATAGACTCAGCACTGTATATAGACTCAGCACTGCCACCCACAGACTCAACACTGTCACCCATAGACTCAGCACTGCCACCCACAGACTCAGCACTGCCACCCACAGACTCAGCACTGCCACCCATAGACTCAGCACTGCCACCCATAGACTCAGCACTGCCACCCATAGACTCAGCACTGTCACCCATAGACTCAGCACTGCCACCCACAGACTCAGCACTGTCACCCACAGACTCAGCATTGCCACCCACAGACTCAACACTGTCACCCATAGACTCAGCACTGTATATAGACTCAGCACTGCCACCCACAGACTCAACACTGTCACTCATAGACTCAGCACTGCCACCCACAGACTCAGCACTGTCACCCACAGACTCAACACTGCCACCCATAGACTCAGCACTGCCACCCATAGACTCAGCACTGCCACCCATAGACTCAGCACTGCCACCCACAGACTCAACACTGTCACCCATAGACTCAGCACTGTCTATAGACTCAGCACTGCCACCCATAGACTCAGCACTGCCACCCATAGACTCAGCACTGCCACCCACAGACTCAACACTGTCACCCATAGACTCAGCACTGTCTATAGACTCAGCACTGCCACCCACAGACTCAACACTGTCACCCATAGACTCAGCACTGCCACCCATAGACTCAGCACTGCCACCCACAGACTCAGCACTGTCACCCATAGACTCAGCACTGCCACCCACAGACTCAACACTGTCACCCATAGACTCAGCACTGTCTATAGACTCAGCACTGCCACCCACAGACTCAACACTGTCACCCATAGACTCAGCACTGTCTATAGACTCAGCACTGCCACCCACAGACTCAATACTGTCACCCATAGACTCAGCACTGCCACCCATAGACTCAGCACTGCCACCCATAGACTCAGCACTGCCACCCACAGATTCAACACTGCCACCCATAGACTCAGCACTGCCACCCACAGACTCAACACTATCACCCATAGACTCAGCACTGCCACCCATAGACTCAGCACTGCCACCCATAGACTCAGCACTGCCACACATAGACTCAGCACTGCCACCCTTAGACTCAGCACTGCCACCCACAGACTCAGCACTGTCACCCACAGACTCAGCACTGCCACCCATAGACTCAGCACTGCCACCCATAGACTCAGCACTGCCACCCATAGACTCAGCACTGCCACCCATAGACTCGGCACTGCCACCCACAGACTCAACACTGTCACTCATAGACTCAGCACTGCCACCCACAGACTCAGCACTGTCACCCACAGACTCAACACTGCCACCCATAGACTCAGCACTGCCACCCATAGACTCAGTACTGCCACCCATAGACTCAGCACTGCCACCCACAGACTCAACACTGTCACCCATAGACTCAGCACTGTCTGTAGACTCAGCACTGCCACCCACAGACTCAACACTGTCACCCATAGACTCAGCACTGCCACCCATAGATTCAGCACTGCCACCCACAGACTCAGCACTGTCACCCATAGACTCAGCACTGCCACCCACAGACTCAACACTGTCACCCATAGACTCAGCACTGTCTATAGACTCAGCACTGCCACCCACAGACTCAACACTGTCACCCATAGACTCAGCACTGTATATAGACTCAGCACTGCCACCCACAGACTCAACACTGTCACCCATAGACTCAGCACTGCCACCCACAGACTCAGCACTGCCACCCACAGACTCAGCACTGCCACCCATAGACTCAGCACTGCCACCCATAGACTCAGCACTGCCACCCATAGACTCAGCACTGTCACCCATAGACTCAGCACTGCCACCCACAGACTCAGCACTGTCACCCACAGACTCAGCATTGCCACCCACAGACTCAACACTGTCACCCATAGACTCAGCACTGTATATAGACTCAGCACTGCCACCCACAGACTCAACACTGTCACTCATAGACTCAGCACTGCCACCCACAGACTCAGCACTGTCACCCACAGACTCAACACTGCCACCCATAGACTCAGCACTGCCACCCATAGACTCAGCACTGCCACCCATAGACTCAGCACTGCCACCCACAGACTCAACACTGTCACCCATAGACTCAGCACTGTCTATAGACTCAGCACTGCCACCCATAGACTCAGCACTGCCACCCATAGACTCAGCACTGCCACCCACAGACTCAACACTGTCACCCATAGACTCAGCACTGTCTATAGACTCAGCACTGCCACCCACAGACTCAACACTGTCACCCATAGACTCAGCACTGCCACCCATAGACTCAGCACTGCCACCCACAGACTCAGCACTGTCACCCATAGACTCAGCACTGCCACCCACAGACTCAACACTGTCACCCATAGACTCAGCACTGTCTATAGACTCAGCACTGCCACCCACAGACTCAACACTGTCACCCATAGACTCAGCACTGTCTATAGACTCAGCACTGCCACCCACAGACTCAATACTGTCACCCATAGACTCAGCACTGCCACCCATAGACTCAGCACTGCCACCCATAGACTCAGCACTGCCACCCACAGATTCAACACTGCCACCCATAGACTCAGCACTGCCACCCACAGACTCAACACTATCACCCATAGACTCAGCACTGCCACCCATAGACTCAGCACTGCCACCCATAGACTCAGCACTGCCACACATAGACTCAGCACTGCCACCCTTAGACTCAGCACTGCCACCCACAGACTCAGCACTGTCACCCACAGACTCAGCACTGCCACCCATAGACTCAGCACTGCCACCCATAGACTCAGCACTGCCACCCATAGACTCAGCACTGCCACCCATAGACTCAGCACTGCCACCCATAGACTCAGCACTGCCACTTACAGATGACAAGTTGATGGTCAGTGGGCGCGATCAGCTCCACGGTAGGTCCTGGTGTCAAGGACATGGACCCACATCCGCTGTTCCGTCACTACGTGGTCCAGAAGATGTTCATGCTTGGACCCGGCATGCATCCATGATGTCGTGTGGATAAACCAATGCCAGAACAGCGTGTTGGAGATTACAAGCCCATGGGCTGTACAAAAATCTAGCAACCTCCTACCGTTGTTATTGAGCTGATCTGGCCCATGCCTTCCAATCACTCCTGCCCAGGTGCCAGCATCATGACCAACTCGGGCATTAAAGTCACCCAACAGGATGACTCTATCCCGTGGGGCCACATTAGCTAGCACCTGTGACAGGAGGTCATAGAAGGCATCTGACTCATCGTCCTTGTCTGCATCCCTCCACTGATGTTTGCCTTCCGTTGATGGGTATGCGAGCCCAAAGTAGCCTGGGGCTTACAGCTTCCTACACCTCACCGCCATGCTCCCACGCCCCCTTAATTATTTTATTCAGAGGAAGAGCCACTGCCTGTTGTTTGGCAGTCTTCTGCTCCGAATAGAGGACTGTCCACCCCTCATGGTGGCAGGAGCCATAGCCGGTCCACCGGACCTCCTGAATACCACAGAGATCCAGGCGGTACCGGTCCAGCTCCCAACAGAGGAGTGGCAGCCTCTCCTCCGCAGTAAGCGTTTCAACATTCCACGTGGCCACCCATAGTGGTTTTTTGTTCTTTCTGGAGGATGCCTGTCCCCCTGGGGCCTCCGGCACAAGTTTAATTAGATTTTTATTTACACAAAGATAAAGACACATACACACATGCATACACAAATACACACACACACACACGTACACCACAACAACTGACATTCGCCACTAAGTGGTGGTGATGTCACCACGACGCTGATGCACCACCTGTGCCCCCTACTGTGCCAACTTGCTGTGCTTTAGCCACCCGGCGCTCCGCTCGTTGTTGTGAGCGTCGCTCCTCCGCCCTCCGTTGTTGTTGGAGGGCGACTGCCTCCAACTGCCCAGTAGCGTCCTTCACGAGCCTCCTCCACTGAGGCCGATCTTGACACCGCTGATACCAGTCATCGGCAAGTCCACTCAGCTTCACGTCCTCCTGTACCACATCACTCCATCTATTCTCTAGCCCGTGCCGCGTCCATTTAGCCCCCTCGATCCGGCCGAACAAAAGCTGTTTAGGCATGCGGTGGCTGGGCATTCGGGCTACATGACCCAGCCAACGCAGCCTTGCCTGCCAGAGAAGCTCACCGATGGGATTTTGCCCAGATCTTTCAAGGATTTGTGAGCTCCTCACACAATCCAGCCTGGTTAAACCCAGGATGGATCGTAGGCAGGCCAGCCTAAATGTTTCCAACGTACACACACACACGTACACACACGTACGTACAATGCATCCAGAAAGTGAAAAAATAACACAATCCACGACCCTTTTGTCCCTTCATTCTCTTTCCAGTTTTATGGCTTCGGTGTCATCGCTGTGTCCATTCTGGTGGGGACGGCGTTTGTGTGCGGCAGCAGATGCTGCTTCCACAGGAGCCTGAAGGAGAAGCTGTTTCGAGATCAGTACCGGCAGGTACTCCCCTCTCTGTTGTTGCTGCTCTAACTTGGTAGGTTGGAGGTGTTAACTACCTCGCCTGGTGTGCAGAAGGTCGTGAGTTCGATCCTGACCCTGACGATGCCCACCACTGCTGCTGCGGTATAATCGGAGTCTGCGTCTCTCTTTCTCTCCCCACGGCCACGTGAATTTGTCTCCGGGTCCTCCGGTTTTTCCCCTCCACGTTCAAAATCAGCAACACCACGCGTTTAGAGCAATGTGGCTACAGCTATAAATTGGCACGCGATGATGATACCGGCCACTTGGTGGAGCTGCTGTCATTTGTGATAACCACGATCGCTTCTAAACAAAGAGCTACGCAGTAGCTAAGTGGGCCTCACCTGGTAACAATAAAATATATTGTTTAGTTTTATGTTGGCTCTCTATGAGTATGGGACTCTGTGGGTCGATTGAGTCTCTGTGGGTCTCTGGGTTTGTATAAGTCTCTGTGGGTCTCTGGGTCTCTATAAGGCTTTGTGGGTCTTTGTGGGTCTCTGGGTCTATATAAGTCTCTGTGGGTCTCTATGAGTCTCTGTGGGTCGCTGGGTCTGTATACGTCTCTGTGGGTCTATGTGGGTCTACATGAGTCTCTGTGGGTTTCTGTTTCTCACGCCCTCAGGAGGAGCGCAAGGTGTTCAAGGAACAAGCGGTGGCGTTCATAAAGAAACACGCCGAGCGGGATGCCGAGACATTCTTCGTAAAGATTGGAGAGCAGTTTTCGGCTGACGGTTCAATAACCAACTTGGAGTCTTTCCACAAAACCTGGGCCGACATCTCAAAGCCAGGAGAGTGCAGTGATGATAAACACTTCAGCAGGCTTCAAGTCTACGCCAATCCATAAAATCACAAGCACAACAACAACCACAACTACCACCACAACAACCATAATCACCACAACTACCACTACCACTAAGCACCACAACAATACCAACAACAACAACCACAACAACCATAATCACAACGACCATCAATATCTCCATCATCACCACCACCACCTCCATCACCACCATCATCTCCATCACCACCATCATCTTCATCACCACCATCATCTCCTTCATCACCATCATCACCACCACCACCACCACCATCATCTCCATCATCACCACCACCGACATCTCCGATTCCCGGCCACATTGTTTTACCTGGGCCCGCTCACCATCATGAAGGTCCTTAATGATCGTGAGCCGAGAGTCAGAGACTCCGAAAGCACAAAGAACAACCCAGAGCCCAGGCCTACTGATGGTATCATAGGCCTTGACCAGGTCTTGTTGGAATTCCCTATACCTCTGCTGTAGCAGACGGACAGAAAATATAGCATCTGTGCAGGACCGCCCTTTCCTGAAACCGCATTGGGGCTCTGCAAGCCTTTCCTCAGCGTGCCTGGCAAGGCAATGTTGAATAATCTATGCCAGGACCTTTCCCGGCACACTGAGGAGTGAGATGCCCCTGTAGTTGTTACAGTCTGTGCGGTCCCCTTTCTTAAAGAGGGGGACCACCAGGGCATCCTTCCAATCCTGCGGAACCCGTCCAGTGGTCCAGACTGTTGTTATGATGTCATGTAGGGCAGTCTGTGCACAAACGCCACCCTCCCTCAGCATTTCGCTTGGGAGATCATATCTGCCCGGTGCCTTTCCTGGTCTGAGACTCTGCATCGCCTTCAGTAGTTCCTCAACAGATGGCACCTCAGCCAGCCACTCACAGGGGCTGACTACTTCCAATATTTGAGCCTCAGCAGGGCCATTCACACTTTGCCCCATGATGTTTTCCAGGTGAAGGGAATTCCCCTCCCCAAAGACCTCACATAAATGCTCAGCAAATCTGCGAACCTGTTCTTGGGGGTCGAAGATTGGATCACCATTATTTCCCCTAATGATGGTAATAGGTGTTGCGCTGCAGGTAATTTTTTTGATGGAGTGAAAGATGATTTGTGAACGCGGGCGACTGAGACAGACTCCATCTCATCAACCCGCGACCACCACCCATCCTTGCAGCGCCTCATAGCTCTCCGAACCTCCGAGTGAAGGCTGCGGTAAGCCTCCTCATTCTCTGATGTGCGATACTGCAGATGGTGGGAGTGGGCCTGTCGCTTTTTATCAGCCAGCCGGAATACCTCCTCTGTCAGCCAGGGCTTCTGGGGAGGTTTGGACCGTGTACCCAAAGCAGCTATTTTAGCTGCATGAGCCACAGTCGACCTAGGGGAGGCCAGGACCGGCTCAGATAATCGTCACTGCTGTTGTCCGTGAGCGGGAATTGCACCTACACTGCACTACCGCTCCCCACACACACACAGACACACACGCACACAGACACACACACAGACACACTCAGACACGCACACAGACACACACCGCGTCATGATCTTGTGATTCGATCATTGATGCTTTTCTCATAATTTCACGCGGCAATAATCAAGGTTGCTTTTTCTTTTGGGTTCGATCGCGTTGAGGTCTCCGTGGGCTCCACGAGGCCTGCTCCATACTTGGATTTTGGGGCGTCGCTCTCTCCCCGCGGTCACGTGGATTGTTATCCAGGCGGGGGAGGGGGGGCGTCCCTCCATTTTATAATCGCGCTTCGGCAGCCGCATGGCCGCTACTGGGCCCACGCGCTTCCACGTGCGAAGCCGCCAGCTGTGTCCGCTGTCTCCGCTAGTGAACGAGCGCTGCCGCACGGTCACCACCAGACACAGACAACGGCTAAGGGTGGGGAGGGGGGGGCTTGTCAGGTGAAGAACACTTGCCAATGCGTCGCTGTAACAATGTTTTTTTTATATTTTTTTCTGTCAATAAAAGAGGGGTTTTGGTATTAAGATGTTGAAACACCAAACGGAAACCTTACGCAAGGCATCACGTCACTTGTATTCACCACACATATTCACCTGTGGTGAACTTGCAAACAAAAAGCCGTGCTCTGGTAGTCGATGATGTGGTGCCATAGCAGCGGAGCAACTCCTCCGGCACCGCCATCTTCTCGCACCCCCTCCACCCCCACTAAACACACACGCACCCATGTAGGATCTCAATGGGGAGGGGGGGGGTGCCTGGCACCACGGGTTTTTATCCGAAGGGCCCCTAGCAGAGATGTCCCCCGGTTTCCCGTTGCCAAGGAGATTGGCCGACCCCCCCCCCCCAGGCCGGATTACATGGCGGTTCCCCTAAAATCAACTTTAAAAGTCGTAGTCGACCTAGGGGAGGCCCAGGACCGATTCAGATAATCGTCACTGCTGTTGGCCGTGAGCGGGAATCGAACTCGGGTCGCCAGGTTCGTAGCGCAGCGAAGCACTAACCACTACACTATCTTTCCCCACCACACACACAGACACACAGACACACAGACACACACAGATGTACACACACACACAGGTTCACACGTAACAGGATGTTTATTCGCTCAGATTGTGAAATGAGAAGTGAAAAAAACCTCTGCCCACACGGCCACGTCCACTCATTTCTGAGAAGCGAACAGAGAGAGATCGAGAGACCAGGAGACTGAGACAGAGACAGACAGAGAACGACATACACATATAGAGACAGATAGACAGAGACCGACAGACAAACAGAGACAAACAGAGCCAGATAGACAGAGAGAGAGAGAGACCCCGCAGCTCCAGCGAGGCCAGTGACGCCATGCCTATGGCTGAGTCTCTGCGCGCCACTTTCACCCTGCTGAAGGTGTGGAAGCTCGCGGTGTGGAACGGCCTCGCCGCGGCCCTCGTGGTGGTGGGCCAGGAGGTGTTCACCAACTACGCGTTCCGGTGCCCCTGCGTCCACGACCTCAACGTCGCCATCGTCGTCGTGGTCTTCCTCGTCCCGGCCGCCGTTCTCCTCTACTTGGAGAACACAACGGTTACTCAACAGTTACTCTACACATAGGGTGGTGACCACCGACCTACCTTAGCTAACACACACTCGTCTCTTAGCTACTCCAGCGTGACCCAGCCAGGTGGCTGCGGGCAGTCCGCTCACTGTCGGCCTTCTTTTCTCGGCATCTTCACGAGGCGTCTTCAGTCTCCGTAGGAACAGCCTCGAACCTCGTGAGGCTGCTGCTGATATGGGGCTCCGCGTGCCCGGGCCCCACCCCGGCCACGCCTCCCATCGAGCTCCTTCTCGAAGCCCCCTTGCTGTCCACGTGCCCCCCGAGGGCCCCCTGGACCCCTAGCCCCCACTGGGATCCGGTCAAGTGTCCAGCACCGGCCCTGACGTCATTCCCGCCTCCAGCCGGGATGACGTCATGTGTGTGCGTCGACCCACGTGGTAGTAACGCTCCTGGCACAGTGACGTCATACGTGTGCGTGTGTACCCAGCAATGAAACCACAATCACTACAAATGGACTAGGGCTCAGTGGAGAGCAAGAGCACGAGGAGTAGGGGAGGAGCATCGGTTGAAAATCGAAATGTAGGCGCCCGATTGGCTGGGAGGGCAACACAACTTGGCCAGGGATTTTTGAATGGGGAAGAGATAACAGGAGGGAAGAGTAAAAACGTTATGTTATAACTCTGATAATGTATGTTTTTTGTTTGTGAAGTATTGGAAATGACGGCAGGAAACTCCTTGACGAGAACACACTTCTTTTATTAAATCTTGACTTGTAACAATACAACGCGTGGCCTCTCTTCTTCACAATGCGGTCACCATACAACGGTACAACTCGTGACCTCTTCTTCTTCACCCTACGCTTCTCTTGACTCTCTGGATTCTGTGCTGCTGGCTCTCTGTGCCTCGTGTAGACTCCGCGCCTTGGCTACACTCTTCTCTCGCCTCGTGTAGACTCTGCGCCTCTGCTACACTCTCCACTCGCCTCGTGTAGACTTTGCATCTCTCTCTCTGGCTACACCGTATGCATACTCGGCTCGTGTAGACCTTCCTCTCTCTCTGGCTACACCGTATGCATACTCGGCTCGTGTAGACCGTTCTCTCTCGCTGGCTACACACTATACATCACTCAGCTCGTGTAGACCGTTCTCTCTCTCTGGCTACACACTATACATTACTCAGCTCGTGTAGACCGTTCTCTCTCGCTGGCTACACACTATACATTACTCAGCTCGTGTAGACCGTTCTCTCTCGCTGGCTACACACTTTACATTACTCAGCTCGTGTAGACCGTTCTCTCTCGCTGGCTACACACTTATACCTTACTCTCCTCTATTCTCCATTACTCTCCTCTACCCTCCATTACTCTCCTCTCCGGGCTCTATCTCTGCACCTTCGTCTTCATTCTTAGATGGTTCCACTTCTGCCCCCTGCTCCTCTGTGCATCACCTTATATACCTCTTCTTCCCGGGAGACGGAGCGGATGCGGACCTCAACGTCGGCACCGCTCCTCAGTTACCCAATCCCCACGCGCTATCCCTACGATCCGGTTCCGCTCAGCGCGTGTTTCCACTCCCCGACCAATCACACCGCGCTGCTACCCGATCACTCCCTCTGGGCGCGTCACCGGCACACAGCCAATCAGCAGCACTACCCCCACCCGCGCACTGACGCCTGCTCCTCCCCGTCAGCGCGCGTCACCACACACACACCCGTACATACGCGCTGGCACACGACATATACACCCAGCGCGTATCACCACTACATCACCCCCTCCCACATAGCTCGCAGCCGGCCCGGCTGCTAACAACAACCAACCGCGACGATAAAACGACAACCAACAAAAAACTTGTAACCCCCCGAGTGTGCCCCGTAACATAACAACAACAACAACAAGAATAACTATGTACAGATTGACAATGAACACGAAAAGTCAACAATAACACGATACGAGCAAATTCCAAAAAACGAACGCGCCCCACGTCCCTGCGACTACACGCAGTGACGAGGCGCACCAACAGCCCCGACTCCTCACGAGGCGGGTCGCGCAAAGTAGCACGACTTGGCGCGAGTCCGTCTGGCTGGTCCGTCGTATGGGGCGGGACACTGACGACCGTCCGACGGTTCCGGCTGCTCCAGACGGCGCGGAACGGGCCTGAAAGGGCCGGCCCCGCCGCGGAGATCCGGCCGCCGGTGGTCGGCAGCTGTCAGATCCGAGACACCTGGGAGCAGATCAGGCGAAAATACGCGTGGATCAGGCAGAGACATTTCCCCCTGTGGGTCGCCGGTCACGTCACACGCTCGGCCATGACGACACAAGGGGAGGCCATATGGAGGCGAGAACGGTTTCAGTCGGGAGGGGTGAACGTACCAACGGCGCTTTCCCCACTTTATCTGAACGCACTGGGGTCGTGCAACGCGCACGACCTCCACGGGTCCCCTCCACGGTCTCAACAATTTAGGCGACGTAGCCAAGGGTGCCTGAGGGCAATGCAGCCAGGCCCTGTCACCTGGTTTCCAATCGTGCCCGGACACCTTCCGTGCCCGCAACCGTTCATTAGCAATTTGGCGAGCCCGGGAATTAAGCCGTGCGGCCTCCCTCGCCTCTGTCAGCTTGTGAATATTAAACTTAATATGTTCTGCCAATTTAGAATTAGTTCGTGGAGCGGACAGGCCAAGTTGCGTTTCCATTGGCGGGTCAGCTTCCCGACCGTACATCAAATAGAATGGGGAAAACCCCGTAGCTGCATGGGGGGCCATTCTATACGCGGCAAGGACTCCCGGGACCTGCAGGTCCCAATCTACATGTGCCTCGCACACCTGCTGGCACAGCATGGAAGTCAAAGTTTTGTGGAGTCTCTCCACCATCCCGTCTGTCTGCGGGTGGTACGGGGAGGTACGCACCTTCTTGGTACCCAACAGATCGCACACCTCTTGCAACAATTTACTCGAAAATGTTTTACCTTGGTCGGTCAGCAGGCGTTCGGGAGCCCCCTTGTCCAGGACATAGCCCTGGACGAAGGCGTCCGTCACAGCCGCTGCCGACTGGTTAGCGAGAGGCCACGCCATAGGCCATCGGGTAAAGTATTCGACCCCCACTAACAAATATTTATTCCCTCTCGGCGTGACTGGGAAGGGCCCCAAAATATCGAGTGCAACGAGCTCGTTAGTACGCGAGACCTGAATAGATTGCAGCGGTGGATTAGCTGCCACGGGCGGTGGTTTACGCCTGGCGCACTCAACGCATCCCTTCAGAATATTTACCACATCACTTCCCATTCCCGGCCAGTAATAGTCACGCTGAAGCAGGGCAAGCGTCTTGTTAACTCCCAAGTGCAAGAGGCGTTCGTGTGCCGCCAAGACAACCCTCCCCCTTACAGCGGAAGGCACCACGAGTGCGTTCCGCCGGGACAACCTGTCCCATCTCAATAACATGCCCTGCTCAAGTACATAGGAGCCGGTACGCTCCTGGTCCCCCTCGGGACCCCCAACCTTGCGGCGCAATGCTAGCAGCGAGCTGTCCGCCATCTGGAGACGGCCCCATTCGCTGAGCGACAACGAGAGCAGCGAGTCCCGACCCTGAGAGGCAGTGGAATCATCCACGATCGGTGCGCCCGCTGTCGCAGCCAGTGCCCCCATCTCCCCCGCAAGCGTCGGTTTACAGCGCGCCGATCCCGACAAACACGCGCATTCATCACAAGGCAACAACCCCGACAAGCAATCGGCATTTGTGTGTCGCAACCCCTTACGGTACGTAGTCGTAAACTGATAGTCCTGGAGGACTTCCAACCAACGCGACAACTGGCCCGAGGGTTGGGCGACCCTCAATGAATACTGTAGCGCCGCGTGGTCCGTTCGGACCGTAAAGTGACGACCATAGAGATATGGCCTAAACTGCTGCACAAAAAAGACAATGGCAAGCAGCTCGCGACGGGTGACGCAGTAGCGCTGCTCCGCCGGAGACAACACCCTACTACCGTAGGCGACAACTCTTTCGACACCCCCAACGACTTGGGATAGCACCCCCCCAATGCCCGTGTTGCTAGCATCCGTGTCCAGCAAAAAGGGACTCGCAAAATCGGGATAACACAAGGGTGGGGCACCCACCAAGGCGTCCCGGAGGGAGCGAAACGCGGCCTCCTCCTCCGGTCCCCATTTGAACTTCACTCCCTTCGCCGTTAGAGCGTGCAAGGGTTTTGCAATAGTGGCGAAGTGCTCAACGAACCGCCGATAATAAGAAGCAAACCCGATGAAACTACGCACGTCGGAAACGGACGTAGGTGTCGGCCACGAACCGACACAATCCGTCTTCGCGGGATCGGTGGAGATCCCCGAAGAATCGACAATGTGACCCAAGTATCTAACCGACTTCCGAAGGAGGTGACATTTGGCCGGTTTAAATTTCAGCTTAGCCGATCGCATTCGCAAGAACACCCCTCTCAATCGCTGGAGGTGTTCTTCAAACGTTTTACTGAAAACAATGACATCGTCCATATAAATCAAGCATGTATCCCACTGCAAGCCCGACAAAACCAACTCCATAAGTCGCTGAAACGTCGCTGGAGAGGAGTGAAGTCCCATGGGTAACCGGTTAAACTGGAACAGCCCCCCTGGAGTCCGAAATGCTGTCTTAGGTTTCGACTCTTCGTCGAGCGGCAACTGCCAAAACCCCGATAACAAATCAAGAGTCGAAAAATATCGCGCACCAGACAATGCATCGAGGGACTCATCCATCCTGGGGAGCGGATACGCGTCAGCCACAGAGATCTTATTCAGGCGACGGAAATCAACGCAGAATCGCAGGGACCCGTCCTGCTTCTTAACCAGCACAATAGGCGCTCCCCACGGGCTAGAGGAGGGCGAAATAATATCGGCTTCTAGCATTTCGTTAACAGCCGACTGAACATGTTCCTTCTCCACGGGACTCAGTCGGAAGGGATTTAGCTTGACCGGCGCCGCATCGCCCGTTTCAATGTGGTGGTGCAACAAATCCGTGCACCCAATGTCATACTCATGTTTACTGAACACATCAGAGAATTCTATGAGCAACTCGCGCAGCGCACCCAACTGCGCCGCCGACAAATCGTCCGAGGCGGCGCATAGCGAATGGACCCACTCAAGGTCTTCCCTTGGCTCAACGTTCCGCGCGGGGCTCGAGCCCACCTGCGCAACCAACCCATCATCCACAGGGACCCGCGCCGCGTGAGCCAGCACGGTGCCCTGTGGAATGATAGCTGGCCGCGACCCCGCGTTCAAAACCATCACAAACGGATCCCTGTCAGCCCGCACCAAAGTGTGAGCCACCGATAAATCAAGACCCCCGACAGCCTTGTTAGAAGGACCCAAAAGCATACTTTGTTCCGAAGCCTCCCTCACCCATGGTTTCCGCAACCGGAGGGGAATCAACATCTGTGAACCCGGGGGCACATGCACGGTCTGTGTCGCCACCGCTTGTATCGTAGCGCACGCCGTCCGAATGTCAGTAGGGCTCGTCAAAAATGCAATCCGGCGACCCGATGGCAGTTCAATGCATCGTTGATCGATAAGAATTTTAATGGGCATTTTAGCCAAAAAATCAGTGCCCAAAAGACACGGAACCGCCAAAGAAGACGAAACGAAAACGGGTCCCGACAATTTGATATTTCCAATGCAAATGGACGCCCTAATCTGACCGATAATGCCCAACGATCCCCCATTAGCGGCGTAAAATGGCACATCCACTGGAAGCAGCGGACGACATTGGACTGGGAGAATATCATAAATGAGGTCCGATATAATAGTTGCCGATGCCCCCGTGTCCACTAACACCCTAATCTCGACCCCATCAATAGATCCCGTAACAACGGACGAACCCGCCGAAGCAGCCACAATTCTATGCCCCAATTCCGCCCATTCAATGTCTTCCTGGTCCCGGCCGAACCCCCCTCGCCGAACCGAATCCCCGAACCTTAACCGGCCCTCCTCCGCCGCAACGCGGCGTCCCATGTGTGCCGAATAAACAGGCCGAGCGTGTGAGGTGCCGCGACTTGCCGGGGATTGTAGAGATGACTTGGGATCTCGGTCGTCGTCCAGCCGAGCACCCATGGCGCGCTGACGCGGAGCGCGGCACCCGGACGCCACGTGGCCCCGGAGGCCGCAGTTATAGCACGTGACGAGGGTCGGAGTAGATCTTGGTTGCCCCGACTTTCGGCCCGATCGCAGAGGCGACCGAGCCCCCGGCCTCCAGTCCCCTGGTCGTCCCGTGGCGAACGCCTCCTCTCGTGGGCTGACGACTTGGGGTTCGGTGACCACCGAACCCGGAGCTGCGACGACAGCAGCGTTGCAACCAACTCCTTGTTTCCGTTGTAGGGCCTCGTGCGCTTGAATACTCGTGGCGACTCTCAAAGAAGAAATATCAATCTCGTCAGCTGTGTTGATAGGGACCCCCAGGTCCTGCGCCAACTTAAGCAGCTGCTCCAAAACCATCGCGTCTTGGCCCTCCTCGTCCATCCGAGGGAACGCAGCATCAGCAAGAGCCAGCAACGCCGTGCAATAGGCCAGCGCGGTCTCCGTGGCCGCTTTCCGTCTTGCGTAGAAATGATGGCGGCACGCCGAGGGAGGTCCGTAGACCCTGGCCAACAAACCCAGCGCATCCTTCAGCGTGGAGAGGTCCGACTTCCGTGCAGACCTGAAGGCCGCGAGCGCATCGTCGTCCAGCAGGGCAGGCAACGCCCGCAGCGCCGTAGCATCGGACCACGCTGACATCTCTTGATGCGCCAAAAACCTTCGCTGAAATTTGCCCCAGTCTCCGCCTTCCGCCTTGAAGGCTGACAACGTGGGCAGACGCTGCTGAAAAATGAAGTCATCCGCCTCGTGGTTCCTCTCCGCCTCTCCGTCGGTGTGTAAGATGGCGGCTCCAGCGGCAGACGTAAAATGGCGGACCCCCTCGCGCGCTGATGACGTCGATGCGCGCGCTTGGGAACCCACCACCACGTGGCGCTCGCCGTTCCCGCCAAAAGTAGGCCCAGGCGCAATGGCGGGAATCCCCCATTCGTTTTGGCGGGAATCTGCGGGGCGACCTTGTAAAATGTCCCCCACCGTCCCCGCTTCTCCCGACGAGCTGATCTCCGCCAAGATGGACGCGGCGGCGAGCAGCAGCTCCGCCAGTCGGGAGTGCGCCTCACGAAGCACGGCCTCGGTCCCCGGTCGCTCGGCCGGCGCCGTCGACGGATCCTGTAGCGTGGGCAAGTCCTCCTCCTCACCCCCCGCCACCAGCGGCCCCGAGTCGTCCAGGTTTTCCTCGCGGTCAATCCCGTGGGTCCTACGGGTCTTCCTTGTCTCCATGCTTGGAAGCCCGTTTCACTTCTGACGCCAGATGAAGTATTGGAAATGACGGCAGGAAACTCCTTGACGAGAACACACTTCTTTTATTAAATCTTGACTTGTAACAATACAACGCGTGGCCTCTCTTCTTCACAATGCGGTCACCATACAACGGTACAACTCGTGACCTCTTCTTCTTCACCCTACGCTTCTCTTGACTCTCTGGATTCTGTGCTGCTGGCTCTCTGTGCCTCGTGTAGACTCCGCGCCTTGGCTACACTCTTCTCTCGCCTCGTGTAGACTCTGCGCCTCTGCTACACTCTCCACTCGCCTCGTGTAGACTTTGCATCTCTCTCTCTGGCTACACCGTATGCATACTCGGCTCGTGTAGACCTTCCTCTCTCTCTGGCTACACCGTATGCATACTCGGCTCGTGTAGACCGTTCTCTCTCGCTGGCTACACACTATACATCACTCAGCTCGTGTAGACCGTTCTCTCTCTCTGGCTACACACTATACATTACTCAGCTCGTGTAGACCGTTCTCTCTCGCTGGCTACACACTATACATTACTCAGCTCGTGTAGACCGTTCTCTCTCGCTGGCTACACACTTTACATTACTCAGCTCGTGTAGACCGTTCTCTCTCGCTGGCTACACACTTATACCTTACTCTCCTCTATTCTCCATTACTCTCCTCTACCCTCCATTACTCTCCTCTCCGGGCTCTATATCTGCACCTTCGTCTTCATTCTTAGATGGTTCCACTTCTGCCCCCTGCTCCTCTGTGCATCACCTTATATACCTCTTCTTCCCGGGAGACGGAGCGGATGCGGACCTCAACGTCGGCACCGCTCCTCAGTTACCCAATCCCCACGCGCTATCCCTACGATCCGGTTCCGCTCAGCGCGTGTTTCCACTCCCCGACCAATCACACCGCGCTGCTACCCGATCACTCCCTCTGGGCGCGTCACCGGCACACAGCCAATCAGCAGCACTACCCCCACCCGCGCACTGACGCCTGCTCCTCCCCGTCAGCGCGCGTCACCACACACACACCCGTACATACGCGCTGGCACACGACATATACACCCAGCGCGTATCACCACTACATTTGCATTACGACTGCAGGTATTGTGGTCTATGCAAGCATGACTCCTTGTAAAAAAAGGTGTCAGTTTTGTTGCCAGATAGAAGGGTAAGAAAACAATTATCATATTTTTTACTGGCAAATGAGGTTCCAATAACGTTAGGGCAGTCTCCCCCAGGCAGCCAGCGACCCAGTCGGACTCCCAGCCGCTCGGGCGTCCGAGAGATGCTGGCGAGCTTCAACTCGAACCACGTCCCTCCGACTCCCATCGCGTCCGTGGGATGCCGTGAGTACGTCCGAGGGGTGAGGAATAGAGCGAGGGCCCCGCGAGGGTGTGGATAGAGACAGGTGGGACGCTGGTTTTTCTTCGGGCGAGTCAGTAATAAACGCACGATTTTCTGTGTGTGTGGAGAGAGCGTGGGGGTGGTGCGAGTAGGTGTGAAACGTGCGGGTAATCAGTCCCAAAACGATCGTTGACGTTCACGTGCGTATTTACCTAGCGCGTGTTGCGCAGTGGGATTACGTAGCGACGTCTTCGCCTTCCATAAAATCCACTACACTAATGTGGGAGTACAGCGTGAGATAGAGGTGGATCTGAAGGCGAGGGGGGAGAGAGAGAGGGGGGTAGAGATAGGGTGAGAGAGGGGGGTACAAGTAGTGCGTCAGACAATGGGGGAGGGAGGGGTAGAGATAGGGGGAGAGAGGGGGTTAGGGATGGGGGGTGCATTGCACCTCGCTCCACCCATCCACATTGCTGACGGTGGAGGTGGACAAGAAAACACAAGTCATGGCCTAAAGTGGTTCATGACATCTTTCCAATGATTGCTGAGTTTAAAACCGCCCTCTTGGTTGAAATTGTGTCTGTGTCTGTATATACGGATAGCTTCATGAACGAATCTTTGTTGATAGCCAGTAGGCTTGCAAAGTACCATCGTCTTAGATAAATCAATTTCGTGTGAACCAGCCGCATTAAAGTAATGATCAGCCACGGCCGAGGTATTGGTCCTGCCGTGTTTCAAATCTGCCTTATATTCATGAACACGTTCCGAGACATGTCGTTTACAAAAACGGACACATTTATACAAGGCATCATGTTTGCAATAACCACAACACAAGCAGCCAAAATGCAAACCAAAAGAAACAACTCTGATGATGATAATGATATGCACTGCCCTTGAAGTTGATTGGTCCACACCCGAGACAGCTTTTCTTAGAGCCTAGTCTCCATTGGTGTTGGACCAGATGACGCTAAAAGGCGTACAACTCAAAGACAGCGCTATATCAGAGTATTGAGAGCTCGGGGTAAGCATTTACACTATGAGACCTCCTTTACCAGTTGCAAAATATAGTATATATATCATCATCAGAGTTGTTTCTTTTTGTTTGCATTTTGACTGCTTGTGTTGTGGTTATTGCAAACATGATGCCTTGTAGAAAGGTGTCAGTTTTTGTACCAGTTGAAAGGGTAAAAACCTATTACTACATGTCGTTAAGTTTCCCCAATGTAACTACTGCCGCAGACACAGCTTAGTTTGTAGACGCCGGGGTATTTCATGTCGGGGATTTTGTCCTTCACGGATGGGATCAGATCACGAATTTTATGCACTATGCTAAATCGGACCTGGATCTTGTGTTTGTTCAATATTTTGTAGATCGTTTTGGTTATCCCTGCTGTGTATGGCAAGGTGATGGTTTGATTGGATCCTCAGATGGCTCCTTCCTCACGGTTGGGGTGATGGCTTTGCGGATTGTGTAGTCAGAATATCCATTCACCTTGAGAGCCTGGCGTGCGTGTTTGAGTTCACTGGTCAGGTGTTCATGGTTGAAGATACATTGAGCTCTATGGTGTAGAGTTTTGATGAGGGAATTCATCTGCGATAGATGGTGGTGGGAGTCTGGTTTTAGGTAGGTATCAGTATGGGTTGCTTTCCTGTAGACAGAATTGCTCATTGAGCCATCTGGTCTCTTTTTGATTAGGACATCCAAGAAAGCAAGCTTGCCAAAACTTTTCAACCTCCTAGGTGAATTTGATGGCAGGGTGTATGGAATTGATGTGGTTGAGGAATTGGCTCAGAGCCGGTCTGCCATGTGGCCAGATGACGAACGTGTCATCTAAATATCTCTTCCACAAAGACGGGCATAGAGTGGATGCCTGGATGGCGTCTGTCTCAAAACTTTTCCATGAAAACATTGGCTACAACCGGAGATAGGAGAGAACCCATTGGGGTGCCTTCAACTTGTTTGTAGAATGTTCCATTCCAAGTGAAGTATGTATTGCTGAGGCAGTGTCTCACCAGGGCCAGTACAACAGCATTCAATCCTTTGTTGGACCAAATCTTCAATGATTGCAATGGTGTCAGGCACAGAAACGTTGGTGAACAAAGAAACTACATCAGAACTAACGAGCAAATCACCTGGGGACAGTGAGATGTCCTTAATTGACGACTAGCTTCATTAGACTTCATTTGCAAGTACCAAAATATAATAATAGGGGGTTTTCCCTTTTTTCTGCCAACAAAACTGAAACCGTTTTACGAGGAATCATGTGTGCATTAACCACAATACTTGAGGTCAAAATGCAAACAAAAAACACACTCTGATAATATATGCATTGTATTTGAAACTGATTGGTCCACACCAGAGACGTCTCTGCTCAAACACGGGATCCCCGAGCGAGTCGTTACCGACCAGGGTAGTGAGTTCGAGGCTGAGTTCGGAATCCAGAAGGACCAAACTACAGCAAACCACCCCCAGGCAAACGGTATGGTGGAGCGTATGAACCAGACCTTAGCCAGGAAGCTCAAACGTATGGCGGCCGCCAATCAACAGGATTGAGACGAACACCTCCCCTATGCCCTGATCGCCTACGCCACCACGGTACATACATCCACTTGACAGACCCCGTTCCTAAGGATGTTTGGTCGTGAGTCTCGCCTACCGGCAGATCTGTTGTTCGGCGTTCCCCCGCCCCAACCGGAGGAAGGGAGCCAGCCCATGGAGCACCTGATGGGGACCCTGCGAGGGGCCCATGGCCGGGCCTACCAACAGGGGGAGGCCGCACATCAGCGGCAAGACCAGGGCGCTGTTGGATATATGACCCTTTTTCCAAAATTCATATTAAGAACAATTCTGCCAGAAATATTTTTTTATTACAATCAATCGCGGGGTCACTTGGAGCGCAAACAAAGGTTGTAACACCCACCCTCACCACAGCTGCCTTTCACACTCGAGGCCAAGGGCAGGAGATGAACCATAAAAGATAATAAAACCCCTCCCTCTCACCAACGGAAGAGTCAGTTATAAAAAAAACGCACACGCCCCCCCCCCAGGGAAGGAGAACACAGGCGTTTCGTTTTGGATAACTTTTTCATGTTTCTTCTAATAACGAAAATCCAAAACTTAGCGCCAAAGATTAAGTAAACATTATCGCAGTACGCATCACACTCACTCCAAGTAAAAAAAACCAGGCTAAAATCTACATTAGTTACTATTATTTCCCATTCATTATTTTAATACAAATGTCATTTATTTGTATCTTTATCCACGCGACCAAGTAAATACGAATTCCCTAGCCTCGGGATATCAGATAATAATAATAACTCGAGAACAAAAATCACGGATAGCAAGATTTGCACACACAAGCAAAGAACATCTCCCCATAAAAAAATCAAACTTCGATAGAAATACTGTGAACACGGCTATAACATACCTTGAATCACTTACAATCAAAATAACAAGTAATATTATAAGAAGTAAAGTGAGTCTTATTTTAACTTCCCAAACAGAAAACGGAAAAACTTGGAAGTTTGTGTGAGACAAAGAGTCACCTAATATACAAATCTATCAAAGAAGCATCAGTTCCTCTAGAATGGAAACATTCCTATGTCCGTCCACTTCACAAAGGGGGCCCTAAAGATGATCCAAATAACTACCGACCTATCTCAATTTTGTCCCCGTTGATGAATTTTTGAAAAATTATTTAACTACCAAATTAGCAGTTTTCTGTGCGCCAACAATCTATTACATCTAAAACAATCTGGGTTCCGAAAAAAATACAGCACCACATCTGCTGCATTAGACTCTCTGATTCACATTTACAGTAGCCTTGATAATAAGCAGTACTGCGCCTGTCTTTTACTTGACTTGTCCAAAGCTTTTGATACAGTAGACCACAACACCCTGCTTAGTAAAATAAGTTGCCTCGGTTTTTCCGAAAACACAGTAAAATAGTTTTAAAATTACCTCTTTTCTCACACCAAAACTGTATTCACAGATGGTTGGAGGTCAAACAGTGTTAAGATAACAAAAGGGGTTCCACAGGGTTCCATTCTCGGCCCCCTCTTGTTCTCTCTTTATGTCAATGACTTGGGCACTAAACTGGATTATTCCAGGGTAAATCTTTTTGCAGATGACACGGTACTGATTACTGCTGGCTGTTCTCCGGATGACGTGATTGCTAAGCTCCAGAGTGATTTCAACAAACTACAACATCAGCTAGTTGCTCTTAAACTAGTCCTAAAACCTGCCAAAACCAAGGTGCTATGCTTCTCACCAGGACTAAAGCGGGAAGTTATTTCCCCCCCATTACATTCCTTAAATAATAATCAAATAGAGCAAGTCAATATCTATAAGTATCTTGGGGTCATCCTGGATTCAAAACTGAATTTTGAAGATCACATTATTTATATTGGGAAAAAGACAAAAATTAAAATTGGTTTTCTATATCGACACAAGCACTGCTTCCCCCCTATGTTCCGTTTGGAATTGATAAAAGCTACCATACTGCCTCTACTTGATTACTGTGGCACCGTGTATAAATCAGCCCCAAGTACTGTACTGAAGAAGCTTGACTCAATGTATAACTCGGCCTTAAGATATGCATTGAACTGCCCATATAGGACTCACCACTGTGATCTCTACATTGGGTTACACTTAACATTTCTGAATGTTCGACGGCTTGTGCACCAGATCTTATTTATTCATGATGTACTTACAAAAAAATCCGCAGATTACCTGCTGGATCTCCTCTCTGTTTCAAAGAACAAATTTGACCTAGGGTCTACACTCATTTACCAGCTTCATATTCCCTATTGCCGTACATATACTGGAGGAAGGGCCTTTGCTATTGATGCCCCCAGGGTCTGGAATGCTGTTACCAATAAATTTAAACTTGATCAACTACCTATGAGATCTTCACTCAAAACTGCTCTAGAGGAGTTGTACACCCCTAGCTGCCAGTGCTATTCAGTGGCCTAAAATAAAATGTTTCGCTCCAGATGATCGCTACAAAGTATGACCTGTGTTTTGATTTAGTTTGCTGATCTTAAAGGTGCATTGAAATATGAGCATACTCCGACTGATGCTCCTGCTGTTGTGGAGTGACTCATGCAGCCAGCGTTGGCTGCAGGGTTTTGATAGCACATGTTGTTTATGCCATTTATTGTGAAAATTCCGTCAGTTCCTATGATCACTGTTTCATTGCTTTCATGGCTTTATTTAGGTGATTTCGAAAAGTGTATTAATTTAGCCATGTTTGTTTGTTGTAGTACAGAGTTAGACTGTTGTTTGACTTGCATCCCACTGGAATTTTTGCACACAGCGTTGGTGTACGGTGTTTTTCTGCAATATTTTGCTGTCTTTTCTTGGATTTTCTTTTGCACTCAGTCACTTGGTCACTTTAAGATGTTTTTTGTTCGTGTTTTTGTTTTTTATTTGTTGCGGTTGCACCCGATTCAAGAGCCGAATGGCTCACAGGGCTACACCTAATAAATGAACTTGAAATAAATGAACTTGAAGTACACACTAGCAGGGTGTGTATTCGTCAGTCGGACGCCCTTCCAGATAAAACAAGTTGAGTCAGGAATTAATGTGTACAGGTGCATAGACAATATGTCATGAAGTAACCATCGGAACGCTCCGTGTAAGGGAGGGGAAACGAGCGAGAATCACAGGGAGGCACATGATTGGCCGCGCGGGAAAAAAAGAGAACACGAGGCATTCAAGACCGAACTCTTCTTCAACATCGCCACTGCTGTCCTGCCTCCTCGAGCCGCTCGCGGCATCCGTGTGTTGCCGTCGAGTGCCGCTACGAGGCAGCAATAAGCGAGGCGTTTTCGTCATTGTGGTGCCACAGCAACGGAGCCACTCTACCAGCACTGCTGTCCCCTCGCAACCCCCCACTGGGAAACTGTGGGGATGTCACACGGTTTCTCAGTGCCAGGAGATTTGCCGACCCCCCTCCCCCCCCAGGCTGAATTGCACTGCGGCCCCGTGGATTAACTTAGAATTGTATGGCCACGGCAAGCTTACCGAGCAAAGCGCAGTGAGGACACACCGAACACAGGGGAATAGGCCCGTGGGGAGGAACAAAACGCCCAACGAGCCGACTAAAACTAAACCTCCACCGGACAGCCAACCCGGCCAGGCCGGGTGCTGCGGGGGTGGGGAGGGCGAGCGCGCAGACAATGTGTGATGGGTTCAATTTAGGCGCACACACTTCTTGGGAGGTAACACTCATTTTATTAATTAACACAACGGTTACTCAACAGTTACTCTACACATAGGGTGGTGACCACCGACCTACCCTAGCTAACACACACTCGTCTCTTAGCTACTCCAGCGTGACCCAGCCAGGTGGCTGCGGGCAGTCCGCTCACTGTAGGCCTTCTCTTCTCGGCATCTTCACGAGGCGTCTTCATTCTTCGCAGGAACAGCCTCGAACCTCGTGAAGAGGCTGCTGATATGGGGCTCTACGTGCCCGGGCCCCACCCCGGCCACGCCTCCCTTCGAGCTCCCTCTCGAAGCCCCCTTGCTGTCCACGTGCCCCCCGAGGGCCCCCTGGACCCCTGGCCCCCACTGGGATCCGGTCACGTGTCCAGCACCGGCCCTGACGTCATTCCCGCCTCCAGTCGGGATGACGTCATGTGTGTGCGTCGACCCACGTGGTAGTAACGCTCCTGGCACAGTGACGTCATACGTGTGCGTGTGTACCCAGCAATGAAACCACAATCACTACAAATGGACTAGGGCTCAGTGGAGAGCAAGAGCACGAGGAGTAGGGGAGGAGCATCGGTTGAAAATCGAAATGTAGGCGCCCGATTGGCTGGGAGGGCAACACAACTTGGCCAGGGATTTTTGAATGGGGAAGAGATAACAGGAGGGAAGAGTAAAAACGTTATGTTATAACTCTGATAATGTATGTTTTTTGTTTGTGAAGTATTGGAAATGACGGCAGGAAACTCCTTGACGAGAACACACTTCTTTGATTAAATCTTGACTTGTAACAATACAACGCGTGGCCTCTCTTCTTCACAATGCGGTCACCATACAACGGTACAACTCGTGACCTCTTCTTCTTCACCCTACGCTTCTCTTGACTCTCTGGATTCTGTGCTGCTGGCTCTCTGTGCCTCGTGTAGACTCCGCGCCTTGGCTACACTCTTCTCTCGCCTCGTGTAGACTCTGCGCCTCTGCTACACTCTCCACTCGCCTCGTGTAGACTTTGCATCTCTCTCTCTGGCTACACCGTATGCATACTCGGCTCGTGTAGACCTTCCTCTCTCTCTGGCTACACCGTATGCATACTCGGCTCGTGTAGACCGTTCTCTCTCGCTGGCTACACACTATACATCACTCAGCTCGTGTAGACCGTTCTCTCTCTCTGGCTACACACTATACATTACTCAGCTCGTGTAGACCGTTCTCTCTCGCTGGCTACACACTATACATTACTCAGCTCGTGTAGACCGTTCTCTCTCGCTGGCTACACACTTTACATTACTCAGCTCGTGTAGACCGTTCTCTCTCGCTGGCTACACACTTATACCTTACTCTCCTCTATTCTCCATTACTCTCCTCTACCCTCCATTACTCTCCTCTCCGGGCTCTATCTCTGCACCTTCGTCTTCATTCTTAGATGGTTCCACTTCTGCCCCCTGCTCCTCTGTGCATCACCTTATATACCTCTTCTTCCCGGGAGACGGAGCGGATGCGGACCTCAACGTTGGCACCGCTCCTCAGTTACCCAATCCCCACGCGCTATCCCTACGATCCGGTTCCGCTCAGCGCGTGTTTCCACTCCCCGACCAATCACACCGCGCTGCTACCCGATCACTCCCTCTGGGCGCGTCACCGGCACACAGCCAATCAGCAGCACTACCCCCACCCGCGCACTGACGCCTGCTCCTCCCCGTCAGCGCGCGTCACCACACACACACCCGTACATACGCGCTGGCACACGACATATACACCCAGCGCGTATCACCACTACATCACCCCCTCCCACATAGCTCGCAGCCGGCCCGGCTGCTAACAACAACCAACCGCGACGATAAAACGACAACCAACAAAAAACTTGTAACCCCCCGAGTGTGCCCCGTAACATAACAACAACAACAACAAGAATAACTATGTACAGATTGACAATGAACACGAAAAGTCAACAATAACACGATACGAGCAAATTCCAAAAAACGAACGCGCCCCACGTCCCTGCGACTACACGCAGTGACGAGGCGCACCAACAGCCCCGACTCCTCACGAGGCGGGTCGCGCAAAGTAGCACGACTTGGCGCGAGTCCGTCTGGCTGGTCCGTCGTATGGGGCGGGACACTGACGACCGTCCGACGGTTCCGGCTGCTCCAGACGGCGCGGAACGGGCCTGAAAGGGCCGGCCCCGCCGCGGAGATCCGGCCGCCGGTGGTCGGCAGCTGTCAGATCCGAGACACCTGGGAGCAGATCAGGCGAAAATACGCGTGGATCAGGCAGAGACATTTCCCCCTGTGGGTCGCTGGTCACGTCACACGCTCGGCCATGACGACACAAGGGGAGGCCATATGGAGGCGAGAACGGTTTCAGTCGGGAGGGGTGAACGTACCAACGGCGCTTTCCCCACTTTATCTGAACGCACTGGGGTCGTGCAACGCGCACGACCTCCACGGGTCCCCTCCACGGTCTCAACAATTTAGGCGACGTAGCCAAGGGTGCCTGAGGGCAATGCAGCCAGGCCCTGTCACCTGGTTTCCAATCGTGCCCGGACACCTTCCGTGCCCGCAACCGTTCATTAGCAATTTGGCGAGCCCGGGAATTAAGCCGTGCGGCCTCCCTCGCCTCTGTCAGCTTGTGAATATTAAACTTAATATGTTCTGCCAATTTAGAATTAGTTCGTGGAGCGGACAGGCCAAGTTGCGTTTCCATTGGCGGGTCAGCTTCCCGACCGTACATCAAATAGAATGGGGAAAACCCCGTAGCTGCATGGGGGGCCATTCTATACGCGGCAAGGACTCCCGGGACCTGCAGGTCCCAATCTACATGTGCCTCGCACACCTGCTGGCACAGCATGGAAGTCAAAGTTTTGTGGAGTCTCTCCACCATCCCGTCTGTCTGCGGGTGGTACGGGGAGGTACGCACCTTCTTGGTACCCAACAGATCGCACACCTCTTGCAACAATTTACTCGAAAAATTTTTACCTTGGTCGGTCAGCAGGCGTTCGGGAGCCCCCTTGTCCAGGACATAGCCCTGGACGAAGGCGTCGGTCACAGCCGCTGCCGACTGGTTAGCGAGAGGCCACGCCATAGGCCATCGGGTAAAGTATTCGACCCCCACTAACAAATATTTATTCCCTCTCGGCGTGACTGGGAAGGGCCCCAAAATATCGAGTGCAACGAGCTCGTTAGTACGCGAGACCTGAATAGATTGCAGCGGTGGATTAGCTGCCACGGGCGGTGGTTTACGCCTGGCGCACTCAACGCACCTCTTCAGAATATTTACCACATCACTTCCCATTCCCGGCCAGTAATAGTCACGCTGAAGCAGGGCAAGCGTCTTGTTAACTCCCAAGTGCAAGAGGCGTTCGTGTGCCGCCAAGACAACCCTCCCCCTTACAGCGGAAGGCACCACGAGTGCGTTCCGCCGGGACAACCTGTCCCATCTCAATAACATGCCCTGCTCAAGTACATAGGAGCCGGTACGCTCCTGGTCCCCCTCGGGACCCCCAACCTTGCGGCGCAATGCTAGCAGCGAGCTGTCCGCCATCTGGAGACGGCCCCATTCGCTGAGCGACAACGAGAGCAGCGAGTCCCGACCCTGAGAGGCAGTGGAATCATCCACGATCGGTGCGCCCGCTGTCGCAGCCAGTGCCCCCATCTCCCCCGCAAGCGTCGGTTTACAGCGCGCCGATCCCGACAAACACGCGCATTCATCACAAGGCAACAACCCCGACAAGCAATCGGCATTTGTGTGTCGCAACCCCTTACGGTACGTAGTCGTAAACTGATAGTCCTGGAGGACTTCCAACCAACGCGACAACTGGCCCGAGGGTTGGGCGACCCTCAATGAATACTGTAGCGCCGCGTGGTCCGTTCGGACCGTAAAGTGACGACCATAGAGATATGGCCTAAACTGCTGCACAAAAAAGACAATGGCAAGCAGCTCGCGACGGGTGACGCAGTAGCGCTGCTCCGCCGGAGACAACACCCTACTACCGTAGGCGACAACTCTTTCGACACCCCCAACGACTTGGGATAGCACCCCCCCAATGCCCGTGTTGCTAGCATCCGTGTCCAGCAAAAAGGGACTCGCAAAATCGGGATAACACAAGGGTGGGGCACCCACCAAGGCGTCCCGGAGGGAGCGAAACGCGGCCTCCTCCTCCGGTCCCCATTTGAACTTCACTCCCTTCGCCGTTAGAGCGTGCAAGGGTTTTGCAATAGTGGCGAAGTGCTCAACGAACCGCCGATAATAAGAAGCAAACCCGATGAAACTACGCACGTCGGAAACGGACGTAGGTGTCGGCCACGAACCGACACAATCCGTCTTCGCGGGATCGGTGGAGATCCCCGAAGAATCGACAATGTGACCCAAGTATCTAACCGACTTCCGAAGGAGGTGACATTTGGCCGGTTTAAATTTCAGCTTAGCCGATCGCATTCGCAAGAACACCCCTCTCAATCGCTGGAGGTGTTCTTCAAACGTTTTACTGAAAACAATGACATCGTCCATATAAATCAAGCATGTATCCCACTGCAAGCCCGACAAAACCAACTCCATAAGTCGCTGAAACGTCGCTGGAGAGGAGTGAAGTCCCATGGGTAACCGGTTAAACTGGAACAGCCCCCCTGGAGTCCGAAATGCTGTCTTAGGTTTCGACTCTTCGTCGAGCGGCAACTGCCAAAACCCCGATAACAAATCAAGAGTCGAAAAATATCGCGCACCAGACAATGCATCGAGGGACTCATCCATCCTGGGGAGCGGATACGCGTCAGCCACAGAGATCTTATTCAGGCGACGGAAATCAACGCAGAATCGCAGGGACCCGTCCTGCTTCTTAACCAGCACAATAGGCGCTCCCCACGGGCTAGAGGAGGGCGAAATAATATCGGCTTCTAGCATTTCGTTAACAGCCGACTGAACATGTTCCTTCTCCACGGGACTCAGTCGGAAGGGATTTAGCTTGACCGGCGCCGCATCGCCCGTTTCAATGTGGTGGTGCAACAAATCCGTGCACCCAATGTCATACTCATGTTTACTGAACACATCAGAGAATTCTATGAGCAACTCGCGCAGCGCACCCAACTGCGCCGCCGACAAATCGTCCGAGGCGGCGCATAGCGAATGGACCCACTCAAGGTCTTCCCTTGGCTCAACGTTCCGCGCGGGGCTCGAGCCCACCTGCGCAACCAACCCATCATCCACAGGGACCCGCGCCGCGTGAGCCAGCACGGTGCCCTGTGGAATGATAGCTGGCCGCGACCCCGCGTTCAAAACCATCACAAACGGATCCCTGTCAGCCCGCACCAAAGTGTGAGCCACCGATAAATCAAGACCCCCGACAGCCTTGTTAGAAGGACCCAAAAGCATACTTTGTTCCGAAGCCTCCCTCACCCATGGTTTCCGCAACCGGAGGGGAATCAACATCTGTGAACCCGGGGGCACATGCACGGTCTGTGTCGCCACCGCTTGTATCGTAGCGCACGCCGTCCGAATGTCAGTAGGGCTCGTCAAAAATGCAATCCGGCGACCCGATGGCAGTTCAATGCATCGTTGATCGATAAGAATTTTAATGGGCATTTTAGCCAAAAAATCAGTGCCCAAAAGACACGGAACCGCCAAAGAAGACGAAACGAAAACGGGTCCCGACAATTTGATATTTCCAATGCAAATGGACGCCCTAATCTGACCGATAATGCCCAACGATCCCCCATTAGCGGCGTAAAATGGCACATCCACTGGAAGCAGCGGACGACATTGGACTGGGAGAATATCATAAATGAGGTCCGATATAATAGTTGCCGATGCCCCCGTGTCCACTAACACCCTAATCTCGACCCCATCAATAGATCCCGTAACAACGGACGAACCCGCCGAAGCAGCCACAATTCTATGCCCCAATTCCGCCCATTCAATGTCTTCCTGGTCCCGGCCGAACCCCCCTCGCCGAACCGAATCCCCGAACCTTAACCGGCCCTCCTCCGCCGCAACGCGGCGTCCCATGTGTGCCGAATAAACAGGCCGAGCGTGTGAGGTGCCGCGACTTGCCGGGGATTGTAGAGATGACTTGGGATCTCGGTCGTCGTCCAGCCGAGCACCCATGGCGCGCTGACGCGGAGCGCGGCACCCGGACGCCACGTGGCCCCGGAGGCCGCAGTTATAGCACGTGACGAGGGTCGGAGTAGATCTTGGTTGCCCCGACTTTCGGCCCGATCGCAGAGGCGACCGAGCCCCCGGCCTCCAGTCCCCTGGTCGTCCCGTGGCGAACGCCTCCTCTCGTGGGCTGACGACTTGGGGTTCGGTGACCACCGAACCCGGAGCTGCGACGACAGCAGCGTTGCAACCAACTCCTTGTTTCCGTTGTAGGGCCTCGTGCGCTTGAATACTCGTGGCGACTCTCAAAGAAGAAATATCAATCTCGTCAGCTGTGTTGATAGGGACCCCCAGGTCCTGCGCCAACTTAAGCAGCTGCTCCAAAACCATCGCGTCTTGGCCCTCCTCGTCCATCCGAGGGAACGCAGCATCAGCAAGAGCCAGCAACGCCGTGCGATAGGCCAGCGCGGTCTCCGTGGCCGCTTTCCGTCTTGCGTAGAAATGATGGCGGCACGCCGAGGGAGGTCCGTAGACCCTGGCCAACAAACCCAGCGCATCCTTCAGCGTGGAGCGGTCCGACTTCCGTGCAGACCTGAAGGCCGCGAGCGCATCGTCGTCCAGCAGGGCAGGCAACGCCCGCAGCGCCGTAGCATCGGACCACGCTGACATCTCTTGATGCGCCAAAAACCTTCGCTGAAATTTGCCCCAGTCTCCGCCTTCCGCCTTGAAGGCTGACAACGTGGGCAGACGCTGCTGAAAAATGAAGTCATCCGCCTCGTGGTTCCTCTCCGCCTCTCCGTCGGTGTGTAAGATGGCGGCTCCAGCGGCAGACGTAAAATGGCGGACCCCCTCGCGCGCTGATGACGTCGATGCGCGCGCTTGGGAACCCACCACCACGTGGCGCTCGCCGTTCCCGCCAAAAGTAGGCCCAGGCGCAATGGCGGGAATCCCCCATTCGTTTTGGCGGGAATCTGCGGGGCGACCTTGTAAAATGTCCCCCACCGTCCCCGCTCCTCCCGACGAGCTGATCTCCGCCAAGATGGACGCGGCGGCGAGCAGCAGCTCCGCCAGTCGGGAGTGCGCCTCACGAAGCACGGCCTCGGTCCCCGGTCGCTCGGCCGGCGCCGTCGACGGATCCTGTAGCGTGGGCAAGTCCTCCTCCTCACCCCCCGCCACCAGCGGCCCCGAGTCGTCCAGGTTTTCCTCGCGGTCAATCCCGTGGGTCCTACGGGTCTTCCTTGTCTCCATGCTTGGAAGCCCGTTTCACTTCTGACGCCAGATGAAGTATTGGAAATGACGGCAGGAAACTCCTTGACGAGAACACACTTCTTTTATTAAATCTTGACTTGTAACAATACAACGCGTGGCCTCTCTTCTTCACAATGCGGTCACCATACAACGGTACAACTCGTGACCTCTTCTTCTTCACCCTACGCTTCTCTTGACTCTCTGGATTCTGTGCTGCTGGCTCTCTGTGCCTCGTGTAGACTCCGCGCCTTGGCTACACTCTTCTCTCGCCTCGTGTAGACTCTGCGCCTCTGCTACACTCTCCACTCGCCTCGTGTAGACTTTGCATCTCTCTCTCTGGCTACACCGTATGCATACTCGGCTCGTGTAGACCTTCCTCTCTCTCTGGCTACACCGTATGCATACTCGGCTCGTGTAGACCGTTCTCTCTCGCTGGCTACACACTATACATCACTCAGCTCGTGTAGACCGTTCTCTCTCTCTGGCTACACACTATACATTACTCAGCTCGTGTAGACCGTTCTCTCTCGCTGGCTACACACTATACATTACTCAGCTCGTGTAGACCGTTCTCTCTCGCTGGCTACACACTTTACATTACTCAGCTCGTGTAGACCGTTCTCTCTCGCTGGCTACACACTTATACCTTACTCTCCTCTATTCTCCATTACTCTCCTCTACCCTCCATTACTCTCCTCTCCGGGCTCTATCTCTGCACCTTCGTCTTCATTCTTAGATGGTTCCACTTCTGCCCCCTGCTCCTCTGTGCATCACCTTATATACCTCTTCTTCCCGGGAGACGGAGCGGATGCGGACCTCAACGTCGGCACCGCTCCTCAGTTACCCAATCCCCACGCGCTATCCCTACGATCCGGTTCCGCTCAGCGCGTGTTTCCACTCCCCGACCAATCACACCGCGCTGCTACCCGATCACTCCCTCTGGGCGCGTCACCGGCACACAGCCAATCAGCAGCACTACCCCCACCCGCGCACTGACGCCTGCTCCTCCCCGTCAGCGCGCGTCACCACACACACACCCGTACATACGCGCTGGCACACGACATATACACCCAGCGCGTATCACCACTACATTTGCATTACGACTGCAGGTATTGTGGTCTATGCAAGCATGACTCCTTGTAAAAAAAGGTGTCAGTTTTGTTGCCAGATAGAAGGGTAAGAAAACAATTATCATATTTTTTACTGGCAAATGAGGTTCCAATAACGTTAGGGCAGTCTCCCCCAGGCAGCCAGCGACCCAGTCGGACTCCCAGCCGCTCGGGCGTCCGAGAGATGCTGGCGAGCTTCAACTCGAACCACGTCCCTCCGACTCCCATCGCGTCCGTGGGATGCCGTGAGTACGTCCGAGGGGTGAGGAATAGAGCGAGGGCCCCGCGAGGGTGTGGATAGAGACAGGTGGGACGCTGGTTTTTCTTCGGGCGAGTCAGTAATAAACGCACGATTTTCTGTGTGTGTGGAGAGAGCGTGGGGGTGGTGCGAGTAGGTGTGAAACGTGCGGGTAATCAGTCCCAAAACGATCGTTGACGTTCACGTGCGTATTTACCTAGCGCGTGTTGCGCAGTGGGATTACGTAGCGACGTCTTCGCCTTCCATAAAATCCACTACACTAATGTGGGAGTACAGCGTGAGATAGAGGTGGATCTGAAGGCGAGGGGGGAGAGAGAGAGGGGGGTAGAGATAGGGTGAGAGAGGGGGGTACAAGTAGTGCGTCAGACAATGGGGGAGGGAGGGGTAGAGATAGGGGGAGAGAGGGGGTTAGGGATGGGGGGTGCATTGCACCTCGCTCCACCCATCCACATTGCTGACGGTGGAGGTGGACAAGAAAACACAAGTCATGGCCTAAAGTGGTTCATGACATCTTTCCAATGATTGCTGAGTTTAAAACCGCCCTCTTGGTTGAAATTGTGTCTGTGTCTGTATATACGGATAGCTTCATGAACGAATCTTTGTTGATAGCCAGTAGGCTTGCAAAGTACCATCGTCTTAGATAAATCAATTTCGTGTGAACCAGCCGCATTAAAGTAATGATCAGCCACGGCCGAGGTATTGGTCCTGCCGTGTTTCAAATCTGCCTTATATTCATGAACACGTTCCGAGACATGTCGTTTACAAAAACGGACACATTTATACAAGGCATCATGTTTGCAATAACCACAACACAAGCAGCCAAAATGCAAACCAAAAGAAACAACTCTGATGATGATAATGATATGCACTGCCCTTGAAGTTGATTGGTCCACACCCGAGACAGCTTTTCTTAGAGCCTAGTCTCCATTGGTGTTGGACCAGATGACGCTAAAAGGCGTACAACTCAAAGACAGCGCTATATCAGAGTATTGAGAGCTCGGGGTAAGCATTTACACTATGAGACCTCCTTTACCAGTTGCAAAATATAGTATATATATCATCATCAGAGTTGTTTCTTTTTGTTTGCATTTTGACTGCTTGTGTTGTGGTTATTGCAAACATGATGCCTTGTAGAAAGGTGTCAGTTTTTGTACCAGTTGAAAGGGTAAAAACCTATTACTACATGTCGTTAAGTTTCCCCAATGTAACTACTGCCGCAGACACAGCTTAGTTTGTAGACGCCGGGGTATTTCATGTCGGGGATTTTGTCCTTCACGGATGGGATCAGATCACGAATTTTATGCACTATGCTAAATCGGACCTGGATCTTGTGTTTGTTCAATATTTTGTAGATCGTTTTGGTTATCCCTGCTGTGTATGGCAAGGTGATGGTTTGATTGGATCCTCAGATGGCTCCTTCCTCACGGTTGGGGTGATGGCTTTGCGGATTGTGTAGTCAGAATATCCATTCACCTTGAGAGCCTGGCGTGCGTGTTTGAGTTCACTGGTCAGGTGTTCATGGTTGAAGATACATTGAGCTCTATGGTGTAGAGTTTTGATGAGGGAATTCATCTGCGATAGATGGTGGTGGGAGTCTGGTTTTAGGTAGGTATCAGTATGGGTTGCTTTCCTGTAGACAGAATTGCTCATTGAGCCATCTGGTCTCTTTTTGATTAGGACATCCAAGAAAGCAAGCTTGCCAAAACTTTTCAACCTCCTAGGTGAATTTGATGGCAGGGTGTATGGAATTGATGTGGTTGAGGAATTGGCTCAGAGCCGGTCTGCCATGTGGCCAGATGACGAACGTGTCATCTAAATATCTCTTCCACAAAGACGGGCATAGAGTGGATGCCTGGATGGCGTCTGTCTCAAAACTTTTCCATGAAAACATTGGCTACAACCGGAGATAGGAGAGAACCCATTGGGGTGCCTTCAACTTGTTTGTAGAATGTTCCATTCCAAGTGAAGTATGTATTGCTGAGGCAGTGTCTCACCAGGGCCAGTACAACAGCATTCAATCCTTTGTTGGACCAAATCTTCAATGATTGCAATGGTGTCAGGCACAGAAACGTTGGTGAACAAAGAAACTACATCAGAACTAACGAGCAAATCACCTGGGGACAGTGAGATGTCCTTAATTGACGACTAGCTTCATTAGACTTCATTTGCAAGTACCAAAATATAATAATAGGGGGTTTTCCCTTTTTTCTGCCAACAAAACTGAAACCGTTTTACGAGGAATCATGTGTGCATTAACCACAATACTTGAGGTAAAAATGCAAACAAAAAACACACTCTGATAATATATGCATTGTATTTGAAACTGATTGGTCCACACCAGAGACGTCTCTGCTCAAACACGGGATCCCCGAGCGAGTCGTTACCGACCAGGGTAGTGAGTTCGAGGCTGAGTTCGGAATCCAGAAGGACCAAACTACAGCAAACCACCCCCAGGCAAACGGTATGGTGGAGCGTATGAACCAGACCTTAGCCAGGAAGCTCAAACGTATGGCGGCCGCCAATCAACAGGATTGAGACGAACACCTCCCCTATGCCCTGATCGCCTACGCCACCACGGTACATACATCCACTTGACAGACCCCGTTCCTAAGGATGTTTGGTCGTGAGTCTCGCCTACCGGCAGATCTGTTGTTCGGCGTTCCCCCGCCCCAACCGGAGGAAGGGAGCCAGCCCATGGAGCACCTGATGGGGACCCTGCGAGGGGCCCATGGCCGGGCCTACCAACAGGGGGAGGCCGCACATCAGCGGCAAGACCAGGGCGCTGTTGGATATATGACCCTTTTTCCAAAATTCATATTAAGAACAATTCTGCCAGAAATATTTTTTTATTACAATCAATCGCGGGGTCACTTGGAGCGCAAACAAAGGTTGTAACACCCACCCTCACCACAGCTGCCTTTCACACTCGAGGCCAAGGGCAGGAGATGAACCATAAAAGATAATAAAACCCCTCCCTCTCACCAACGGAAGAGTCAGTTATAAAAAAAAACGCACACGCCCCCCCCCCCAGGGAAGGAGAACACAGGCGTTTCGTTTTGGATAACTTTTTCATGTTTCTTCTAATAACGAAAATCCAAAACTTAGCGCCAAAGATTAAGTAAACATTATCGCAGTACGCATCACACTCACTCCAAGTAAAAAAAACCAGGCTAAAATCTACATTAGTTACTATTATTTCCCATTCATTATTTTAATACAAATGTCATTTATTTGTATCTTTATCCACGCGACCAAGTAAATACGAATTCCCTAGCCTCGGGATATCAGATAATAATAATAACTCGAGAACAAAAATCACGGATAGCAAGATTTGCACACACAAGCAAAGAACATCTCCCCATAAAAAAATCAAACTTCGATAGAAATACTGTGAACACGGCTATAACATACCTTGAATCACTTACAATCAAAATAACAAGTAATATTATAAGAAGTAAAGTGAGTCTTATTTTAACTTCCCAAACAGAAAACGGAAAAACTTGGAAGTTTGTGTGAGACAAAGAGTCACCTAATATACAAATCTATCAAAGAAGCATCAGTTCCTCTAGAATGGAAACATTCCTATGTCCGTCCACTTCACAAAGGGGGCCCTAAAGATGATCCAAATAACTACCGACCTATCTCAATTTTGTCCCCGTTGATGAATTTTTGAAAAATTATTTAACTACCAAATTAGCAGTTTTCTGTGCGCCAACAATCTATTACATCTAAAACAATCTGGGTTCCGAAAAAAATACAGCACCACATCTGCTGCATTAGACTCTCTGATTCACATTTACAGTAGCCTTGATAATAAGCAGTACTGCGCCTGTCTTTTACTTGACTTGTCCAAAGCTTTTGATACAGTAGACCACAACACCCTGCTTAGTAAAATAAGTTGCCTCGGTTTTTCCGAAAACACAGTAAAATAGTTTTAAAATTACCTCTTTTCTCACACCAAAACTGTATTCACAGATGGTTGGAGGTCAAACAGTGTTAAGATAACAAAAGGGGTTCCACAGGGTTCCATTCTCGGCCCCCTCTTGTTCTCTCTTTATGTCAATGACTTGGGCACTAAACTGGATTATTCCAGGGTAAATCTTTTTGCAGATGACACGGTACTGATTACTGCTGGCTGTTCTCCGGATGACGTGATTGCTAAGCTCCAGAGTGATTTCAACAAACTACAACATCAGCTAGTTGCTCTTAAACTAGTCCTAAAACCTGCCAAAACCAAGGTGCTATGCTTCTCACCAGGACTAAAGCGGGAAGTTATTTCCCCCCCATTACATTCCTTAAATAATAATCAAATAGAGCAAGTCAATATCTATAAGTATCTTGGGGTCATCCTGGATTCAAAACTGAATTTTGAAGATCACATTATTTATATTGGGAAAAAGACAAAAATTAAAATTGGTTTTCTATATCGACACAAGCACTGCTTCCCCCCTATGTTCCGTTTGGAATTGATAAAAGCTACCATACTGCCTCTACTTGATTACTGTGGCACCGTGTATAAATCAGCCCCAAGTACTGTACTGAAGAAGCTTGACTCAATGTATAACTCGGCCTTAAGATATGCATTGAACTGCCCATATAGGACTCACCACTGTGATCTCTACATTGGGTTACACTTAACATTTCTGAATGTTCGACGGCTTGTGCACCAGATCTTATTTATTCATGATGTACTTACAAAAAAATCCGCAGATTACCTGCTGGATCTCCTCTCTGTTTCAAAGAACAAATTTGACCTAGGGTCTACACTCATTTACCAGCTTCATATTCCCTATTGCCGTACATATACTGGAGGAAGGGCCTTTGCTATTGATGCCCCCAGGGTCTGGAATGCTGTTACCAATAAATTTAAACTTGATCAACTACCTATGAGATCTTCACTCAAAACTGCTCTAGAGGAGTTGTACACCCCTAGCTGCCAGTGCTATTCAGTGGCCTAAAATAAAATGTTTCGCTCCAGATGATCGCTACAAAGTATGACCTGTGTTTTGATTTAGTTTGCTGATCTTAAAGGTGCATTGAAATATGAGCATACTCCGACTGATGCTCCTGCTGTTGTGGAGTGACTCATGCAGCCAGCGTTGGCTGCAGGGTTTTGATAGCACATGTTGTTTATGCCATTTATTGTGAAAATTCCGTCAGTTCCTATGATCACTGTTTCATTGCTTTCATGGCTTTATTTAGGTGATTTCGAAAAGTGTATTAATTTAGCCATGTTTGTTTGTTGTAGTACAGAGTTAGACTGTTGTTTGACTTGCATCCCACTGGAATTTTTGCACACAGCGTTGGTGTACGGTGTTTTTCTGCAATATTTTGCTGTCTTTTCTTGGATTTTCTTTTGCACTCAGTCACTTGGTCACTTTAAGATGTTTTTTGTTCGTGTTTTTGTTTTTTATTTGTTGCGGTTGCACCTGATTCAAGAGCCGAATGGCTCACAGGGCTACACCTAATAAATGAACTTGAAATAAATGAACTTGAAGTACACACTAGCAGGGTGTGTATTCGTCAGTCGGACGCCCTTCCAGATAAAACAAGTTGAGTCAGGAATTAATGTGTACAGGTGCATAGACAATATGTCATGAAGTAACCATCGGAACGCTCCGTGTAAGGGAGGGGAAACGAGCGAGAATCACAGGGAGGCACATGATTGGCCGCGCGGGAAAAAAAGAGAACACGAGGCATTCAAGACCGAACTCTTCTTCAACATCGCCACTGCTGTCCTGCCTCCTCGAGCCGCTCGCGGCATCCGTGTGTTGCCGTCGAGTGCCGCTACGAGGCAGCAATAAGCGAGGCGTTTTCGTCATTGTGGTGCCACAGCAACGGAGCCACTCTACCAGCACTGCTGTCCCCTCGCAACCCCCCACTGGGAAACTGTGGGGATGTCACACGGTTTCTCAGTGCCAGGAGATTTGCCGACCCCCCTCCCCCCCCAGACTGAATTGCACTGCGGCCCCGTGGATTAACTTAGAATTGTATGGCCACGGCAAGCTTACCGAGCAAAGCGCAGTGAGGACACACCGAACACAGGGGAATAGGCCCGTGGGGAGGAACAAAACGCCCAACGAGCCGACTAAAACTAAACCTCCACCGGACAGCCAACCCGGCCAGGCCGGGTGCTGCGGGGGTGGGGAGGGCGAGCGCGCAGACAATGTGTAATGGGTTCAATTTAGGCGCACACACTTCTTGGGAGGTAACACTCATTTTATTAATTAACACAACGGTTACTCAACAGTTACTCTACACATAGGGTGGTGACCACCGACCTACCCTAGCTAACACACACTCGTCTCTTAGCTACTCCAGCGTGACCCAGCCAGGTGGCTGCGGGCAGTCCGCTCACTGTAGGCCTTCTCTTCTCGGCATCTTCACGAGGCGTCTTCATTCTTCGCAGGAACAGCCTCGAACCTCGTGAAGAGGCTGCTGATATGGGGCTCTACGTGCCCGGGCCCCACCCCGGCCACGCCTCCCTTCGAGCTCCCTCTCGAAGCCCCCTTGCTGTCCACGTGCCCCCCGAGGGCCCCCTGGACCCCTGGCCCCCACTGGGATCCGGTCACGTGTCCAGCACCGGCCCTGACGTCATTCCCGCCTCCAGTCGGGATGACGTCATGTGTGTGCGTCGACCCACGTGGTAGTAACGCTCCTAGCACAGTGACGTCCTACGTGTGCGTGTGTACCCAGCAATGAAACCACAATCACTACAAATGGACTAGGGCTCAGTGGAGAGCAAGAGCACGAGGAGTAGGGGAGGAGCATCGGTTGAAAATCGAAATGTAGGCGCCCGATTGGCTGGGAGGGCAACACAACTTGGCCAGGGATTTTTGAATGGGGAAGAGCTAACAGGAGGGAAGAGTAAAAACGTTATGTTATAACTCTGATAATGTATGTTTTTTGTTTGCATTACGACTGCAGGTATTGTGGTCTATGCAAGCATGACTCCTTGTAAAAAAAGGTGTCAGTTTTGTTGCCAGATAGAAGGGTAAAAAAACAATTATCATATCTTTTACTGGTAAATGAGGTTCCAATATCGTTAGGGCAGTCTCCCCCAGGCAGCCAGCGACCCAGTCGGACTCCCAGCCGCTCGGGCGTCCGAGAGATGCTGGCGAGCTTCAACTCGAACCACGTCCCTCCGACTCCCATCGCGTCCGTGGGATGTCGTGAGTACGTCCGAGGGGTGAGGAATAGAGCGAGGGCCCCGCGAGGGTGTGGATAGAGACAGGTGGGACGCTGGTTTTTCTTCGGGCGAGTCAGTAATAAACGCACGATTTTCTGTGTGTGTGGAGAGAGCGTGGGGGTGGTGCGAGTACGTGTGAAACGTGCGGGTAATCAGTCCCAAAACGATCGTTGACGTTCACGTGCGTATTTACCTAGCGCGTGTTGCGCAGTGGGATTACGTAGCGACGATTGCCTTAAGGGGGTCGGTGGCCGCGTGCTTGAGCTTGCGATTGTGTTTGCACGGGGGATTAGCGCGCGAATATCCTCATCGATACGATCACCTGTGCCCGTGTGCTTGCGCTCGCCCGTACGCGTGACGATGAGCGTGTATTCAATCACAAACGATCGCTCGCGCTCGCCGCGCGTGTCTGCACGGCGGATTAACGCGTGAATATTACCATCTACACGATCGTCATTATGCCCGGTGCGTGCGCTTTCATGCGAGTGAGGCTCCGCTATTTCTTTAGCGCGAGCCACAGGGAGCCACACGAGCAGGCACGTGCCTGCACGCCGCCACTGCAGCGTGAGTGGTGGGTTATTCATACGGCTATTCTTTTGGCGCGAGGCGTGGTGAGCAGCATACACCTGTACAGGTACACGCATGCAAGTAGCCACCTCGGGATTACTGGTGGTTTTCGTGGGGAGTGTGTGGGATGACCCGAGGCGGTGGGGAGCCAGCCACTAGCCATGTCCCGCAGGGAGGACGCTGGTTCAGGGGGGCCGATCACTCGATCGGCAGCAGCCTGGCGGGGAGGAGAGGAGGAGGGGAGCATCAGCCCCAGCATATTGCGATGCCGGCGAGTGCCGCTACGAGGCAGCAATAGGGCAGGCGTTTTCGTCATCCTCGCTCCGACTCTCACAGCGTCCGTGCGACGTCGCGCGGTACGTGGTTGGGCGTGCGAGTATTTGGGGACTCGGGTAGCAGTCGGCGAGGCTCCGCTTGGAGAATATTCCCTCCGGGCAGTGCGGGGTTTGCGCCGTGAACAGACGTTAGCACAGAGCATCGGTGCGGTGTCTGTGGTTTGTGTGTGGAGCGGCTGAGTGGGGGGACGCGCTGCTAGAGGGCAGAGCTGCAGCACGAGCGCTCGTTGATAGAATCGCCTGCAGGGGCGTTCGCGCCGCCGCATTCGCACGAGTGGTGGTGGTGTACGCGGCATGAGGAGTAACCCCGTGCGGCGGTGAGCCGGTGCTGTAGCCAAGTCCCTCAGAGAGGGCGCCGGCGTGGGGGGGCCGATCACCCGGTCGGAGAGGGCGCCGGCAGGAGCCGATCGACGCGGTGGAGGGAGTGGAGGGGGCGGACGTCGCGCCCCATCTGCCCGGCGAGGGCAGTGGGGTGGACCTTGGCACCCACATACATATGTAGTAGGTTCCAGGAGACTTGGACGACGTAGTTGGAGGCACACTTATTTATTAAGCACAAAGTACATAACAGGCCGAGATGTACAACACTCGAAGGGGTATCGGCCCCTTCACCCGTCTAACAGGGAGATCAACACTCTATGTCACAGCTAGCCTACTCCTAGGTCCTCCACTACAGGGCTAGGGGAGGCTAGCTAACCCAGCTCTGGTTAAGCTGGGATTACGGCACCCTGAGTTCCCAGACCGGATCTTACAAGAGCACCGGCTCTGGGCTCTTGGGGCCACGCCACTGGCTTGCCCTGGTCGGTCCTGAGAAGGACAGCGATCCAGGGGAGTCCCAGGGCCTATCTAGCCGGTCTTCTTGCTTCACTGTTTAAGGCTGAACACTGAACCCCGAGCCCTCCGGCTCACCGCCTTATATAGCAACTCCCCCACCGAGGGGTGGGGCCGGGGGGGATCCCAGCTCCGTGTCAGCCCCCCAGGCTCAACGGTGCGGACGTGGATGTAAGCACCTCTCGGCGTACGGGCATAACCACGCCCAGTGTGTTTGTTTGCCCTCCGTAACACCTCTACACAAAGGCAAAGACAAAGATCCCCCATATAGCCTTAACAGACTGTAGGGGCAAGTGCTGCTAGCGAGCGCCTATGAAGGCCGGCACGGCCTACGAGGGAGTGGGTGGCCAACACCACGCCCGGCCGCCTTTGTCTCCCTAGCGGCGATGTTAACACAAGGTACTTTTTTAGGCTGAGTCGACCTAGGGGAGGCCCAGAACCGGTTCAGATAATCGACACTGGTGTTTGCCGTGAGCGGGAATCGAACCCGGCTCGCCAAGTTCGTAGTGCAGCGTGTTAACCGCTACACGACCGCTCCCCACATACACACACAGGTACAGATGTAGTGGTGGTATTGACGTGCGCCGACTGTGACAGTGATGGATCACGGGGCGGCGCGGGGTGCGGGGTTGGGCACGCGTTGTGGGCGTGGTGTGGACGCGCGCGCCGGGAGTGACAGATGACGAGGCGGCGCGGAGTGAGTGGTGAGGCACGATGAGATGTGGGAAAAGAGGATCGTAGCCAGCGCCCGGCGATTGGTCGAATAAGTGGGTGCTCGCAGCGACGTCCGCAGGTGGGGTATAAAGGGGGACGCGCGAGAGCACTCGGGGAGAGTTACCCAGTTGAAGACCCGAAGACGGAGCTGAAGACCTAGTGAAGCCGAGTAGCTCAGTGGCGTTAGTCGCCGAGTAGCTAAGTGGATGTTGGTCATCCGAGTAGCTCAGTGGCGTTAGTCGCCGAGTAGCTAAGTGGATGTTGGTCATCCGAGTAGCTCAGTGGGCGTTAGTCGCCAAGTAGCTAAGTGGGTGTTTGTCACCCGAGTACTAAGTGGATGTTGGTCATCCGAGTAGCTCAGTGGCGTTAGTCGCCAAGTAGCTAAGAGGATGTTGGTCATCCGAGTAGCTCAGTGGGCGTTAGTCGCCAAGTAGCTAAGTGGGTGTTTGTCACCCGAGTACTAAGTGGATGTTGGTCATCCGAGTAACTCAGTGGGCGTTAGTCGCCAAGTAGCTAAGTGGGTGTTTGTCACCCGAGTACTAGGTGGATGTTGGTCATCCGAGTAACTCAGTGGGCGTTAGTCGCCAAGTAGCTAAGTGGGTGTTTGTCACCCGAGATACAAAGTAGGTGTTAGTCACCTGTAACCAAGTTTGATAAAATAAAGAGTGTGTTACCCGTGAAGTCGTCTCCCGTGGAGTTACTACATTACAACTGGCGTCAGAAGTAAACCTGTCTTCAAGAAGTATGGACACAAGGAAGACTACCCGTACCCACGAGCGAGGTCGGGATGACGACGGCGTACCGGGGACACCGACCTCGGGAGTAGAGGACGAGGAGTTGCCGCCGATGCAGCACTTCGCGGTGATGGCCGACGCTCCGCTTGCCTCCGACACCGGCCTCCAGGACGCGCACGCCCGCTTGGCGGAGTTGCTACTCGCCGCCGCCGCTGTCTTGGCCGACATCTCCGTTCCGGCGAGCGGAAAAACGGCTGCGGGGGTCGTGGAGGAAGCGACGGTGGAGGATTCCCGCCAAAGGGCGCTTCGCGCCAAAAGCCTGGAAGTTGCCGCCGTTTTTGGGGGGCCGCCACCGATTGGCGGGAAAGACGGACGCCACGTGGCCGGACACCTCCGCGCAGCGCAGCCCACGTCATCGGCGCGCGCCGGAGCCCTCCATTTTGCGCCTGACAACCGAGCCGACATTTTACACAACTCCAGCGGAGCGCGGGAAAATCTCTCCGACGTCGACGACGATCGGGTCCTCCAGCAAAGATTGCCCGCGCTGTCGGCGTTCAAGGCGGATGGGGGCGACTGGGGAGCCTTCCAACGAAGGTTCCTCGCTCATCAGGAGATGTCGGGGTGGTCCGACACCACTGCCCTGCGTGCGTTGCCAGCGATGCTTGACGACGACGCGCTTGCAGCCTTCACATCTGCTGCAAGGTCGTCCCGCTCTACGCTCCAGGCCGCACTACACCTGATGGCGAAGGTGTTCGGGCCGCCCTCCACGTGCCGCCACCAGTTCTACGATCGGCGGAAGGTGGCTGGGGAAACGACGCTAGCCTACCGCACGGCACTGCTCGCCTTGGCGGACGCGGCTTTTCCCCGCATGGATAAGGAGGGGAAGGACGCCATGGTGACGGAGCAGCTGCTGGTGTTGGCCCACGAGTTGGGGGTCCCCATCAACGTGGCAGACGAGATGGAGATCTGCTCCCTGGCGATCGCCACGAGCATTCACGCGTACGAGGTCCTCAAACGCAAGCCGGGGGTCGTCTGCAAATGGCCGGGGAATGCGGCACTGGCCGCCACGATCCCCGAACCTCAGCCAGCTGCGGTGCAGGAGCGGGGCTTCGCTGCATCGTGTCCGGGGGAGTGGAGAACGGGAGGTCGTTCGCCCACACGTTCGCCCCGCAAGCTGGAGCAACCGAAACCTACGACGTCCGTCGTCTGCTACAACTGCGGCCTTCGGGGTCACGTCGCAGCCGGGTGCCGGGCCCCGCGTCCGCGCGCCGCAGGACCACGTCGGGACGACGACCAGGGCCACAAGTCATCCCAACAAAACCCGGCAAGTCGCGGCACCTCACACGTTCGGTCCACAAACACGGCACATTCGGGTCGCCGCTTCGCGGTGGGGGGTTCGCGGCTGGGTGCCGGGGGTTCAATTCGGCGAGGGGGGTCCGTACGCGGCCCGCAAGCAGTCGAGTGGTCCGAATTGGCCCACAGGATCGTGGCTGCGTCAGCCGGGTCGTCCGTGGTAACGGGGTTCATTGACGGGGTTGAGGTCCGGGTGCTTGTTGACACGGGTGCGTCGGCCACCATCATCTCGGACCTTATTTATAACATTCTTCCCGTCCAAAGTAGACCCCTTCTGCCGGTAGACGTGCCATTTTATGCGGCGAATGGGGGATCCCTGGGGATCATCGGCCAGATTCGGGCGACTATTTGCATTGGGGACATTAAATTAGCGGGCCCTATTTTTGTATCATCATCGCTGGCCGTTCCCTGTTTGCTAGGTACGGACTTTTTGTCAAAAATGCCCATCAAAATTCTTATTGATCAGGCCTGCATAGAGCTTCCGTCAGGTCGGCGGGTTGCCTTCTTGTCGAGCCCTATCAAAGTGCGCACGGTTTGTGCGACGGTGCAGGTGCTGGCGACTCACACTGTACGGGTACCCCCGGGATCGCAAATGTTAGTACCCCTTCGGTTCAGGAAGCCACTCGAGGTGGGTGCGGAGGCACAGGGGGTGCTGTTGGGGCCGTCAAACAGAGCCAGTAAGGGCCTCGACTTAGCGGTTGCTCAAACCATGGTGAGAGGGGACAGTGAGCCGTTCGTAATGGTCCTGAATACGGGGTCGCGGCCGGCCGTAATTGCGCAGGGAACGGTGCTGGCTCACGCCGCGCCGCTGCCCGTTGAGGAACGGCTCGTGGCTCAAGCAGATTTTACTGTCGAGTCGCATCCTCAAAGTGATGAGGGGACTGAGTGGTTGGACTCGCTGTGTGCGGGTTCTGCTAACTTGTCCGGGGTGCAATTGGGAGCATTGAGGGGTTTGCTCATCGAGTTTGCTGACGTGTTCAGCAAACATAAGTACGATATCGGCTGCACTGACCTGTTGCGCCACCACATAGCTACAGGGGACGCGGCCCCTATTCGTCAGAATCCTTTCCGGCTTAGCCCGGCCGAGAAGGAACATGTGCAATCGGCGGTTAATGATATGTTGGCGGCCGATATCATTTCGCCCTCTTCTAGTCCGTGGGGTGCTCCTATTGTCCTAGTAAAGAAACAGGACGGGTCCTTGCGGTTTTGTGTCGATTTCCGCCGCTTAAACAAAATCTCGATGGCGGATGCGTATCCGCTCCCCAGGATGGATGAGTCGCTGGATGCCTTGGCGGGAGCGCAGTTTTTTTCCACACTCGATCTGCTTTCTGGATTTTGGCAATTGCCACTCGATAACGAGTCTAAACCTAAAACTGCTTTCCGGACACCTGGGGGCCTTTTTGAATTCAACCGTTTGCCCATGGGCTTACATTCCGCTCCCGCCACGTTCCAGAGACTCATGGAATTGGTTTTGTCGGGCCTCCAATGGGATACCTGTTTGATTTATCTTGACGATATTATCGTCTTTAGTCGGACTTTCGAGGAGCACCTCCAGCGACTGAGAGCGGTGTTCCTCAGGATGCGTTCCGCTAAGCTAAAATTTAAACCGGCTAAATGTTTTCTGCTTCGGGAATCGGTCAGGTATTTGGGCCATATCGTGAGTCGTTCAGGGATCTCGACGGACCCTGCTAAGACGCATTGCGTCAGCTCATGGCCAACGCCAACCTCGGTCACGGAGGTTCGTAGTTTCATTGGTTTTGCCTCCTATTACCGTCGTTTTGTCAAGCAATTTGCCACCATAGCCAAGCCCCTGCACGCTTTGACGGCTAAGGGTGTGAGGTTTCACTGGGGGGCAGAGGAGGAGGATGCGTTCTGCTCCCTCCGTGACGCTTTGGTGCAGGCTCCCCCCTTGTGTTACCCCGATTTCACACAACCGTTTTTGCTTGACACGGACGCCAGCAATACGGGTATCGGGGGGGTGCTCTCACAGCTGGTCGGGGGGGTTGAACGGGTGGTCGCCTACGGTAGTAGGGTTCTTTCCCCCGCAGAACAACGCTATTGCGTAACTCGTCGTGAATTGTTAGCTATTGTGTTTTTTACACAGCAATTCAGGCCGTATCTTTACGGCCGTCATTTTACGGTCCGGACGGACCATGCGGCTCTACAATACGCTATGCGCGTGGCGCAGCCATCGGGCCAATTGTCCCGATGGTTGGAGGTCCTTCAAGACTACCAATTCACGACGATTTACCGAAAAGGGTTGCGGCACTCAAACGCGGACGCCTTGTCGCGGTTGCCGCCGTGCACGGACTGCACATGTTTGTTGGGATCAGCGCGGTGCAAACCCCCGGTCGCCGGCACCCCGGGAGTTGCGCTCGCCGCCACTGACACCCCGGGAGAGGACGCCCCCACGGGGAGGGATTCGCTGTTGTCGTTGCCCCTTATTGAGTGGGGCCGCCTCCAGATGTCCGACAGCTCCCTACTTACGCTGCGTCGGAAAGTTGGCGCTCCCGAACAAGGGGAGGCGCGGGTCGGTTCCTGGGTGTGCAGACAGGGCCTGTTGATGAGGTGGGACAACATGTCCCGGCGTCACGTGCTCGTGGTGCCTGTTGCTATGCGGGGTAGGATTGTTCTGGCAGCTCATGAACGGCTCATGCATCTGGGTTTTCACAAAACGCTCGCCCTAATCCAGCGAGACTATTATTGGCCGGGGATGGGTAACGACGTGGCGAATATTCTTAAGGGATGCGTAGAGTGCGCCAAGAGGAAACCGCCACCATTGGCGGCTAATCCACCGCTGCAATCCATTCAGGTTTCGCGTATAAACGAATTGGTAGCGTTGGACATCTTGGGGCCCTTTCCGGTTACACCAAGGGGAAATAGGTTCCTGCTGGTTGGCGTGGAATACTTCACCCGATGGCCTATGGCATGGCCGCTCGCCAACCAGTCGGCTGCGGCGGTGGCGGACGCCTTTGTCCAGGGTTATGTGTTGGACAAGGGCGCCCCCGAACGCTTGCTGACGGATCAAGGGAAGAATTTTTCGAGCGTTTTGTTGCGCGAGGTGTGCGACCTGTTGGGTACAAAGAAAGTGCGTACTTCCCCCTACCACCCGCAGACTGACGGGATGGTTGAGCATCTGAACAGAACGATTACGTCTATGTTGTGCCAACAGGTCTGCGACGATCAGGTTGATTGGGACTTACAGGTGCCGGGGGTACTCGCGGCCTATCGAATGGCCCCTCATGCGGCGACAGGGTTTTCCCCATTTTTTCTTATGTATGGGCGGGAGGCCGATCCGGCCATGGACGTCCAACTGGGGATTTCCCAGCCACGTGCAAAATCTAAATTGGCAGACCACATCAAATTTAATATCGCCAAATTGACTGAAGCGCGGGAGGGGGCAAGGTTGAATTCGCGGTCGCGGCAAATTGCAAACGAGAAATTGCATGAGCGGAGGGTGCATACGCATGATTGGAAACCAGGCGATAAGGCCTGGCTGCATTGTCCACATGCACCGTTGGCTACGTCCCCCAAGTTGTTGAGACCTTGGAGGGGACCGGTGGAAATTGTGCGGGTTGCACGGCCCCAGAGTATACAGATTAAATGGGGGAAACGCCGTTGGTATGTGCACCCCTCCCGACTGAAGCCCTATGCGGCACCGTGTGACCCCGTTCTGTGCCGTGACGACCGGGCGTGTGATGTGACCGTCGACTCGGGGAGGGAGGTGTCGCAGGCTGATCCTCACGTGTCTCCACCTGACCCACCCCCAGGTGCCTCGGGCTTGACGGCTGCTGACCATCGAGAGCCTGAACCCCGGGGCACGCACGAGTCCTCGATGCCTGGCCGATGTCTTCCTGAACCGCCGGCACCACCGGACGTTCAACCGCGTCTGGTGCCGTACGACGGACCGGCAAGGCGGACTCGGGCTAGGTCTCAACAATTTTCATGAGGACGGTTTTTTTTTGTGCTCTACACCGAGCTCGCCCGGTGTTCCCCTCTGCCGGGATAATGTCCCGTTGTAGGGACGCTCGGAAGAAAAGGGGACACTGCACGAGTCGAAAGAAAAAAAAAAATTTTCCATTTATTTTTTTTGTATACACATTGCTATTGTCACTCGCCGGTTTGTATATATTGTTCTATTGTCGCGGTGGCATTGGTTGAGGGTTGCGGATGGTGGTGTTCGCGTCATGTTGTGTTGTTAGCTTAGTTGTTGTTCGTGTTGTTGTGTTGTGTTACGGGGCACACAGGGAGGGTTTGTAATTTTTGTAGCAGCCGGGGCGGCTGCGAGCTATGTGGTAGGGGGTGATGTAGTGGTGGTATTGACGTGCGCCGACTGTGACAGTGATGGATCACGGGGCGGCGCGGGGTGCGGGGTTGGGCACGCGTTGTGGGCGTGGTGTGGACGCGCGCGCCGGGAGTGACAGATGACGAGGCGGCGCGGAGTGAGTGGTGAGGCACGATGAGATGGGGGAAAAGAGGATCGTAGCCAGCGCCCGGCGATTGGTCGAATAAGTGGGTGCTCGCAGCGACGTCCGCAGGTGGGGTATAAAGGGGGACGCGCGAGAGCACTCGGGGAGAGTTACCCAGTTGAAGACCCGAAGACGGAGCTGAAGACCTAGTGAAGCCGAGTAGCTCAGTGGCGTTAGTCGCCGAGTAGCTAAGTGGATGTTGGTCATCCGAGTAGCTCAGTGGCGTTAGTCGCCGAGTAGCTAAGTGGATGTTGGTCATCCGAGTAGCTCAGTGGGCGTTAGTCGCCAAGTAGCTAAGTGGGTGTTTGTCACCCGAGTACTAAGTGGATGTTGGTCATCCGAGTAGCTCAGTGGCGTTAGTCGCCAAGTAGCTAAGAGTATGTTGGTCATCCGAGTAGCTCAGTGGGCGTTAGTCGCCAAGTAGCTAAGTGGGTGTTTGTCACCCGAGTACTAAGTGGATGTTGGTCATCCGAGTAACTCAGTGGGCGTTAGTCGCCAAGTAGCTAAGTGGGTGTTTGTCACCCGAGTACTAGGTGGATGTTGGTCATCCGAGTAACTCAGTGGGCGTTAGTCGCCAAGTAGCTAAGTGGGTGTTTGTCACCCGAGATACAAAGTAGGTGTTAGTCACCTGTAACCAAGTTTGATAAAATAAAGAGTGTGTTACCCGTGAAGTCGTCTCCCGTGGAGTTACTACATTACACAGACACACACAGGTGCACAATAAAAGGATTATCAAAAAAACCTTTGCCCGCACGACCAAGTTTCCTCATTCCTGAGAACCGAACTACGTTCACAACTTGGCTGAGAGCCAGCGGGAGAGAGCCAGAGTCAGAGAGAGATCGAGAGAGAGACAGAGATAGACAGACAGAGACAGATAGACAGACAGAGACAAAGAGAGACAGACAGAAACAGACAGAAACAGACAAAGACAGATAGAGACAGATAGACAGAGATAGACAGACAGACAGACGGAGAGACAGACAGAGAGAGAGAAACCCCGCAGCTCCAGCGAGGCCAGTGACGCCATGCCCATGGCTCATTCTCTGAAGTCCGCTGCCACCCTGCTGAAGGTGTGGAAGCCCGTTGTGTGGAATGGCCTCGTCTCGGCCCTCGTGGTCGTGGGCCAGGAGGTGTTCACCAACTACGCGTTCCGGTGCCCCTGCGACCACGACTACAACGTCGCCATCGTCGTCGTGGTCTTCGTGGTCCCGGCCGCCGTTCTCATCTGCTTCGGGTTCCTGCTGCAAACCGATACCTGGAAGGCGGTGACCGGCTGCTGCGCCATAGGAGATGCTGCCCTCAAACAGAGGTGCAGCAGAGCAGCGGCAGCAGCACGTTCTGCTGAAGCCGATGCTGTTGAAGCTGAAGCTGCAGCAGCTGCTGCTGCAGCAGCTGCTGTAGAGGCACGTAATGATCGTGCTGCAGAAGCTAATGCTATAGCTGCTGCTGCAGCACGTGCTGCTGCAGCACGTGCTGCTGTTGCAGCACGTGCTGCTGCTGCAAAAGCTGCTGCTGCAAAAGCTGATGCTAAAAAAGTTGCTGCTGCAAAAGCTGATGCTGCAGCAGCTGCTAAAGCAGCTGATGCTGCAGCTGCTGCAGCAGCTGATGCTGCAGCTGCTGCAGCAGCTGATGCAGAAGCTGATGCTGCAGCAGCTGATGCTGCAGCAGTTGTTGCAGCAGCACGTGCTGCAGCAGTTGTTGCAGCAGCACGTGCTGCATCAGCTGTTGATGCTGCACGTGCTGCAGCAACAACTGCTTCTGATGCTGCACGTGCTGCAAAAGCTGATGCTGAAAAAGTTGATGCTGCAAAAGCTGATGCTGCAGCAGCAGCTGCTAAAGTAGCTGATCCTACAGCTGCTGCAGAAGCTGATTCTGCAGCAGTTGTTGCAGCAGCACGTGCTGCAGAAACAACTGCTGCAAAAGCTGCTGCTGCAAAAGCTGATGCTGAAAAAGCTGCTATTGCAGAAGCACGTGCTGATGCAGCAGCTAAACGTGCTGATGATGCAGCAGCACGTGCTGATGCAGCAGAAGCAGCAGCACGTGCTGCAGCTCCTTCTGCTGCAGATCCTGCATCAGGAGGAGCAACCGGCAGGAGTTGCCGCTGCACCTGCCGCTGCTTCTGGCCAATGTTGTTCAAGGCGCTGATCGCCCCCATAGTTTGGGTGAGCGTCGCGCTGCTCACGGGAGACTACGTGGCCTGCGCCCACAGCGGGAGCACCGGGGCCGGCAAAGGCCTCCTGAGCGAGGAGCTGAACGTGCGGGAGGTGTTGGCCCGCATCCCCTGCAAGGACATTCCCCTGCACGCGAACATCAGCGACGCCGACGCCAAACGGATACGCGAAGAGGTCAACAACTGGCTCCACACCTTGTCTCAGGTGAGGCGTGTGGCACCCCACAGACTCAGCACTGTCACCCACAGACTCAGCACTATCACCCACAGACTCAGCACTGTCACCCACAGACTCAGCACTGTCACCCACAGACTCAGCACTGCCACCCACAGACTCAGCACTGTCACCCACAGACTCAGCACTGTCACCCACAGACTCAGCACTGTCACCCACAGACTCAGCACTATCACCCACAGACTCAGCACTGTCACCCACAGACTCAGCACTGTCACCCATAGACTCAGCACTATCACCCACAGACTCAGCACTGTCACCCACAGACTCAGCACTGTCACCCACAGACTCAGCACTGTCACCCACAGACTCAGCACTGTCACCCATAGACTCAGCACTGTCACCCACAGACTCAGCACTGTCACCCATAGACTCAGCACTGCTACCCATCGACTCAGAACTGTCACCCATAGACTCAGAACTACTACACATGATGATGGTAATATGTGTGGTGCTGCAGGTTACTTATTTGATGGAATTAAAGAGCGATTTGTGATTGCGGGCCATTGAGGCAGATTCAATTTCCTCAGCAACCCAGGATCACCACCCATCCTTGTGTAGTGGGTCCAAGACGAGGAGAGACGGTTCACTAGAGGCAACACTAGGGGAACATAACACAGAGGGGTAACGGCCCCTCACACCCGATATCCTAAGGAGATTGCCCCTCCGGACTAACGTGCCCTCACTTTGGAATAGCGCTAACACTACACTGGTTATGTTTGAACCCGACCCTAGCCAGGGGTTCGGGTTCTGCCCACTGGACTCTTCGAGTCTTCAGGTCTTCAGGTGGACAAGAACTGCCGAACCCGTTCAGGGGTCCGGCTTTCATACCCGTTCCAGGGTCTCTCCGCCCCTAGCCACACCTCCCTTCTGGAACTGTCTAGGGGGCCCTGGAATATCCCCCAGCCCCCCTCTTGGGGTCTGGGGACCCTAGTGGCCCAACGGCCCTGTTCATTCTAGATTTGAAGCTTTCGTGACTGCAAGGATTCATATTCTTAGGTTTTTTCGGTAAAGTCACGTAGGTAAAAAATTAAAATTAATAAAAAAAAAATACAAATCACGACGTTTCGGAGGCAACACAAGCTTCCGTCTTCAGGTGGAACCGTCACAGCACGACAGCTGTATCAAGTGAGAGAAATTCCAAGAAAACAGTCCTTGTATATATACTGGTTGAGGGTGGGAGGAGCCAAGGTAGGCCCTGGATATTATTTTTGTGAGGTTCAGTGCGGCTGAAGCACGCTGTTAGGAATAAGCCTTTGTTGTGTAAACTAGGTGCGGATGATGTAAAGGTGCATGTAAATGGGACTGAGCCTTTAGTTATGTAGAGGTGATGCGGCTGAAATCGATGCCAGGAAATTAGTCTTTGTTGTGTAGAATGGTTGACTGAGCCTTTTGTTATGTAGAGGTGGTGCGGCTGAAATTGATGCCAGGAATGCTCCAAATATGTGTAGTTAAATCTTTTTTGCATGGTTAATAACATCTTTCCAATGATTACTAAGTTTGTACCCATCATCACGGTTGAAATTATGTCTGTGTTTGTATATTTGGATGGCCTCATGTACAAACCTTTGATGGTAGCCAGGAGGCTTGCAGAGCACCTTGGTCTCGGAAAAGACAATTTCATGAGAGCCCACAGCGTTGTAGCAATGATCGGCAACGGCGGAAGAATCAGTTTTGCCGTGTTCATCCCACCTGGCATGTATATCACCCCCTGTTGACACATGTCCGCAACTACAGGTAAGTGCCAATGGTAACCTGCATGTAGCCGAACAATGGTACTACAATCTTGATTTGAAGCTTTCGTGACTGCAGGAATCCATACTCTTTGGTTCTTTCGGTAAAGTCACGTCGTTCGAAATAAAATAAAACAAATCACGACGTTTCGATTGCAACACAAGCAATCATCATCAGGTGGGAAAACCAAAGCAAGACAAAATTGCTGAAGTGGGATAGAGAACTGCCGTGGCAAGAGGTTATATCGGTAAGAAGGGGGGAAGGGGCAAGGGGGGAGAGAGAGGGGGGGAGCGCTGCGTGAGCGCTAGGGGGAGAGAGGACGTGAGGCTGCGGGGGGGGGGGGGGGAAGTGGGCGGGGCTGGAAGTGGGAGGCCGAGAGAGGTGGGGATGCGGGTGGAGGGAAATTAACTCAGAAAAATAGACTAGTACCCGGCATATATGGTAAATACAACCATAAATCAGGAGAAGACTTTACCTGGTTAATCACATCCTTCCAGTGATTGCTCAATTTGTACCCATCTTCTCGGTTGAAGTTATGTCTATGTTTATATATCTGGATGGTTTCATGAACAAACCTTTGATAGTAGCCCAAAGGTTTGCAGAGTACCTTGGTCTCGGAAAAAACAATATCATGCGAGCCCACAGTGTGATAACAATGGTCAGCCACGGCAGAGGTATTGGTTCTGCCTCACGGCTCTCCAAACCTCCGAACGAAGGCTGCGGTAAGCCTCCTGATTCTCTGACGTGGGATGCTGTAGACGATGAGAGTGGGCCTGCCGCTTTTTCTCAGCCAGCCTGAACACCTCCTCTGTCAGCCAGGGTCTCTGGGGAGGTCTGGACCGCGTACCCAAATCAGCCATTGCAGCTGCATGAGTCAGTCCTAAACCTCGCCCATTTCTGCTCAACATCAGGAAGAGACGGGGACGATACCATCCCCAGCTGCAAGCGATGATGACATTCTCACTTGCAACTTTAATTCGCCAGCTGATACCAGGCCGCTGTGGGTTTGAATGGGGTCCTGGGTGTATTGGTAGTGTGTTGCTATAGACCGCCTAGTGGTCAGGATGTAGAAGCTGAGTCTGCACTGAGAGAGATTTTTGGGAGCCTTTCTCAAGGTGAAATAGTTTTAGTGGGAGATCTAAATTGGAATGGGTTAAATCCACCGGCTGTGGTCTCAAATTTTACAGATGAATTTAATCTGTTTCAATCAATAAATGTGCCAACAAGACCCAACCTAAAAATCCGGGACATTCATCTCTGCTTCACGTCCTATTGACATGACCCCTCACAATTTCACACTGACTGGTGTTTTGGGTAATAACCTTAGTGATCACTCCTTCATATTTGGGGTGAGATCATCAGCCAAACCCAATTTCCCCCCTAAATTGGTTGAGAAGCACTCCCTGAGACACTTCAGCTTTCAGGCATTTACAAATGATGTATTTCACTCGGAAATTGACAAGGTCTGTGATATCCCCGACCTGACAACGGCTTGTGAGACCTTCAGATCCACATTTCTCAAAATTCTTAACAAACATGCTACGTTACTTAGATTTAAAATTAAAGGCAATCACCCACCATGGTATGATGTTCTACTTACTAAGCTCATGAAAACAAGGGACAAGGCTTGGGCATTTGCTCATCAATGTAACTTGGTAAATGACTGGCTTGAATACAGGATTTAAAAAAAATTAGATGCGTCAAAAAAATACGAAATGCAAAAAATGCTTAATTTTCCTCCGCGCTCCTGGAATCACATGGTAATGCCAGGATTTTATGGAAAACAATCAATTGTATAGAAAAACAACTCAAACAGATAATCTGCCTGTTATGCTGAACCGAAATGGGTGTGTTTTTCAGATTCCCAAAAAATAGTCGACAATTTTAACTTGCTGGTGACCTTTATGATAATGTATTGGGAGTAACCCTAGTTCAAGTAATTTCGGAAACCACTGACCAAACGTTAAACAAATTTTATTTCTTGCATATAAACGAAAATAATGTTCTAAAACAACAGTCTAACCTCAAAAGGTCTTCCGCTACTGGAGCCGATAGTATTCCCGTTTTTGCTGTTGGTCACCTAATATACAAACCGATAGCCCATATTTACAACCTATCCATCAAAGAAGCATCAGTACCTATAGAATGGAAACATTCCTATGTTCGTCCACTTCACAAAGGAGGCCCTAAAGATGATCCTCCAAATAACTACTGACCGATCTCAATTTTGTCTCCGTTAATGAATTTTTTTGAAAAATTACTGAACTATCAAATTAGCAGTTTCCTGTCCGACAACAATATATTACATATAAAACAATCAGGGTTCCGTAAAAATACAGCACCGCAACTGCTGCATTGGGCTCTCTGAATCACATTAACAGTAGCCTTGATATTAAGCAGTACTGCGCCTGTCTTTTACTTGACTTGTCCAAAGCTTTTGACACAGTGGACCACAACACCCTGCTAAGTAAACTAAGTTGCCTCCGTTTCTCAAAACACGCAGTAGAATGGTAAAAAAAATTACCTCTCTTCTCGCACCCAAACTGTATTCACAGATGGTTGGAGGTCAAACAGTGTTAAGATAACAAAAGGAGTTCCACAGGGTTCAATCCTCGGCCCCCTCTTCTTCTCTCTCTATGTTAATGAATTCGGCACTGATCTGAATCATTCAAAGGTAAATCTATTTGCAGATGACACTGTACTGATTAGTGCTGGATGCTCTACAGATGACGTGATCCAAGTTCAAGTTCATTTATTAGGTATAGCCCTGTGAGCCATTCGGCTCTTGAATCGGGTGCAACCGCAACAAACAGAAAACAAAAACATGAACAAGAAAACATTTTAAAGTGAATATGTGACTAAGTGCAAACAGAAAATCCAAGAAAAGACAGCAAAATATTGCAGAAAAAGCACCGTACACCAACACTGTGCAAAAATCCCAGTGGGATGCAAGTCAAACAACAACAACCACAAGACAACTTAGATTAAGGCTATCAGTCTTACTCCGTACTACAACAAACAAACATGGCCAAAACAAAAACTTTTCGAAAATCACCAAAGTAAAGCCATAAAAGCAATGAAACAGTGCAGGTCATAGGAACTGTGACCGAATTTTCACAATAAACGACGTAAACAACATGTACCACCAAACTCTGCAGCCATAGCTGGCTGCATGAGTCACTCCACAACAGCAGGAGCATCAGTCGGAGTATCATTGCTAGGCTCCAGGGTGATTTCGACAAACAGCTAGATGTTCTTAAACTAGTCCTGAATACCTCCAAAACCAAGGTGCTATGCTTCTCACCAGGACTAAACCAGGACGTTATTTCCCCCCATTTATACTCAAAAACTAATGATGAAATAGAGAAAGTTAAGATCTATAAGTATCTTGGGGTCATCCTGGATTCAAAATTGAATTTTAAAGAACACATTGATTATATTGGTAGAAAGACAAAAATTAAAATTGGTTTTCTCTATCGACACAAACACTTTTTTCCGCCTATGTTCCGTTTGGAATTGATAAAAGCTACCATAATGCATCTACTTGATTACTGTGACATCGTGTATAAATCAGCACCCAGTACTGTTCTGAAGAAGCTTGACTCAATATATAACATTGAACTGCCCATATAGGACCCACCACTGCGATCTCTACATTGGGTCAAACTTAACATCTCTTAATGATCGACGGCTTATGCATCAGATATTATTCATTTACGATGTACATACAAAAAAATCCGCAGATTACCTGCTGGATCTCCTCATTGTTTCGGAAAACAAATATGAGCTAAGATCTTCGCTCATTTACCAGCTTCGCATTCCTTGTTGTCGTACAAATACTGGAGGAAGGGCTTTTGCTATAGATGCCCCCAGGGTCTGGAATGCTATCGCCAATAAACTCCAGCTTGGATCACTACCTACAAGACCATCACTCAAAACTGTTCTAGAGGAGTCGTACAACCCTAGCTGCCACTGCTATACAGAGGCCTGAAATCAAATCTATAGCTATAGATGACCAATGCGAGAAATTATCATGTATTTTGATTATAGTGTGTTGCTTCTACTATTGTTACTCCTGCTATTATGGATTGACTCATGCAGCTAGCGAAGGATGCTAGGTTTAGTAATATATGGTATGTGTGTCGCTATTGTTAACTTTCAATCACATTTCTTATGATCACTGTTACATTGTTTCTATAGCATTATTTTAGTAATTTATAGAAAAGTTTAGTTTAGCCAGATTTTTTGATGTAGTATAGAGTTAGACTTGAATTTTAATCTAAATTGTATTTTGATTGTTATTGTGATCTAACATCAAAATGGGATTTTTTTTGCACAGTTTAGTACGCAGCATGAACAAATGGTGCTTTTTCAGGAAGATTTTATTGTTTTTGTAAGGGATGTTTAAATTTGCGTGCAGTAAATTTTAAATGTATCTTGTTATTTGATTGTTTGTTGCGGTTGCACCCTAATCAAGAGCCGAATGGCTCACAGGGTTATTCCAAATCAATGAAACTGAAAACTGAAAACACCCACCACCGGAGTGGAAGGATGGCAGGCGCATCTTACAGATGACAAGTTGATGGTCAGTGGGCGCCATCAGCTCCACGGTAGGTCCTGGTGTCAAGGACATGGACCCACATCCGCTGTTCCGTCACTACGTGGTCCAGCAGATGTTATTGCTTGGACCCGGCATGCATTTATGATGTTGTGTAGATGCGCCGATGCCGGAACAGCGTGTTGGAGATTACAAGCCCATGGGCTGCACAAAAATCTAGCAGCCTCCTACCGTTGTTATGGAGCTGATCTGGCCCATGCCTTCCAATCACTCCAGCCCAGGTGCCAGCATCATGACCAACTCGGGCATTGAAGTCACCCAACAGGATGACTCTATCCCGAGGGGCCACATTAGCTAGCACCTGTGACAGGAGGTCATAGAAGGCATCTGACAAATCGTCCTTGTCTGCATCCCTCCACTGATGTTTGTCTTCCGTTGATGGATATGCGAGCCCAAAGTAGTCTGGGGCTTACAGCTTTCTACACCTCACCGCCATGCTCCCACGCCCCCTTCATTCTTTTGTTCAGAAGAAGAGCCACTGCCTGTTGTTTGGCAGTCTCCTGCCCCGAGTAGAGGACTGTCCACCCCTCATGGTGACAGGAGCCATAGCCGAACCACCGGACCTCCTGAATACCACAGAGATCCAGGCAGTACCGCTCCAGCTCCCAACAGAGGAGTGGCAGCCTCTCCTCCGCAGTGAGCGTTTTAACATTCCACGTAGCCACCCATAGTGGTTTTTTGTTGTTTCTGGAGGATGCCTGTCCCCCTGGGGCCTCCGGCACAAGTTTAATTAGATTTTTATTTACACAAAGACAAAGATACATACACACACGCATACACAAATACACACACACACACGTACACCACAACAACTGCCATTCGCCACTAAGTGGCGGTGACATCACCACGACACTTGTGCCAGGCCATGTGCACCTTGAGGCCACGTGAAGTGTCGAACGCCTGCTGGCAGGAGGTCACGATGCAGACCCAGGTGCCACGGGTCGACTGACTGAGATGACTGGCTGATGCACCACCTGTGCCCCCTACTGTGCCAACTTGCTGTGCTTTAGCCACCCGGCGTTCCGCTCGTTGTTGTGAGTGTCGCTCCTCCACCCTCCGTTGTTTTTAGAGGGCGACTGCCTCCAAATGCCCAGCAGCGTCCTTCACGAGCCTGCTTCTCCACAGAGGCCGAACGTGACACCGCTGGTACCGGTCATCGGCAAGTCCACTCAGCTCGACGTCCTCCTGTACCACATCACTCCATCTCTTCTCTAGCCCGTGCCGCGCCCGTTTAGCCCCCTCGATCCTTCTGAACAAAAGCTGTTTAGGCATGCGGTGGCCGGGCATGCGGGCTACATGACCCAGCTAACGCAGCCTTTACTGCCAGAGGAGCTCACCGATGGTACTTTGTCCAGATCTTCAAGGATTTGTGAGCTCCTCACACAATCCAGCCTGCAGGTTAAACCCAGGATGGATCGTAGGCAGGCCAGCCTAAATGTTTTCAACCGGCGAAGATGCTCCATTAGGGGGTCCACGTTTCGCAAGCATAGAGAAGGGAAGGAATGACCGTGGCCGAGAAGACCTGAAGCTTCGTGCGGAGTGAGAGACTGTGATGCCGCCGCCGTGAAGCCGCTCGGCGGGCGCCCCATCTATGACCTCGCCACCACCAAGCGACGGGCCGACCCCGCTCCCCCCTCACCGCCCCCCACATGAACACACCCGCACGCACTTCCCCCCATAGAGCTCCGAGGGGAGGTCACCTGGAAGGCAGGTTTTCACCCGAAAAGCCCTCATAGGGATAATCTTCACGGTTTCCTGTGGCCGAGGAATTGGGCGACCTCCCCCGATGCTAATTCGCATCGCGGCGCTGTGACCCGGGTTGAGATTACATGGTCACGGCGGGGAGCTGTCCAGCCACCACGGTTGAAACGCACCCCCACACACGTATCGGCAAGGCAGGCAGGGGTCCACAGTCACGAGCGAAGGGGAAGCCAGGGGGGGGGGGGGCGGCTGATTGGCATAGCGGGTGTGCGCGGGGACCGCCGCCGCGCAGCAGCCCGCGGCGAGCCTTTGTTACGGAAACCGCGGCTGATTAGCATAGCAAAGGGGCCCGTGGATCACCGCCGGCGCCGCAATCGGCGGGGGACCCATTGTTAGGGAAACCGGGAATGCGGCTGAATGGGCGTGGCGACCTGATTGGCTGAGAAGGCGCTCGGGTCGGCGTTCTTTGATGTAGGTTAAGGATAAAAGGCGGGCGCAGAGAGGTAAAAGGTGCTCTTGCTCCAGAAGTCAGCCCTCGGGAGGGTCTCCAGCTCGGCCACTCGAACGTCCGTGTGACGCGTCGAGGTGGGCAGCGAGGACGAGACCACTGGAGCGCCGTGCACATCTAACCGTGAGTAAGAGATAAAAGAGTATTTGGATTGAGTCTAAATAAACCAAAACAGCTTAGAGCCCATCAAATTAGATTGATCGGGTACCGACCATCGAAAAATAGCGTAAGCCTGCCTTGCCGATCCCTACTGACCCAACAGTGAATCATAGTCGGCCGGTAATAAATCATGAATAACTAATCGCAACCTCGTGTGGTTTCGACGAGCGTGTAAAAGCGCGTGGTGCTGTGTGTACGTACGCTCACAGCGTGTGTAGTCAGTGCTCCACGGGTGTGCGCTCGTAACGTGGGTGGTCGTTGTTTCCGCGGGTACACGCGCCGTTCTGTCGCTGTGGAGACGCGTGCTGCGTGAGTGCGTGAGGGCTCACACCTGTTCCACGGCCCCTTTAAACGAGCGTTATCACCCGCTCGCGGCGGCCGCGCGTGTGCGAGCAACGTCATTCGCCCTCCGACCCCTGACCCCCCGTTCAGAGCGTGTGATTGCTGCGCGGGGCTGTGTGAGGGAAGGCACGGGTAAGGTATTTGAATGGACAAAGTGGCTGAGGGGCCAGCCGAGAGTTATGTCTCACAGAGAGGAATCGGGGGGCAGTAGCCCCCACAAGACCAGGTAGCTTCCACACAGCGTTATGCAACCGATTAAAAGATAATGCCGCTCGACTAATTCGGAGCGAGACCTCTGCTGTCAAACCAGAGCCGGTCATGAGCACACTGCCCAGGTATGGGAAACTCTCCACTCTCTCCACTACTGCCCCATCACCGATTGGGAGTTCTGGGGGTGGAGTGTCCGATGGTACAAATACCCAGGCAGGTGCTTAGTTTTGGTGGGGCTGATGGTAAGGTATGTCGTACACACACGTACGTACAATGCGCCCGGAAAGTGACAAAATAACACAATCCACGACCCTTTTGTCCCTTCGTTCTCTTTCCAGTTGTCTGGCTTCAGTCTCATCGCTGTGTCCATTCTGGTGGGGACAGCGATTGTGTGCGGCAGCAGATGCTGCTCAAACAGGAGCCTGAAGGAGCAGCAGTTCCGGGATCAGTACCGGCAGGTACTCCCCTCTCTGTTGTTGCTGCTGTAACTTATTTGGTAGAAGATGTTGACGACCTCGCCTGGTACACAGGAAGTCGTGGGTTCGATCCTGACCCTGACGATGCCCGCCGCTGCACTGATGCTGCTGCTGCGGTATAATTGGAGTCTGCGTCTCTCTTTCTCTCCCGTGGCCGCGTGGATTTGTCTCCAAGTCCTCTAGGTTTTCCCCTCCACGTTCAGAGTCAACAACACCACGCGTTTAGAGCATTGTGGCTGCAGCTATAAATTCGCACGCGATGATGATACCGGCCACTTGGTGAGCTACTGTCATTTGTGATAGCCACGATCGCTTCTGAACAAAGAGCTACGCAGTAGCTAAGTGGGCCTCACCTGGTAACAATAAAATATGTTAAGTTTAAATTTAGATCTCTATGAGTATGGGACTCTGTGTGATGATTGTCTTTGTGGGTCTCTACGGGTGTATATGAGTCTCTGTATCTCTGTGGGTCTCTATGGGTCTTTATGAGTCTCTGGATCTCTGTGGGTCTCTATGGGTTTATATGAGTCTCTGGATCGCTGTGGGTCTCTGTGGGTCTCGATGGGTCTATTTGAGTCTCTGTATCTCTGTGGGTCTCTATGGGTCTTTATGAGTTTCTGGATCTTTGCGGGTCTCTATGGGTCTATGAGTTTCTGGATCTATGTGGGTGTCTATGGTTGTATATGAGTCTCTGGATATCTGTGGGTCTCTATTGGTCTATATGAGTATCTGGATCTGTGTGGGTCTCTATGGGTCGATCTGAGTATATGGAGCTTTGTAGGTCTCTGTGGGTCTATATGAGTCTCTGTGGGTCTCTATGGGTCTGTATAAGCCTCTGTGAGTTTTTGGGTCTGTATAAGTCTGTGTGCATTTTTGTCGGTCTCTATGGGTCTCTGTGGGTCTCTGTAAGTATCTGGGTCTGTATAAGCCTCTGAGAGTTTCTGAGTTTGTATAAGTCTCTATGGTTCTCTGTAAGTCTCTGGGTCTGTATAAGCCTATGTGAGTCTCTGAGTCTGTACAAGTCTCTGTGGGCCTCTGTTGGTCTACGTCAGTTTATGTGGATCTCTTGTTGGTCTCTGAGTACTTTTCATTCAAGGCGGAGATTTCTGATTCTCGCGTCCTCAGGTGGAGCGCACGGTGTTCAAGGAAGAAGCGGAGAAGTTCATAAAGAAACACGCCGAGCAGGATGCCCAGACATTCTTCGTGAAGATTGGAGAACAGTTTTCTGCTAACACATTGGACTCTTTCCACAAAACCTGGGCCGACATCTCAAAGCTGGGAGAGTACACTGATGATATACACTTCAGCAGGCTTCAAATCTACGCCATATCACAAGAACAACAACAACAACCATCACCACAACAACCATCATCACCACAACTACCACTAAGCACCACAACAATATCAACATGAACCACAACAACCATAATCACAACGACCATCAATATCATCTCCATCATCTCCATCACCACCATCATCACTACCACCACTACCATCATCTCCATCATGACCACCACCATCACCACCACCATCATCTCTATCACCACCAACACCACCAACATTATCTCCATCAGCATTACCACCACCACCACCATCATTACTACCACCATCATCACCACCACCACTAACACCACCACCATTATCTCCATCACCACCACCATCAACACCATCACCACCAACACCACCAGCATCATTTCCATCATCATCACCACCATAGTCTCCATCACCATCATCTCCATCATCATCACCACCTTCGCCTCCGACTCCCAGCCACGTAGTTTTCAAGGACAGTGCATACATTATCAGAGTTGTGTTTTTTGTTTGCATTCCGACCGCAGGTATTGTGGTCAATGCAAGCACGACTCCTTGTAAAAAAGGTGTCATTTTTGTTGCCAGATGAAAGAGTAAATAAACAATTATCACTGCACTACCGTTCCCCACACAACAACAACCGCCATTCGCCAATAAGTGGCGGTGACATCACCACGACGCTTGTGCCAGGCCATGTGCACCTTGAGGCCACGTGAAGTGTCGAATGCCCGCTGGCAGGAGGTCATGGGGCAGACCCAGGTGCTACAGGTCGACTGACTGAGATGACCGAGATGACTGGCTGATGCACCACCTGTGCCCCCTACTGTGCCAACTCGCTGCGCTTTAGCCACACGACACTCCGCTCGTTGTTGTGAGCGTCGCTCCTCCGCCCTCCGTTGTTGTTGGAGGGCTACTGCCTCCAATTGCCCTGTAGCGTCCTTCACGAGCCTCCTCCGCAGAGGCCGATCTTGACACCGCTGGTACCAGTCATCGGCAGGTCCACTCAGCTCCACGTCCTCCTGTACCACATCACTCCATCTCTTCTTTCGCCCGTGCCGCGCCCGTTTAGGCCCCTCGATCCGGCCGAACAAAAGCTCTTTAGGCATGCGGTGGCTGGGCATACGGGCTACATGACTCAGCCAACGCAGCTTTGCCTGCCGGAGGAGCTCACCGATGAGACTTTGCCCAGATCTTTCAAGGATTTGTGAGCTCCTCACACAATCCAGCTTGTTTAAACCCAGGATGGATCGTAGGCCGGCCAGCCTGAATGTTTCTAATCGGCAAAGATGCTCCATTAGGGGGGGGGGGGCACGTTTTGCAAGCATAGAGAAGGGAGGGAATGACCGTGGCCGAGAAGACCTGAAGCTTCGTGCGGAGCGACAGACCAGGTAGCTTCCACACAGCGTTACGCAACCGATGAAAAGATATTGCCGCTCGACTGATTCGGAGTGAGACCTCTGCTGTTAGACCGGAGCCAGCCATGAGCACACTGCCCAGGTATGGGAAACTCTCCACTCTCTCCACAACTGCCCCATCACCGATTGGGAGTTGTGGGGGGGTTATTGTCCGATGGTACAAAATACCCAGGCAGGTGCTTAGTTTTGGTGGGGCTGATGGTAAGGCCCCACCTCTTAGTGGCACGTTCCAATTTCAGCAGAATCATCTCTAACTCCTCCTCTGAATGAGCAGCAATTACCAAATCATCGGCATACATAACGTGGTTGACCAATAGGGAGCCATCCCTTAACCGCACCCGGGCATCGATCAGCCTCCCATTATAACTGTACCAAATGGAAATTCCCCCGGTACAGCTATTGAAGGCTTCACGAACTACGTGGTCAAAATAGATGTTAAATAATGTGGGAGCCAGAGGACATCCCTGTCGCACCCCAAGGTGAACAGGGAATGGCTCCGACTCCCGGCCACGTAGTTTTACCCGGGCCTGTTCACCATCATGAAGTTCCTTAATGATCGTGAGCAGAGGGCCAGGTACTCCGAAAGCATGAAGAACAACCCAGAGCCCAGGTCTACTGATGTTATTATAGGCCTTGACCAGGTCCATAAAGCACCTCTGTTGTAGCAGACGGACAGAAAATATGGGATCTGTCCAGGACCGCCCTTTCTTCAAAGCGCATTGGGGCTCCACAAGCCTCTGCTCAACGTGCCTGGCAAGGCGATGTTGAATAATCCTTGCCAGGACCTTTCCCGGCACACTGAGGAGTGAGATGCCCCTGTAGTTGTAACAGTCTGTGCGGTCCCCCTTCTTAAAGAGGGGGACCACCAGAACATCCTTCCAATCCAGTGGTCCAGACTGTTGTTATGATGTCATGTAGGGCAGTCTGCGCATAAACGCCACCCTCCCTCAGCATTTTGAATGGGAGATAATCTCTGCCAGGTGCCTTTCCTGGTCTCAGACTCTGGATCGCCTTCAGTACTTCAACAGATGGCACCTCAGCCAGCCACTCACAGGGGGTGACTTCTTCTTCCACAGACACACTCACAGACACACACACACAGACACACACACTCATACACACAGACAAAGATCCCCCGTGTAGCTTTAAGAGACTGTAGGGGTAAGTGCTATTAGTGAGCAGCACCCATGAAAGCCAGCACGGCACACGAGGGGGTAGGTGGTCAGAAACACGCTTTGCCGCCTTAGTCTCCCCAGTGGTGATGTTTACACGTCGCACCAGGTACTCATTTAAGGCCGAGTCAACCTAGGGGAGGTACAGGACCGGTTCAGATAATCGTCACTGGTGTTGGCCGTGAGCAGTAATCGAACTCGGGTCGCCAGGTTCGTAGCGCTAACCGCTACACTACCGCTCACACACACACACAGACACACACACAGATGTACAGACACACCCAGGTACAGACACTCACAGGTTCACACGTACCAGGATGTTTATTCGCTCAGATTATGAAATGAGAAGTGAAAAAAACCTCTGCCCACACGGCCACGTCCACCGTGCAAGTTTACTCATTCCTGAGAATCGAACAGAGAGAGATCGAGAGACCAGGAGACTGAGAGAGACAGAGAAAGAGACCAGGAGACTGAGAGAGAGACAGACAGAGAGAGACAGAGACAGACAGACAGAGACAGACAGAGACTGTCCCCGCAGCTCCAACGCCATGCCCATGGCTCCGTCTCTGAAGACCGCTTTCACCCTCCTGAAGGTGTGGAAGCTCGCGGTGTGGAACGGCCTCGTCTCGGCCCTCGTGGTGGTGGGCCAGGAGGTGTTCACCAACTACGCGTTCCGGTGCCCCTGCATCGATGGCTACAACGTCGCCATCGTCGCCGTGGTCTTCATCGTCCCGGCCGCCGTTCTCCTCTGCTTCGGATTCCTGCTGCAACCCGATACCTGGAAGGCGGTGACCGGCTGCTGCCCCAGAGGAGAGGCTGCCCGCGTCAATGGTGCAGAAGTTGCTGCCCCCAAAGTTGTGCAGGTGGAGCACCCCCAGCCCGCTGTTACTGGAGGAGATGAGACCAACGCTGGCGCAGGAGAAGCAGCTGACAAGAGCTGCCACTGCTCCCAACGCTGCTTCTGGCCGATGTTGGCCAAGGCGCTGATCGCCCCCATAGTGTGGGTGAGCGTTGCGCTGCTGACGGGAGACTACGTGGCCTGCGCCTACAGCGGGAGCACCTGGGCCGGCAAGGACCTCCTGAGCGAGGAGCTGAACGTGCAGGAGGTGTTGGCTCGCATCCCCTGCACGGACATTCAGCTGCACGCGAACATCAGCGAAGAAGAAGCTAAACCGATACGCGAAAAGGTCAACAACTGGCTCCACACCTTGTCTCAGGTGAGGCGCGTGGCACCTCATAGACTCAGCACTGCCACCCACAGACTCAGCACTGTCACCCATAGACTCAGCACTGTCACCCATAGACTCAGCACTGCCACCCACAGACTCAGCACTGTCACCCATAGACTCAGCACTGCCACCCATAGACTCAGCACTGTCACCCACAGACTCAGCACTGTCACCGACAGACTCAGCACTGCCACCCATAGACTCAGCACTGTCACCCATAGACTCAGCACTGTCACCCATAGACTCAGGACTGTCACCCATAGACTCAGCACTGTCACCCATAGACTCAGGACTGTCACCCATAGACTCAGGACTGTCACCCATAGACTCAGCACTGTCACCCATAGACTCAGGACTGTCACCCATAGACTCAGCACTGTCACCCATAGACTCAGCACTGCCACCCATAGACTCAGCACTGTCACCCATAGACTCAGCACTGTCACCCATAGACTCAGGACTGTCACCCATAGACTCAGCACTGCCACCCATAGACTCAGCACTTTCACCCATAGACAGCACTGTCACCCATAGACTCAGCACTGCCACCCACAGACTCAGCACTGTCACCCACAGACTCAGCACTGTCACCCACAGACTCAGCACTGCCACCCATAGACTCAGCACTGCCACCCATAGACTCAGCACTGTCACCCATAGACTCAGCACTGTCACCCATAGACTCAGCACTGCCACCCATAGACTCAGCACTTTCACCCATAGACAGCACTGTCACCCATATACTCAGCACTGTCACCCATAGACTCAGCACTGCCACCCATAGACTCAGCACTTTCACCCATAGACAGCACTGTCACCCATAGACTCAGCACTGCCACCCATAGACTCAGCACTGCTCCCCATGATGATGGTAATAGGTGTGGCGATTCAGGTTAATTTGTTGATGGAATTAAAGAGCGATTTGTGATCGCGGGCCATTGAGGCAGATTCCATCTCATCAGCAACCCACGACCACCACCCATCCTTGTAGCGCCTCACGGCTCTCCAAACCTCCGAGGGTAGGCTGTGGTAAGCCTACTCATTCTCCGACGTGGGATGCTGTAGCCTATGAGAGTGGGCCTGTCGCTTTTTCTCAGGCACCTGAACACCTCCTCTGTCAGCCAGAGTCTCTCGGGAGGTCTTGACCGCGTACCTAAAGCAGCCATTGCAGCTGCCTGAGTCACAGTCCTAAATCTCACCCATTTACTCTCGACAACTGTAGGAGTGGGGGACGATGCCAACCCCAGCTGCAAGCGATGATTAAATTTTCGCTTGCAACTATCATCAGCTAGCTGAGACCAGGTTACTGTGGGTTGGAATGGGGTCCTGGGTGTACACCCACCACCGGAGTGGAAGAATGGCAGGCGCATCTTACAGATGAAAAGTCGATGGTCAGTGGGCAGATCAGATCCACGGTAGAAACTGGTGTTAAAGTCATGGGCCCGCATCCACTGTTCTGTCACTATGTAGTCCAGCAGAGGTTCTTGCTTGGACCCTGCATGCATCCATGATGTTGCGTGGATGCGCCGGTGCCGGAACAGCATGTTGGTAATTACAAGCCCATGGGTTGCCCAAAAATCTAGCAGCCTCCTACCGTTACTATTGAGCTAATCTGGCCCATGCCTTCCAATCACTCCAGCCCAGATGCCAGCATCATGACCCATTTGGGCATTTAAGTCAATCAACAAGATGACTCTATCCCAAGGGCCACTTTAGCCAGCACCTGTGACAGGAGGTCATAGAAGGCATCTGACTCATCGGCTTTGCCTGCATCCCTCCACGGATGTTCGTCTTCGGTGGGGGCATAAGTAACCACGACCACCACTCCTCACCTCCCGTTGATAGGAAGGCGAGCCCAAAGTATCCTGGGGCTTACAGCTTCCCACACCTCACCACCACGCTTCCACGCCCCCTTAATTATTTTGTTCAGAAGAAGAGCCACTCCCTATTGTTTGGCAGTCTCCTGCCCCGAGCAGAGGACTGTCCACCCCTCATGGTGACAGAGCCAGAGCCAGTCCACCGGACCTCCTGAATACCACAGAGATCCAGGCGGTACCAGTCCAGATCCCGACAGAGGAGTGGCAGCCTCTCCTCCGCAGTGAGCGTTCGAATATTCCACGTGGCCACTCGAGTTTTTTGTTGTTTCTGAAGGAGCCCCGTGGATAAGGATTCAGTCTCCTGGCTCCGCCATATACACACACACGTATATACACACACGTACACACGTACACACACTTATGTACAATGCGTCCGGAAACTGACAAAATAACACAATCCACGATCCTTTTGTCCCATCATTCTCTTTCCAGTTTTATGGCTTCGGTCTCATCGCTGGGTCCATTCTGGTGGGGACGGCGTTTGTGTGCTACTGCAGATGCCGCTACTACAAGAGCCTGAAGGAGAAGCAGTTCCGAGATCAGTACCAGCAGGTACTCCCCTCTCTGTTGTTGCTGCTGTAACTCGTTGGGTAGAAGATGTTGACTACCTCGCCTGGTGTGCAGGAGGTCATGGGTTCGATCCTGACCCTGGCTATGCCTACTGCTCCTGCTGCTGCGGTATAATTGCAGTTTGCGTCTCTCTTTCTCTCTCCGTGACCGCGTGGATTTGTCTCCAGGTCCTCCGGTTTTTCCCCTCCACGTTCAAAATCAGCAACACCACGCGTTTAGAGCAATGTGGCTACAGCTATAAATTCGCACGCGATGATGATACCGGCCACTTGGTGAGCTGCTGTCATTTGTGATACCACGATCGCTTCTGAACAAAGAGCTACGCAGTAGCTAAGTGGGCCTCACCTGGTAACAATAAAATATGTTGTTTAGTTTTAATTTGGCTCTCTATGAGTATGGGATTATGTGGGTCAAGTGAGTCTTTGTGGATCTCTATGGGTCTATATGAGTCTCTGTATCTCTGTGGGTCTCTGGGTCTATATGAGTTTCTGGATCTCAGTGGGTCTCTATGGGTCTGTATGAGTCTCTGTCGTTCTCTATACAACTCTGTGGGTCTCTGTGGGTCTCTGGGTCTATATAAGTATCTGCGTCTGTATAAGTCTCTGTAAGTCTCTGGGTCTGTATACGTCTCTGTGGGTCTAGAAGAGTCTCTGGAGCTCAATGGGTCTCTATGAGTCTGTATAAGTCTTGTGGTTCTCCATACGTCAATGTGGGTCTCTGTATCTGTATAATCATCTTTATGGCTCTGGGTTTGTATACGTGTCTGTGGGTCTCTGGGTCTGTATATGTCTCTATGGGTCTCTGGGTCTCTATAAGTCTGTGTGGGTCTCTATAAGGGTCTGTGGGTCTTTGCGGGTCTGTATAAGCCTCTGTGAGTCTCTGGGTCTATATAAGTCTATGTGGGTCTCTGTGGGTCTACATGAGTCTAAGTGTGTCTATGAGTATTTTTCATTCAAAGTAGAGATTTCTGATTCTCACGCCCTCAGGAGGAGCGCAAGGTGTTCAGGGAACAAGCGAAGGAGTTCATAAAGGAACACGCCAAGCGGGATGCCCAGACATTCTTCGAAAAACAGTGTTCGAATAAAGGATCAATAATCAATTTGGAGTCTTTCCACAAAACCTGGGCCGACTTCTCAAAGCCGGGAGAGTATAGTGATAATAACCACTTCAGCTGGCTTCAAGCCTACGCCAAATCCATAAGATTACAAGCACAACAACAACCAGAATCACCACAACTACTACCACAACAACTATAATCACCACAACTACCACTACCACTAAGCACCACAACAATACCAACAACAACCACAACAACTATAATCACAACGACCGTCAATATCATCACCATCATCTCCATCACCACCACCATCATCACCAGCACCACCTCCATCATCATCACCACCACCACCACCACCACCACCATATCCATCATCACCACCATCATCTCCATCACCACCACCACCATCATCACCAGCACCACCTCCATCATCATCAACACCACCACCACCACCACCATATCCATCATCACCACCATCATCACCACCATCATCATCACTACCACCACTACCACCACCATCATCACCATCATCATCTCCATCATCACCACCACCATCATCTCCATCACAACCACCACCACCATCATCTCCATCTCCATCACAACCACCACCATCATCTCCATCACAACCACCACCACCATCATCTCCATCATCATCACAACCACCACTACCACCACCACCATCATCATCTCCATCATCATCACAACCACCACCACCACCACCGCCTAGATCTCCGACTCCCAGCCACGTAGTTTTACCCGGGCCCGCTCACCATCATGAAGGTCCGTAATGATCATGAGCAGAGAGTCAGGGACTCCGAACGCATGAAGAACAACCCAGAGCCCAGGCCTACTGATGGTATCATAGGCCTTGACCAGGTCAATAAAGCAGGAATGTAGATCTTGTTGGAATTCCCTACACCTCTGTTGTAGCAGACAGACAGAAAATATGGCATCTGTGCAGGACCGCCCTTTCCTGAAACCGCATTTGGGCTCCGCAAGCCTCTCCTCAGTGTGCCTGGCAAACCGATATTGAATTATCGTTGCCACGACCTTTCCTGGCACACTGAGGAGTGAGATGCCCCTATAGTTGTTACAGTCTGTGCGGTCCCTCTTCTTAAAGAGGGGAACCACCAGGGCATCCTTCCAATCCTGTCGAACCTGTCCAGTGGTCCAGACTGTTATTATGATGTCATGTAGGGCAGTCTGTGCACAAACGCCATCCTCCCTCAGCATTTCGCTTGGGAGATCATCTCTGCCCGGTGCCTTTCCTGGTCTCAGCCTCTGCATCGCCTTCAGTACTTCCTCAACAGATGGCACCTCAGCCAGCCACTCACAGGGGGTGACTTCTTCTTCCAATATTTGAGCCTCAGCAAGATCATTCACACTTTGCCCCATGATGTTTTCCAGGATAATGTATTTCTCCTCCCCCAACACCTCACAGAAATGCTCAGAAAATCTGCGAAACTATTATTGGTCAGAGATTGCTTCGCTATTCTTTCCCCGAATGATGGTGATAGGTGTGGCGCTGCAGGTACTTTTTTGATGGAGTGAAAGATGATTTGTGATCGCGGGCTACTGAGGCAGACTCCATCTCCTCAGCAACCCGCGACCACCACCCATCCTTGCAGCGCCTCACGGCTCTCCGAACCTCCGAGTGAAAGCTGCTTGTAAGCCTCCTCATTCTCTGATGTGGGATAATGCAGATGGTGGGAGTGGGCTTGTCGCTTTTTATCAGCCAGCTTAAACACCTCCTCTGTCAGCCAGGATCTCTGAGGAGGTGTGAACCATGTGAAGTATTGGAAATGACGGCAGGAAACTCCTTGACGGGTAACACACTTTTTATGAAATCTTGACTTGTCACGATACAACGTGTGGTCTCTATTCTTCTGACTACTGTCTCGACACAACGTGTGGTCTCTATTCTTCTGACTACACACTTCACTTAACTCGTGTAGACTCTATGTCTCTGGCTACACACACTTCACTTAGCTCGTGTAGACCCTATGCCTCCGGCTACACACACTTCGCTTGACTCGTGTAGACCCTATGCCTCCGGTTACACACACTTCGCTTGACTCGTGTAGACCCTATGCCTCTGGCTACACACACTGCATGCTCACACTGCATTCCGCCTCTGGGTTACACAGAGTCCCGGTCCCTACAGGACAGCGGGACTAGGTACCGCAGGGCCCTATCTCTTCCTCTCCGTCTTCAGTCTTCGCTGGTTACACCCTCCCCGTGCGCCTGTGTGCATCACCTTATATAGTCCCCGCTCACGGGAGACGGAGCGGATGCGGACCTCGACGTGAGCATCGCTCCTTAGTTAACCAATCACGACGCGCTGTTCCTACGATCCGTTTTCCCCAGTGCGTGTTACCACTACCCAACCAATCACGCCGCGCTGCCACCCGATCACTCCCTCTCAAGCGCGTCACCGGCACACAGCCAATCAGCACCACATAACCCACGACCCCGCGCTGACCCCTGATCCTTCACCGTCAGCGCGCGTCACCACCCACACAGCCAATCACTACGCGCTGGCACACGATCCCTACCCCAGCGCGTATCACCACTACAGAGGTAACGAGCTGATATTAGGAGCACACTCTAAAAGGGAGTGCTCCTAATCTCAGCTCGTTACCTGTATAAAAGACACCTGGGAGTCAGAAATCTTTTTGATTGAGAGGGGGTCAAATACTTATTTCCCTCATTAAAATGCAAATCAATGTATAACATTTTTGACATGCGTTTTTCTGGATTTTGTTGTTGTTATTCTGTCTCTCACTGTTCAAATAAACCTACCATTAAAATTATAGACTGATCATTTCTTTGTCAGTGGGCAAACGTACAAAATCAGCAGGGGATCAAATACTTTTTTCCCTCACTGTACGTGATCTAAAGAGCCAGACGACATCCCTGTCGCACCCCACACGCACACAAACACACACAGGTGCACACATAATAGGATGATTATCTTCAGACTGTGAAATGAGAAGTGCAAAAACCTCTGCCTGCATAGCCACGTCCACCGTACAAGTTTCCTCATTCCTGAGAACCGGACTCCATTACCACCTTGTCAGAGAGCCAGAGTCAGAGACAGAGAGAGAGATCGAGAGACCAGGAGACTGAGACAGAGAGACCAGGAGACTGAGACAGAGAGACCAGAAGACTGAGACAGAGAGACCAGGAGACTGAGACAGAGAGACCAGGAGACTGAGACAGAGAGACCAGGAGACTGAGAAAGAGAGACCAGGAGACTGAGAAAGAGAGACCAGGAGACTGAGACAGAGAGACCAGAAGACTGAGAAAGAGAGACCAGGAGACTGAGAAAGAGAGACCAGGAGACTGAGAAAGAGAGACCAGGAGACTGAGAAAGAGAGACCAGGAGACTGAGAAAGAGAGACCAGGAGACTGAGACAGAGAGACCAGGAGACTGAGACAGAGAGACCAGAAGACTGAGACAGAGAGACCAGGAGACTGAGAAAGAGAGACCAGGAGACTGAGAAAGAGAGACCAGGAGACTGAGAAAGAGAGACCAGGAGACTGAGACAGAGAGACCAGGAGACTGAGAAAGAGAGACCAGGAGACTGAGAAAGAGAGACCAGGAGACTGAGAAAGAGAGACCAGGAGACTGAGACAGAGAGACCAGGAGACTGAGACAAAGAGACCAGGAGACTGAGACAGAGAGACCAGGAGACTGAGACAGAGAGACCAGGAGACTGAGAAAGAGAGACCAGGAGACTGAGAAAGAGAGACCAGGAGACTGAGACAGAGAGACCAGGAGACTGAGACAGAGAGACCAGAAGACTGAGACAGAGAGACCAGGAGACTGAGAAAGAGAGACCAGGAGACTGAGACAGAGAGACCAGGAGACTGAGACAGAGAGACCAGAAGACTGAGAAAGAGAGACCAGGAGACTGAGAAAGAGAGACCAGGAGACTGAGACAGAGAGACCAGAAGACTGAGAAAGAGAGACCAGGAGACTGAGAAAGAGAGACCAGGAGACTGAGACAGAGAGACCAGGAGACTGAGACAGAGAGACCAGGAGACTGAGACAGAGAGACCAGGAGACTGAGAAAGAGAGACCAGGAGACTGAGACAGAGAGACCAGGAGACTGAGAAAGAGAGACCAGGAGACTGAGACAGAGAGACCAGGAGACTGAGACAGAGAGACCAGGAGACTGAGACAGAGAGACCAGGAGACTGAGACAGAGAGACCAGGAGACTGAGAAAGAGAGACCAGGAGACTGAGACAGAGAGACCAGGAGACTGAGACAGAGAGACCAGGAGACTGAGACAGAGAGACCAGGAGACTGAGACAGAGAGACCAGGAGACTGAGACAGAGAGACCAGGAGACTGAGAAAGAGAGACCAGGAGACTGAGAAAGAGAGACCAGGAGACTGAGACAGAGAGACCAGGAGACTGAGAAAGAGAGACCAGGAGACTGAGACAGAGAGACCAGGAGACTGAGAAAGAGAGACCAGGAGACTGAGACAGAGAGACCAGGAGACTGAGACAGAGAGACCAGGAGACTGAGACAGAGAGACCAGGAGACTGAGACAGATAGACCAGAAGACTGAGAAAGAGAGACCAGGAGACTGAGAAAGAGAGACCAGGAGACTGAGAAAGAGAGACCAGGAGACTGAGACAGAGAGACCAGGAGACTGAGAAAGAGAGACCAGGAGACTGAGACAGAGAGACCAGGAGACTGAGACAGAGAGACCAGAAGACTGAGAAAGAGAGACCAGGAGACTGAGACAGAGAGACCAGGAGACTGAGACAGAGAGACCAGGAGACTGAGACAGAGAGACCAGGAGACTGAGAAAGAGAGACCAGGAGACTGAGAAAGAGAGACCAGGAGACTGAGACAGAGAGACCAGGAGACTGAGACAGAGAGACCAGGAGACTGAGACAGAGAGACCAGGAGACTGAGACAGAGAGACCAGGAGACTGAGACAGAGAGACCAGGAGACTGAGACAGAGAGACCAGGAGACTGAGACAGAGAGACCAGGAGACTGAGACAGAGAGACCAGGAGACTGAGAAAGAGAGACCAGGAGACTGAGACAGAGAGACCAGAAGACTGAGACAGAGAGACCAGGAGACTGAGAAAGAGAGACCAGGAGACTGAGACAGAGAGACCAGGAGACTGAGACAGAGAGACCAGGAGACTGAGACAGAGAGACCAGGAGACTGAGACAGAGAGACCAGGAGACTGGGACAGAGAGACCAGGAGACTGAGAAAGAGAGACCAGGAGACTGAGAAAGAGAGACCAGGAGACTGAGAAAGAGAGACCAGGAGACTGAGACAGAGAGACCAGGAGACTGAGACAGATAGACCAGGAGACTGAGAGAAACAGAGAGACAGAGCCAGAGCCAAAGATAGACAGAGACAGACAGAGATAGACAGACAGAGACACACAGACAAAGACAGACAGACAAAGACAGACAAAGACAGACAGGGACATATAGAGACAGACAGAGAGAGACAGACATAGATAGAGAGACAGACAGAGACAGACAAAGACAGACTGAGACAGACAGACAGAGACAGACAGACAGAAATAGAGAGACAGACAGAGATAGAGAGACAGACAGAGACAGACAGACAGAGACAGACAGACAGAGACACAGAGAGACCCCGCAGCTCCAACGGGGCCAGTGAAGTCGTGCCCAATGGCTCCGTCTCAGAAGGCCGCTTTCTCCCCCCTGAAGAATAGCAAGAGCGTGCTGTGGAACGGCCTCGCCTCGACCATCGTGGTCGTGGGCCAGGAGGTGTTCACCAGCTACGCGTTCCGGTGCCCCTGCAGCGACGACTACAACGTCGACATCGTTGTCGTGGTCTTCGTGGTCCCGGCCGCCATTCTCCTCTGCTTAGGGTTCCTGCTGCAACCCGATACTTGGAAGGTGGTGACCGGCTGCAGGAGCTGCTGCTCCTGCCGCTGCTTCTGGTCGATGTTGGCCAAGGCGCTCATCGCCCCCATAATTTGGGTGAGCACCGCGCTGCTCACGGGAGACTACGTGGTCTGCGCCCACAGCGGGAGCACCGGGGCCTGGCAGACCCTCCTGAGCAAGGAGCTGAACGTGTCGGAGGTGTTGGCCCGCATCCCCTGCAAGGACATTCCCCTGCACGCGAACATCAGCGACGACATCGCCAGACAGATACGCGAAGAGACCAACAACTCGCTCCACGCCAAGTCTCAGGTGAGGCGCGTGGCACCCCACAGACTCAGCACTGTCACCCACAGACTCAGCACTGTCACCCACAGACTCAGCACTGTCACCCACAGACTCAGCACTGTCACCCACAGACTCAGCACTGTCACGCATAGACTCAGCACTGTCACCCACAGACTCAGCACTGTCACCCATAGACTCAGCACTGTCACCCACAGACTCAGCACTGTCACCCACAGACTCAGCACTGTCACCCACAGACTCAGCACTGTCACCCACAGACTCAGCACTGTCACCCACAGACTCAGCACTGTCACGCATAGACTCAGCACTGTCACCCACAGACTCAGCACTGTCACCCACAGACTCAGCACTGTCACCCACAGACTCAGCACTGTCACCCATAGACTCAGCACTGTCACCCATAGACTCAACACTGTCACCCACAGACTCAGCACTGCCACCCATAGACTCAGCACTGTCACCCACAGACTCAGCACTGCTACCCATGTGGTGTGACGCTGCAGGTTACTTTTTTGATGGAATTAAAGAGCGATTTGATGCAGACTCCATCTCCACTACTATGCTCTTGGTTCTTTCGGTAAAGTCGCGTAGGTATAAAATAGAATAAATTAAATCACGACGTTTCGGGCGCAACACAAGCGTCCGTCATCAGGTGGGACACCCACAGCAAGAAACAATTGCTCAAGTGGGCAAAAGGGCTGCCGTGACAAGAGGCTATATAGGTAAGAGAGGGGGGAAGAGCCAGGGAGGAGAGATCGAGCGGGTGGGGTGTGGGGTAGGGGGAGTGGAGTGCTGCTAGAGGGATTAGGAGCAAGGCAAAATGCCGGGATGAGGGAGGGGAAGCGAGCGGGGCTGGGAGTGGGAGGCTGAACAAACTGGAGATGCGAATATGAAGGCAACACCATAACGCATTTAAGGTTTTACCTGGTTAATAATATCCTTCCAGTGATTGCTCAATTTGTATCCATCTTCTCGGTTGAAGTTATGTCTATGTTAATATATCTGGATGGCTTCATGAACAAACCTTTGATAGTAGCCCGAAGGTTTGCAGAGTACCTTGGTCTCGGAAAAAACAATATCATGACAGCCCACAGCGTCATAGCAATGGTCAGTTCTGCCGTGTTTCAGATCTGCCTTGTGTTCGCGAACACAGTCCGAGAGATGTCGTTTTGTTTTCCCAATGGAGCAGCCACCACAGGTGCCACTTAGTTTGTAGACTCCAGGATATTGCATGTCAGGAATGACACCCTTCACAGATGGGATTAGATCACGGATTTTGTGTATTGTACTGAATCGGACCTCGATCTTGTGTTTGTTTAAGATAAAAAAAAAACATGTTTGGTAACACCTGCTATGTATGGTAATGTGATGGTTTTGATCGGCGTCTCAGGGGGTTGTTTCTCCATGGTTGGAGAAACAGCTTTGCGGATAATGCGGTCCGAATACCCATTCATCTTGAGGGCCTCGTGTACATGTTCCAGTTCACTGGCTAGGTGGTGTTGTATATTCTTAGGTTTTTTTCGGTAAAGTCACGTAGGTATCAAGTACTTGATACAGCTGTCGGGCTGTGACGGTTCCACCTGAAGAATTTTACTTTTATTAAGTTTAATGTTTTACCTACGTGACTTTACCGAAAAAACCTAAGAATATGAATCCTTGCAGTCACGAGAGCTTCAAATCTAGAATTAGGTGGTGTTGGTCAGAAATGCAATATTGATTAGGGAATTCTTCTGTGCTGGATGGTGGTGGGAATCCGGTTTCAGATAGGAATCTGTGTGGGTGGCTTTCCTGTAGACAGAGTGTCCCAACGAGCCATCAGGTCTCTTCTCAAACAAAACATCCAGGAATGGTAGCTTACCATCCTTCTCCACTTCCATGGTGAATTTGATGGATGGGTGTATGGAGTTAATGTGATTGAGAAATTGGTTCAATGCTGGCAGGCCATGTGGCCAACAACGAAAGTGTCATCCACATATCTCTTCCACAAGGAAGGACGTAGGGTGGATGTCTGGATGGCATCTATTTCAAATTTCTCCATGAAAACATTCGCTATCACTGGTGATAAGGGGGAACCCATGGGGGTACCTTCATTTTGTTTGTAGAAAGTACCATTCCAGGTGAAATACGTGTTGGTAAGGCAGTGCCTAGCCAGAGTAGGAACATCAGGATTCAGTCCATGTTGGACTAAATCTTCAATTATTGCTAAGGTGTCAGGCACATGAACCTTGGTGAACAGAGAAACTACATCAAAGCTGAAGAGAAAATCATCTGGGGATAGTGAAATTCCCTTGATTAGAGAGACAAAGCGAGCTGAGTTACGTACTGCTGAGGTAGTCTTGGCAGTGAATGGAAGCAAGGAATCAGACAGAAAACGGGCCAGCTTGTAGGTAGGTGAGTTGATAGTGGAAACGATGGGCTGAAGTGGAGTACCTTCTTTATGGATCTTAGGAAGACCATAGAATCTGGGTGGTCTAGCAGCAGAAGGTTTTAGGGAGAGCCGTTTAACTTGTTCGATTAGAGAAGTCGAACTGGTTATGATATTGTTGGTTTTTGTAGCCAGGCTGTTAGTGGGATCTTTGTTGATTTTGGTGTAACTGCCATCATTAAGAAGGTCCTGGATTTTGTTGTGGTATGTCGTTTTATCGATGATGACAGTAGCATTGCCCTTGTCGGCCGAGAGGATGACTATGTCATATCTTTTTTTTAATTTTGTGAGTTAAGAGCGCTCGTCTTTGCTAATGTTACTAATGGGTTTCTTAGCATTTTTAAGGATGGTGACAATTTCAGATCTAGCAACATCTGTCGGGATATATCGAAAGCCTTTGAGAGCTACGTTGACCTGGGAGATGATATCATCCAATAGGATATGTTTAGGGGTGACTGCGAAATTCAACCCTTTAGCTAGTACCGATTTTAGGCTGTCGGAAATTGGGATGTTACTCTGATTGATGACAATCTTGTTAACATCTAACTTTTTAACGTGTGGATCTGGCTTCTTTTTTGACAGGAGGTTGAATTTAGCGATCAAGTTAACTTCACATTTGGTTAGCATTAAATTAGCAGAGGAGACTGTCATGTTATCTACATGGTCCCAATCAGAAGTGGACATTTTATTTGTTAATTTGTAAGTGTGATTGTAAAAGAGTCTTCTCTAAATCATCAAGTTCAAATCGGAGCAATCTTCTTCTTCTTCTTGGTTCTTTCGGTAAAGTCACGTAGAAGGGAAGCAATAAAATAATAAAAATAAAACATAATAAAACAATTCTCACGACGTTTCGGCCACAACCCAAGCAGCCGTCCTCAGGTGAAAACCAGGTCTGTCGAGGCGACAGCGTCTGAATGAAACAGCACCATGCTTGGAGCATATATATAAGCTGGGTTGGAAGGGGGGGAAAGAGCGCCTTGACAAAATAATTTGCATTTCAAGAGGAATTTAGCATATTTATGGGAAATGCAGGTATGTGATTAGTACTACTTATGCCCGTGCATTATGCAGGATTAGCAGCATCAAAGCGAGGGGATATGGGAAATGCAGGTATGTGATTAGTACTACTTATGCCCGTCCATTATGCAGGATTAGCAGCATCAAAGGGAGGGGGTATGATGCTGCTAATCCTGCATAATGCACGGGCATAAGTAATACTAATCACATACCTGCATTTCCCATAAATATGCTAAATTCCTCTTGATATGCAAATTATTTTGTCAAGGCGCTCTTTCCCCCCCTTCCAACCCAGCTTATATATATGTTCCAAGCATGGTGCTGTTTCATTCAGACGCTGTCGCCTCGACGGACCTGGTTTTCACCTGAGGACGGCTGCTTGCGTTGTGGCCGAAACGTCGTGAGAATTATTTTATTATGTTTTATTTTTATTATTTTATTGCTTCCCTTCTACGTGACTTTACCGAAAGAACCGAGAAGATGAATCCCTGCAGTCACGAAAGCTTTAAATCGAAATTCAATCTTATTCTCTCTGAGATTAGTGATAGGCTGGCTTTAAACAAGATCCGTTTAGCGTTAGGAGAAGTGACAGCAGCAGAGTGTAAATGCGATCGGTATTACCTTGTTATTGCGGCATCTCTTGAGGAAGGTTAGTGACTCGATTAGTTGAGCCTTCTTGTCTCGCAGTCTATTAAAAGCTTTAGATTAGACTCCATCTCCTCAGCAACCCACAACCACCACCCATCCTTGCAGTGCCTCACGGCTCTCCGAACCTTCAAGTGAAGGCTGCAGAAAGACTCATTCTCTGATGTGGGATGCTGTAGACGATGAGAGTGGGCCTGTCATACACACACACATACACATGTGTAGTGGATTCAACTGAGTCGCAGACGTACTCTTTGGAGGCAACACATATTTATTGACACCAACACATTGACACAAAGGGGTTACTGCTCCTTCATCAGATAACCTATGGTGGTGGACCATCAGGCTAAACGACACAAACATACTGGGAGTTAGCTACAACGGACCGGACCCCGGCTCGGGTCTGGGTCCACGTGTTGGTGACTCTTCTTGGACGTAGAACGTAGAACGTAGATCTTCAGATGACGGTAGCAACGCTGAACCCCTGTGCGGACCCCGCTTATATGCTCCCGGGTCGTGGCCGGCCCCGCCCTTGGCCATGCGTGGTGCCACTGAGCCCTATCTCAGCGCTCACCGAGCCCCCTCTAGGGCTGGCACTGCACCCACATATACGGGGTGTCTGCGATGACAATGCATCATACGCCATGCCTCAGTAGAGCCGGCATTACTCAGTGACATTCACGATGTTGTTACATATGTGGTGTCCGCGATGTGAGTACACCAAAAAGCCGTGCCCCTCTATGGCCAGCACCATACAGTGACATCCGTGATGTCACTACACACGTACACAAACTTTCTAGGGCCCTGGAATATGACGACATCACCCCAGCCCCCTCTTGGGGTCTAGGTCCCCGTTCGGCCAATGGCCGGACTCATCCCACCTAGCCTGTCTTCCAACCCCCTGTTGGCACATGTCTGCTACTGCAGGTAAGGGTCAATGATGAATATATACATACTGCTTAACAGTGGCACTACATTGGTATAATTAAATGTGTTGCCTCCAAGGAGTACGTCTGCGACTCCACTACGCACATACACACATCACGTACGTACAATGCGTCCAGAGAGTGACAAATTGACACAATCCACGACCCTTTTGTCCCTTCATTCTCTTTACAGTTTTATGGCTTCGGTCTCATCGCTGGGTCCATTCTGTTGGGGATGCTGATTGTGTGCTGCAGTAGATGCTGCTCCAAAAAGAGCCTGAAGGAGCAGCAGTTCCGAGATCAGTACCGGCAGGTACTCCCCTCTCTGTTGTTGCTGCTGTAACTCGGTGGCTGGGAGATGTTGACTACCTCGCCTGGTGTGCAGGAGTTCGTGAGTTCGATCCCTGACCCTGACTATGCCCGCCGCTGCTGCTGCGGTATAATTGGAGTCTGCGTCTCTCTTTCTCTCCCGCAACCGCGTGGAATTGTCTCCGGGTCCTAAGGTTTTTCCCCTCCACGTTCAGAATCAACAACACCACGCGTTTATAGTATTGTGGCTGCAGCTATAAATTCGCACGCGATGATGATACCGGCCACTTGGTGGAGCTGCTGTCATTTGTGATAGTCTCGATCGCTTCTGAACAAAGCTTCGCAGTAGCTAAGTGGGCCTCACCTGGTAACAATAAAATATGTTGTTTAGTTTTAATTTGGATCTCTATGAGTATGGGACTCTGTGGGTCAAGTGAGTCCTTGTGGGTCTCTATGGGTCTATAAGAGTATCTGGATCTCTGTGGGACTCTGTGGGTTTATATGAGTCTCTGTATCTCTGTGGGTCTCTATGGGTCTATAAGAGTATCTGGATCTCTGTGGGTCTCTGTGGGTCTATATGAGTCTCTGGATCTCTGTGGATCTCTATGGATCTGTATGAGTCTCTGGATTTCTGTGGGTCTCTATGGGTCTATATGAGTCTTTGGATCTCTGTGGGTCTCTATGGGTCTATATGAGTCTCTGGATCTCTGTGGGTCTCTATGGGTCTATATGAGTCTTTAGATCTCTGTGGGTCTCTATGGGTTTATATGAGTCTCTGGATCTCTGTGGGTCTCTATGGGTCTATATGAGTCTCTGGATCTCTGTGGGTCTCTATGGGTCTATATGAGTCTTTGGATCTCTGTGGGTCTCCATGGGTCTATATGAGTCTTTTGATCTATGTGGGTCTCTGTGGGTCTTTATGAGTTTCTGTATCTTTGTGGGTCTCTATGGGTCTATATGAGTCTTTGGATCTCTGTGGGTCTCTATGGGTCTATATGAGTCTTTGGATCTCTGTGGGTCTCTATGGGTATATATGAGTCTTTGGATCTCTGTGGGTCTCTATGGGTCTATATGAGTCTCTGGATCTCTGTGGGTCTCTATGGGTCTATATGAGTCTCTGTATCTCTGTGGGTCTCTATGGGTCTATAAGAGTATCTGGATCTCTGTGGGTCTCTGTGGGTCTATATGAGTCTCTGGATCTCTGTGGATCTCTATGGATCTGTATGAGTCTCTGGATCTCTGTGGGTCTCTATGGGTCTATATGCGTCTTTGGATCTCTGTGGGTCTCTATGGGTCTATATGAGTCTCTGGATCTCTGTGGGTCTCTATGGGTCTATATGCGTCTTTGGATCTCTGTGGGTCTCTATGGGTTTATATGAGTCTCTGGATCTCTGTGGGTCTCTATGGGTCTATATGAGTCTTTGGATCTCTGTGGGTCTCTATGGGTCTATATGAGTCTTTGGATCTCTGTGGGTCTCCATGGGTCTATATGACTCTTTGGATCTCTGTGGGTCTCTGTGGGTCTTTATGAGTTTCTGTATCTTTGTGGGTCTCTATGGGTCTATATGAGTCTTTGGATCTCTGTGGGTCTCTATGGGTCTATATGAGTCTTTGGATCTCTGTGGGTCTCTATGGGTCTATATGAGTCTTTGGATCTCTGTGGGTCTCTATGGGTCTATTTGAGTCTCTGGATCTCTGTGGGTCTCTATGGGTCTATATGAGTCTCTGGATCTCTGTGGGTCTCTATGGGTCTATATGAGTCTCTGTCGCTCTGTGGGTTTATATGGGTCTATATGGGTCTTTGGATCTCTGTGGGTCTTTGTGGGTCTATATGAGTCTCTGGATCTCTGTGGGTCTCTATGGGTCTATATGAGTCTTTGGATCTCTGTGGGACTCTGTGGGTCTTTATGAGTTTCTGTATCTTTGTGGGTCTCTGTGGGTCTGTATGAGTCTCTGAATCTCTTTAAGTCATTGTGGGTCTATATTTGGTCTCTGTGGGTCTCTGTGAGTCTTTATGGGTCTACATGAGTTTCTGTGGGTATCTGTGGGTCTTCATGGGTCTCTGTGGTTCTCTGAGAACGTTTCATTAAAAGGCAGCGATTTTTGATTCTCGCGCTCTCAGGTGGAGCGCAAGGTGTTCAAGGAAAAAGCGGAGGAGTTCATAAAGAAATACGCTGAGCGAGATGCCCAGAAATTCTTCAGGAAGATTGAAGAGCAGTGTTCGGCTGACGGATCAATAACCGACTTGGAGGCGTTCCACGAAACCTGGGCCGACATCTCAAAGCCGGAAAAGTCCAGTGATGATGATTATGACCACTTCAGCAGGCTTCAAGTCTACACCAAATCCATGAAATGACAAGAACAACAACCATCACCACAACAACCATTATCACCACAACTATCACCACAACAATCATAATCACCACAACTACCACTACCACTAAGCACCACAACAATACCAACAACAACCACAACAACTATAATCACAACTACCACCCCCACCATCATCACCACCATCATCTCCATCACCACCATCATCATCACTACCACCACTACCACCACCACCATCATCTCCATCATCATCACAACCACCACCACCACCGCCTAGATCTCTGACTCCCGGCCACGTAGTTTTACCCGGGCCCGCTTACCATCATGAAGGTCCTTAATGATCATGAGCAGAGAGTCGGGACTCCGAACGCATTAAGAACAACCCAGAGCCCAGGCCTACTGATGGTATCATAGGCCTTGACCAGGTCAATAAAGCAGAAATGTAGATCTTGTTGGAATTCCCTACACCTCTGCTGTAGCAGACAGACAGAAAATATGGCGTCTGTGCAGGACCGCCCTTTCCTGAAACCGTATTTGGGCTCCACAAGCCTCTCCTCAGCGTGCCTGGCAAACCGATATTGAATTATCCTTGCCAGGACCTTTCCTGGCACACTGAGAAGTGAGATGCCCCTGTAGTTGTTACAGTCTGTGCGGTCCCCCTTCTTAAAGAGGCGAACCACCAGGACATCCTTCCAATCCTGTCGAACCTGTCCAGTGGTCCAGACTTATTATGATGTCATATAGGGCAGTCTGGCAAACGCTACCCTCCCTCAGCATTTCGCTTGGGAGATCATCTCTGCCCGGTGCCTTTCCTGGTCTCAGACTCTGCATCGCCTTCAGTACTTCCTCAACAGATGGCACCTCAGCCAGCCACTCACAGGGGGTGACTTCTTCTTCCAATATTTGAGCCTCAGCAGGATCATTCACACTTTGCCCCATGATGTTTTCCAGGCTAATGGATTTCCCCTCCCCCAAGACCTCACAGAAATGCTCAGAAAATCTGCGAAACTATTATTGGTCAGAGATTGTATCGCCATTCTTTCCCCGAATGATGGTGATAGGTGTGGCACTGCAGGTACTTTTTTATGGAGTGAAAGATGATTTGTGATCGCGGGCTACTGAGGCAGACTCCATCTCCTCAGCAACCCGCGACCACCACCCATCCTTGCAGCGCCTCACGGCTCTCCGAACCTCCGAGTTAAAGCTGCTTTTAAGCCGCCTCATTATCTGATGTGGGATGCTGTAGCCGATGAGAGTGGGCCTGTCGCTTTTTATCAGCCAGCCTAAACACCTCCTCTGTCAGCCAGGGTCTCTGAGGAGGTGTGGACCATGTACCCAAAGCGGCCAATCCAGCTGCATGAGCCACAGTCCTAAACCTCGCCCATTTCCGCTTGACCTCAGGAGGAGGGACGATATGCCAACCCCAGCTGCAAGCGATGATGAAATTCTCGCTTGCAACTTTCATCAGCTAGCCGAGACCAGGTCACTGTGGGTTTGAATGGGATCCTGGGTATACACCCACCACCAGAGTGGAAGAATGGCAGGCGTATCTTACAGTCGATGGTCAGCGGGTAGATCAGCTCCACGGTAGGTCCTGCTGTCAAGGACATGGGCCCGCATCCCCTGTTCCATCATTATGTAGTCCAGCAGATGTTCTTGCTTGAACCCGGCATGCATACATGATGTTGTGTGGATACGCCGATGCCGGAACAGCGTGTTGGTAATTACAAGCCCATGGGCTGCACAAAAATCTAGGAGCCTCCTACCGTTGATATTGATCTGATCTGGCCCATGCCTTCCAATCACTCCAGGCCAGGTGCAAGTATCATGACCAACTCGAGCATTGAAGTCACCCAACAAGATGACTCTGTCCAGAAGGGCCACTTGAGCTAGCATCTGTGACAGGAGGTCATAGAAGGCATCTGACTCATCGGCTTTGCCCGCATCCCTACACGGATGTTCGTCTTCGGTGGGAGCATAAGTAACCACGATCACCACTCCTCGCCTCGGGTTGATGGGAAGGCGAGCCCAAAGTAGCCTGCCGCTTACAGCTTTCAACACCTCACCACCACGCTCCAACTCCCCCATCATTCTTATGTTCAGAAGAAGAGCCACTCCTTGTTGTTTGGCAGTCTCCTGCCTCAAGTAGAGGACTGTCCACCCCTCATGGTGGCAGGAGCCAGAGCTGGTGGTCCACTGGACCTCCTGAATGCCACAGAGATCCAGGCGGTACCAGTCCCGCTCCTAACAGAGGAGTGCAGCCTCTCCTCTGCAGTGAGCGTTCGAACATTCCACGTGGCCATCCGTAGTGGGTTTTTGCCGTTTCTGGAGGCGCTCCAAGGGTAAAGATTCAGTCTCCTGCTCCACCAAATGGGGTTCGGCCAGGAGACGTCATGGACGTCTGTCTCCCCGGGGCCTCTGGCACAAGCTTAGTTAAGGGGTTACCAGCCCCTCGCACCTGTCCAGAGCCCCCATTTCGCCGCTGTCGTGGCTACAAGCGCCATGAGTTGAATGGTCAAATTGTAATCGGCCTTTTCCCCATGCTCACCATAGTATTGCCGTCCGGCACCATCGAGGAGGTGAGCATTTTGGCGACACACACCCAGACACACCCAGACACACCCAGACACACCACCCAGACACACCCAGACACACCACCCAGACACACCCAGACACACCACCCAGACACACCCAGACACACCACCCAGACACACCCAGACACACACAGACACACCCAGACACACCACCCAGACACACACAGACACACCCAGACATACCACCCAGACACACCACCCGGGTCGCCGGGTTCGTAGCGCAGCGCGTTAACCACTACACTACCGCTCCCCACACACACACACCCCAAACACACACAGACACACCCCCCCCCCCCCCCCCACACACAAAGACACACTCAGACACACACAAACACACAAATCCCTACACACACAGACACACACAGACACGCACACAGACACACGCCGCGTCATGATCTTCTGATTCGATCATTGATGCTTTTCTCATAATTTCACGCGGTAATAATCAAGGTTGATTTTATTTTGGGTTCGATCGCGTCGAGGTCTCCGTGGGCTCCACGAGGCTGCTCCATACTTGGAGTTTTGGGGCGTCGCTCTCTCCCCGCGGTCACGTGGATTGTTATCCAGGCGGGGGAGAGGGGGGGCGTCCCTCCATTTTATAATCGCGCTTTGGCAGCCGCATGGCCGCTACTTGGCCCACGCGCTTCCACGTGCAAAGCCACGAGTTCGAGCCGTGGAACCCGCCACCACCTGACACAGCCGACGGCTCAGAGAGGGGGGGGGGGGGGTTACATCCTTATCTGTCAATAAAAAAGGGGGTGTGGTGTTAAGATGTTAAAAGACCAAATGGAAACCTTCCACAAGGAATCATGTCACTTACATTCCTCTGGTAGTCGATGATGATGCATTGTCTTTGAAGCTGATTGGTCCACACCACTCTCTGGTAGTAGATGATGATGCATTGTCTTTGAAGCTGATTGGTCCACCCCACGCTCTGGTAGTCGATGATGATGCATTGTCTTTGAAGCTGATTGGTCCACACCACGCTCTGGTAGTCGATGATGATGTATTGTCTTTGAAGCTGATTGGTCCACCCCACGCTCTGGTAGTCGATGATGATGCATTGTCTTTGAAGCTGATTGGTCCACACCACGCTCTGGTAGTCGATGATGATGTATTGTCTTTGAAGCTGATTGGTCCACACCATTCTCTGGTAGTAGATGATGAAATCTGATTGGTAGTGGCAATGGAGGTCCCAACACGTCACTAGTTTGGCACACGATGAGTTGACGTCGCCACTGCGGAGACAAAAGGTGGCCTCGGCGTGGTGTCGACCACCCACCCCCGTCACCGGAGCTTGCCGCCCTGATGAGTCGTCGCCTTCTTATTAAATTTGATTGTCTTTTTTGGGAGGATGTCAACAGTTGTACCAAGTTTTGACATTAAAGGGTTTTTTTCCTTAAAACGAAGAAGAAAACGCGCCCCAGGGCGTGAGTTGTCTTCGAGTCTCTTCCTTCCTGGCACGGCCTCGTCATTCTTCACCGTCTCGCGTCGATAGCACTGGTCAATACACTTTTTCTGGCATAAGGTATTCCAACGGGTTTAAGGTAATTTTGGGGGGGGTGCCGATTCCAAATCTGGCATCAGGTTTTTGAGATATCAAATATAGCATTTTCAAAAAAAACTGCAGAAGAAAAATATTAAATGAATGTGGATATCTACATAAAATTATATTATAAACACACTATCCAAAAAATACAGCACTATATTTTAACACTAAAGCACTGACTCGCAATCATAAGTGACAGAGTTAATTTCGGGTAAAATCAATGAAAATGGGGTATGCCGATAGCATAAAAATGAGATGTGATAGAGCAAATCTGAGATCAGATTTGGAATCAGCACCCTGAAATTAGTCTAAAACAGCTGCAAAAGTCCAGGCCAGAAAAACATGTTTTTGTTTTGTTGTTGACCAGTGTTATCCGCGATCCGCTCCCGGTGATCTCCAAGGCCTGGCACGGCTGCCCCTGGGGGGGAAATTAGCGACGGGGGGGGGGGGGAGAGAATCGTTGGAACGCGAAAAAGGGTGAGAATCACCATTGGTACCTCATTTGCCAGTAAAAAATATGATAATTGTTTTTTTGTCCTTGTATCTGGCAACAAAACTGACACCTTTTTTACGAGGAGTCATGTTTGCATAGACCACAATACCTGCAGTCATAATGCAAACAAAAAACACAACTCTGATCATGTATGTGCACTGTCCTTGAAGTTGATTGGTCCACACCCGAGACAGCTTTACTTAGAGCCTAGTCTCACACGGTGTTGGACCAGATGACGCCAAAAGGCGCACAACTCAAAGACAATGCACCATCAGAGTATGAGAGCTCGGGGTGAAGCATTTACACCATTGGAACCTCATTTGCCAGTAGCAAAATATGATAATTGGTTTTTTACCCTTTTATCTGGCAACAAAACTGACACCTTTTTTACGAGGAGTCATGTTTGCATAGACCGCAATACCTGCAGCCATAATGCAAACAAAAAACATGCATTATCAGAGTTGTGTTTTTTGTTTGCATTATGGCTGCAGGTATTGTGGTCTATGCAAACATGACTCCTCGTAAAAAAGGTTTCAGTTTTGTTGCCAGATAGAAGGGTAAAAAAATCAATTATCATATTTTTTACTGGCAAATGAGGTTCCAATGGTGTAAATCGTCGATGTGTTTAATATTTTTGGAGTCACGGTCAGTTTCGGACGTAGAGGGCTTTCGCTACCAACATCGTCTGTCATTATTACAGGTTATGGTCGGGTGACATCGCGTAAAGATGTCAACGTGTCGTCGTTTAACCCGCCACCACCACCCGACACGGACAGCGAGTGAGGTTCAGTGTCACGTACACAGACCGTGCCAATTCGGTACCAGTACAGCACTAGTGTCTAGTGTAGTGTATAGTGTAGTATATAGTAGTGTAGTGTATAGTAGTGTAGTGTATAGTAGTGTAGTGTATAGTGTAGTGTATAGTGTAGCATATAGTAGTGTAGTGTATAGTAGTGTAGTGTATAGTGTAGTGTATAGTAGTGTAGTGTATAGTGTAGTGTATAGTAGTGTAGTGTATAGTAGTGTAGTGTATAGTAGTGTAGTGTATAGTAGTGTAGTGTATAGTGTAGTGTATAGTAGTGTAGTGTATAGTAGTGTAGTGTATAGTGTAGTGTATAGTAGTGTAGTGTATAGTAGTGTAGTGTATAGTGTAGTGTCTAGTGTAGTGTCTAATATAGTGTCTAGTGTAGTGTATAGTGTAGTGTATAGTGTAGCATATAGTAGTGTAGTGTATAGTAGTGTAGTGTATATTAGTGTAGTGTATAGCAGTGTAGTGTATAGTGTAGTGTATAGTAGTGTAGCATATAGTAGTGTAGTGTATAGTAGTGTAGTGTATAGTGTAGTGTATAGTAGTGTAGTGTATAGTGTAGTGTATAGTAGTGTAGTGTATAGTAGTGTAGTGTATAGTGTAGTGTATAGTAGTGTAGTGTATAGTGTAGTGTATAGTAGTGTAGTGTATAGTAGTGTAGTGTATAGTAGTGTAGTGTATAGTGTAGTGTATAGTAGTGTAGTGTATAGTAGTGTAGTGTATAGTGTAGTGTAGTGTATAGTAGTGTAGTGTATAGTAGTGTTGTGTATAGTGTAGTGTCTAGTGTAGTGTCTAATATAGTGTCTAGTGTAGTGTATAGTGTAGTGTATAGTGTAGTGTATAGTAGTGTAGTGTATAGTAGTGTAGTGTATAGTGTAGTGTATAGTGTAGTGTATAGTGTAGTGTATAGTAGTGTAGTGTATAGTGTAGTGTATAGTGTAGTGTATAGTGTAGTGTATAGTAGTGTAGTGTATAGTGTAGTGTATAGTGTAGTGTATAGTGTAGTGTATAGTGTAGTGTAGTGTATAGTGTAGTGTATAGTGTAGTGTATAGTGTAGTGTATAGTGTACCGCCGCTTTCCACGCGTGACGATATAATTTGTTTGCAAACACCCACTCACCCACCCACTCACCCCCCCACCCACGCACGCACCCCCCACCCACCCACCCACTCACCCACCCACTCACCCCCCCACCCACCCACTCATCCCCCCACCCACCCACTCACCCACCCACTCACCCCCCACCCACCCACTCACCCACCCACTCACCCCCCCCACCCACGCACGCACCCCCCACCCACCCACCCACTCACCCACCCACTCACCCCCCACCCACCCACTCACCCACCCACTCACCCCCCCCACCCACCCACTCATCCCCCCACCCACCCACCCACTCACCCACCCACCCACCAACTCACCCCCCACCCACCCACCCACTCACCCCCCCACCCACCCACCCACTCACCCCCCCACCCACCCACTCACCACCCACCCACCCACTCACCCCCCACCCACCCACCCACTCACCACCCACGCACCCACCCACGCACCCACCCACTCACCCCCCCACCCACCCACCCACTCACCCACCCACCCACCCACTCACCCACCCACCCACCCACCCACTCACCCCCCACCCACCCACCCACGCACCGACACGTCCTGCAGGTTTGTCCGGGGGTCACGCGGCTACGGGCTTCAGGTTACGAGGGACATGCTGCTCGCTCAGCGGCCATTGTCCGTGGCATCGTCTCCACCCCTCCGGGGCCGTGTTATGGGATTCCCTCCCGGAGGGTTTCGTTGGTTTATTTGGGGCGGGGGGCGTCTGGTCAGATCGCGTCGGAGAAGTCAACTTGGCGTCCTTGAACCCGGCCAGCCATCACCCGACACCGCCAATTCGTTACAGCACCAGTGTGTAGTGTATAGTGTATAGTAGTGTAGTGTATAGTAGTGTAGTGTATAGTAGTGTAGTGTGTAGTGTAGTGTATAGTGTAGTGTATAGTAGTGTGGTGTATAGTAGTGTAGTGTATAGTAATGTAGTGTAGTGTATAGTGTAGTGTATAGTGTAGTGTATAGTAGTGTAGTGTATAGTAGTGTAGTGTATAGTGTAGTGTATAGTGTATAGTAGTGTAGTGTATGGTAGTGTAGTGTATAGTAGTGTAGTGTATAGTAGTGTAGTGTATAGTGTAGTGTATAGTGTATAGTAGTGTAGTGTATAGTAGTGTATAGTAGTGTAGTGTATAGTGTAGTGTATATTGTAGTGTATGGTAGTGTAGTGTATAGTAGTGTAGTGTATAGTAGTGTAGTGTATAGTAGTGTAGTGTATAGTGTAGTGTATAGTAGTATAGTGTATAGTGTAGTGTATAGTAGTGTAGTGTATAGTGTAGTGTATAGTGTAGTGTATAGTGTATAGTAGTGTAGTGTATAGTGTAGTGTATAGTAGTGTATAGTAGAGTAGTGTATAGTAGTGTATAGTGTATAGTAGTGTAATGTATAGTGTAGTGTATAGTGTAGTGTGTAGTGCAGTGTTGAACCCGGCCAGCCATCACCTGACACCGCCAATCGGTGAGGTTTTAGTGTCGGGTCGACAGAGCGTGGCCAATTCGTTACAGCACCAGTGTGTAGTGTATAGTGTAGTGTATAGTAGTATAGTATAGTAGTGTAGTGTATAGTGTAGTGTATAGTGTAGTGTATAGTAGTGTAGTGTATAGTGTAGTGTATAGTAGTATAGTAGTGTAGTGTATAACAGTGTAGTGTATAGTGTAGTGTATAGTAGTGTAGTGTATAGTGTAGTGTATAGTAGTATAGTAGTGTAGTGTATAGTGTAGTGTATAGTAGTATAGTATAGTAGTGTAGTGTATAGTGTAGTGTATAGTAGTGTAGTGTATAGTAGTATGGTAGTGTAGTGTATAGCAGTGTAGTGTAAAGTAGTGTATTGTATAGCAGTGTAGTGTATAGTAGTGTAGTGTATAGTAGTGTAGTGTATAGTAGTGTAGTGTATAGTAGTGTAGTATATAGTGTAGTGTATAGTGTAGTGTATAGTAGTGTAGTGTATAGTGTAGTGTATAGTAGTGTAAAGTATATAACCCTGTATACTGCATATGTAACCCTAACCTCACCCCCCCCCCCCCCCACATATACATTGATTCCTCTATCTATACATCAAGTAACCCTAACCGCCCTCTCCCTATAGACATAAACATAACTCACCAACGATACAATTAACGTGTCACCCTAACCCCGTCCCTGTACACAAAGCCGCGTGTTTATACAATCTGTGTGCGTGCGTAACTCGAAGCGTCTGCGTGTAACTCGAAGCCTCTCTGTGAGTGTATATATACCCCAGACAGACAGACAGATAAGCAGATAGACAGACAGATAAGCAGACATACAGACAGACAGACATACAGACATACAGACAGACATACAGGCAGAGATACAGACGAGGAGGAGGAACAGGGGGTGTTGGACAAGCGGCGTATTCTCTCTCCCGTCAGATGTGAGGCCGAATTTGCGTCGCGATGATTTCATCTCGTGGTGGAGCTTGAGAGATTGTCGCGATGATGCACGCGGCGATTGTGTGTGTGTGTCCGTGGTCAGTCGTGCAGTCGACCGTGTAGTGTTTAGTGTAGTGTATAGTAGTGTATAGTGTAGTGTGTAGTAGTGTATAGTGTAGTGTATAGTGTAGTGTGTAGTAGTGTATTATAGTGTATAGTGTAGCGTATAGTGTAGTGTATAGTAGTGTATAGTGTAGTGTATAGTAGTGTATAGTGTAGTGTATAGTAGTGTATTATAGTGTATAGTAGTGTATAGTGTAGTGTGTAGTAGTGTATAGTGTAGTAGTGTATAGTGTAGTGTATAGTGTAGTGTATTATAGTGTATAGTAGTGTATAGTGTAGTGTGTAGTAGTGTATAGTGTAGTGTATAGTAGTGTAGTGTATAGTGTAGTAGTGTATAGTGTAGTGTTTAGTAGTGTATATTGTATAGTGAACAGTAGTATATAGTGTACTAGTGTATGGTGGCGGTGTGTATCGTATTCCAGTGTACAGTCGTGTAGTGTATAGTAGTGTAGTGTATAGTGTAGAGTATGGTAGTATACCTGTGTGTGTATCTGTGTGTGTCTATGTGTGTGTATCTGTGTGTGTATCTGTGTGTGTCTGTCTGTGTGTGTCTGTGTGTGTATCTGTGTGTGTGTCTGTGTGTGTATCTGTGTGTGTGTATGTGTGTGTATCTGTGTGTGTGTATCTGTGTGTGTGTATGTGTGTGTATCTGTGTGTGTGTCTGTGTGTGTATCTGTGTGTGTGTCTGTGTGTCTGTATCTGTGTGTGTATCTGTGTGTGTGTGTATGTATCTGTGTGTGTATCTGTGTGTGTGTGTGTCTGTATCTGTGTGTGTATCTGTGTGTGTATATATGTGTCTGTGTGTGTGTATATGTGTGTCTGTGTGTGTGTATCTGTGTGTATCTGTGTGTATCTGTGTTATTTCCTTCACAGGGAGACTCTGTGGAGGCTGCTGATGCTGATCTGGGCAACGCTCTACCAGGCGCCCGGATCAGAGTCGTCATACACCACAATCCGTGAGTACAGCAAGGGTGGGTGGGTGAGTGAGTGGGTGGGTGAGTGGGTGGGTGGGTGGGTGAGTGAGTGGGTGAGTGGGTGGGTGGGTGAGTGGGTGGGTGAGTGGGTGGGTGGGTGGGTGGGTGAGTGGGTGGGTGGGTGAGTGGGTGGGTGGGTGGGTGAGTGGGTGGGTGGGTGGGTGAGTGAGTGGGTGGGTGGGTGAGTGAGTGGGTGAGTGGGTGGGTGGGTGAGTGAGTGGGTGGGTGGGTGAGTGGGTGGGTGGGTGGGTGGGTGGGTGAGTGGGTGGGTGAGTGGGTGGGTGGGTGGGTGGGTGAGTGGGTGGGTGGGTGAGTGGGTGGGTGGGTGGGTGAGTGAGTGAGTGGGTGAGTGGGTGGGTGGGTGAGTGGGTGGGTGGGTGAGTGAGTGAGTGAGTGGGTGAGTGGATAGGTGGGTGAGTGGATGGGTGAGTGAGTGGGTGGGTGAGTGAGTGAGTGGGTGAGTGGATGGGTGGGTGAGTGGATGGGTGAGTGAGTGGGTGGGTGAGTGAGTGGGTGAGTGGATGGGTGGGTGAGTGGATGGGTGAGTGGGTGGGTGAGTGGGTGAGTGGATGGGTGAGTGAGTGAGTGAGTGGGTGAGTGGATGGGTGGGTGAGTGGATGGGTGAGTGAGTGGGTGGGTGAGTGAGTGAGTGGGTGAGTGGATGGGTGGGTGAGTGGATGGGTGAGTGAGTGGGTGGGTGAGTGAGTGGGTGAGTGGATGGGTGGGTGAGTGGATGGGTGAGTGGGTGGGTGAGTGGGTGAGTGGATGGGTGAGTGAGTGAGTGGGTGAGTGGATGGGTGGGTGAGTGAGTGGGTGAGTGAGTGGGTGGGTGGGTGGGTGAGTGAGTGAGTGAGTGGGTGAGTGGATGGGTGGGTGAGTGGATGGGTGAGTGAGTGGGTGGGTGAGTGGGTGAGTGGATGGGTGGGTGAGTGGATGGGTGAGTGAGTGGGTGGGTGAGTGAGTGAGTGGGTGAGTGGATAGGTGGGTGAGTGGATGGGTGAGTGAGTGGGTGGGTGAGTGAGTGAGTGGGTGAGTGGATGGGTGGGTGAGTGGATGGGTGAGTGAGTGGGTGGGTGAGTGGGTGGGTGAGTGGGTGAGTGGATGGGTGAGTGAGTGAGTGGGTGAGTGGATGGGTGGGTGAGTCAGTGGGTGGGTGAGTGAGTGAGTGGGTGAGTGGATGGGTGGGTGAGTGGATGGGTGAGTGAGTGGGTGGGTGAGTGGGTGAGTGGATGGGTGAGTGAGTGAGTGGGTGAGTGGATGGGTGGGTGAGTGGATGGGTGAGTGAGTGGGTGGGTGAGTGAGTGGGTGAGTGGGTGGGTGAGTGAGTGGGTGGGTAGGTGAGTGGGTGGGTGAGTGGGTGAGTGGGTGAGTGGATGGGTGAGTGAGTGGGTGGGTGGGTGAGTGGGTGGGTGAGTGGGTGGGTGGGTGAGTGGGTGGGTGGTTGAGTGAGAGCGTGGTTGGAGGTGGGTGAGTGGGTGGGTGGGTTTGTGGGTGGGTTGGTGGGTTGATGGGTTGGTGGGTTGGTGGGTTGGTTGGTGGGTGAGTGGTTGGTTGAGTGAGAGCGTGGCTGGAGGTGGGTGGTTGAGTGAGAGCGTGGTTGGAGGTGGGTGAGTGGGTGGGTGGGTGGGTGGGTTGGTGGGTTGGTGGGTTGGTAGGTTGGTTGGTGGGTGAGTGGGTGGGCGGGTGGGTGCGTGGGTGGGTGAGTTTCTGACCCACCCACCTCCCACCCACCCCAGGCTACAACGAAGCTCTGGGCGGCACCGCGACCCAGTCCAGCACCTACGCGCCCCAGCGCTCGGCCAGCATGGCTGTGGACGGCAACACCCAAATGCACTACTTCTACTGCAGCAGCACGACCCTGGCGCTCGACTCGTGGTGGTCCCTGCGCCTGGCGCGCGCCGTCGCCGTGCACGCGGTCACGGTGACCTTCGGCTACGAGTACCCGTACCGGTACATGGACACGGCGCTACTCTTCGTGGGCAACTCGAGCTACGCCGAGTCGCCCGAGAACCAATTGTGAGTTGGGGTTTCCCCGGGTGGGGGGTGGGTGGGTAGGTGAGTGGGTGGGTAGGTGAGTGGGTGGGTGGGTAGGTGAGTGGGTGGGTGAGTGGGTGGGTAGGTGAGTGGGTGGGTAGGTGGGTGGGTAGGTAAGTGGGTGGGTGGGTAGGTGAGTGGGTGGGTAGGTGAGTGGGTGGGTAGGTGAGTGGGTGGGTGGGTAGGTGAGTGGGTGGGTGAGTGGGTGGGTAGGTGAGTGGGTGGGTAGGTGAGTGGGTGGGTAGGTGGGTGGGTGGGTAGGTGAGTGGGTGGGTGAGTGGGTGAGTGAGTAGGTGAGTGGGTGGGTGGGTAGGTGAGTGGGTGGGAAGGTGAGTGGGTGAGTGCGTGAATGGGTAAGTGGTGGTGGTTGGAGTGGGTGGGTTGAATGGGTGGGTGAGTGAATGAGTAGGTGAGTAGGTGAGTGGGTAAGTGGTGGTGGTTGGAGTGGGTGGGTTGAATGGGTGGATGGGTGAGTGGGTGAATGAGTGAGTAGGTGAGTGGGTGAGTAGGTGAGTGGGTAAGTCGATGAGTAGGTGAGTAGGTAAATCGGTGAGTAGGTGAGTGAGTAGGTGAGTAGGTGGGTGAATGAGTGAGTAGGTGAGTGGGTAAGTGGGTGAATGTAACACTGTGGTGAGCAGTGCCATGGGGGGGAAGGCAGATTCCAATCGGTCATCCTCCCTCACGGCGCTTGTAGCCACCACAGCGGCCATCGGGGGCTCTGGACAGGTGCGAGGGGCTGGTAACCCCTCCACCTTCACCTTAAGACTAAACTGCGTGAAAATAAATCTTAACTCAGCTTGTGCCAGAGGTCCCGGGGGGACAGCTGTCCATGGCGTCTCCTGGCCAAAACCCATTTGGCGGAGCCAGGAGATGTAATCTTTTCCCTCGGGGCTCCTCCAGAAATGGCACAAAGCCATCGCGAGTGGCCACGTGGAATGTTCGAACGCTCACTGCGGAGGAGATGCTGCCACTCCTCTGTCGGGAGCTGGACCAGTACCGCCTGGATCTCTGTGGTATTCAGGAGGTCCGGCAGACCGGCTCTGACCTGCAGTCACCATGAGGGGTGGACAGTCCTCTACTCGGGGCAGGAGACTGCCAAACAACAAAGTGTGGCTCTTCTTCTGAACAAAATAATGAAGGAGGCTTGGTAGCGTGGCGGTGAGGTGTGGGAAGCTGGAAGGCTACTTTGGGCTCGCCTTCCCATCAACCAGAGGTGGGGAGAGGTGGTCGTGGTTACTTATGCCCCTGCTGAAGACAAATATCAATGGAGGGATGCAGGCAAGGCCTACAAGTCAAATGCCTTCTGTGACCTCCTGTCACAGGTGCTGGCTAAAGTTGCCCCTTGGGACAGAGTCATCTTGTTGGGTGACTTCAATGCCCGAGTTAGTCATGATGCTGGCACCTTGTCTAGAGTGATTGGAAGGCATGGATCAAATCAGCTCAATAACAACGGTAGGAGGCTGCTCGATTTTTGTATAGCCCATGGGCTTGTAATTATCCAAATGCTGTTCCGGCATCGGCGCATCCACACAACATCATGGATGCATGCCGGGTCCAAGCAAGAACATCTGCTGGACTACATAGTGACGAAACAGCGGATGTGGGCCCATGTCCTTGACACCAGGACCTACCTTGGAGCTGATCTTGCCGCTGACCATCGACTTGTCATCTGTAAGATGCGCCTGCCATTCTTCCACTCCGGTGGTGGGTGTACAACCAGGACCCCATTCAAACCCACAGTGGCCTGGTCTCAGCTAGCTGATGAAAGTTGCGAGAGTTTAATCATCGCTTGCAGCTGGGGTTGGCATCGTCCCCCATTCCTCGTGATGCTGAGGGGAAATGGGTGAGGTTTAGGACTGTGGCTCTTGCAGCTGCTTTGGATGCTTTGGGTGCACGGTCCAGACCTCCCCATTGACCCTGCGTGAGTGGCTGGGTGAGTGGCTGGGTGATTGGGTGGGTGAGTGGGTGGGTTGGTGGGTGGGTTGGTGGGTTGGTGGGTGAGTGGCTGGGTGAGTGGCTGGGTGATTGGGTGGGTTGGTGGGTGGGTTGGTGGGTGGGTTGGTGGGTGGGTTGGTGGGTGAGTGGGTGAGGGGTGGGTGGGTGAGTGGATGGGTGAAGGGGTGAGGGATGGGTGGGTGGGTGGGTTGGTGGGTGAGTGGCTGGGTGAGTGGCTGGGTGATTGGGTAGGTGAGTGGGTGGGTTGGTGGGTGGGTTGGTGGGTGGGTTGGTGGGTGAGTGGCTGGGTGAGTGGCTGGGTGATTGGGTAGGTGAGTGGGTGGGTTGGTGGGTGGGTTGGTGGGTGGGTTGGTGGGTGAGTGGCTGAGTGAGTGGCTGGGTGATTGGGTAGGTGAGTGGGTGGGTTGGTGGGTGGGTTGGTGGGTGGGTTGGTGAGGGGTGGGTGGGTGAGTGGATGGGTGAAGGGGTGAGGGATGGGTGGATGGGTGAGGGGGTGAGTGGGTGACTTAGTGACTGTGCCGATGCTATTGCACGTGGCCGACACTTAGTGACGAATGCCAGTTGTTGTTGTGTTGTTGTTGTGTTGTTGTTGTGCTGTTGTTGTGCATCACAGCTGCCAGAATCTGAGCATCGCCCAGGTGGCGACGGTGGGGACATTCGTGTGCAGCGGCGCCGTGGCGAGCTACGTGCACGTTGTACTGCACGTGAACTCGTACATGTACCTGCAGCTGTGCGAGGTGCAGGTCTCCAGCGTGCCGCTCGCCCCCAACGAGAGTACGTGGCCTGGCTATGACTACACTATACACTACACTATACTACTATACACTACACTATACTACTATACACTACACTATACTACTATACTATACACTACACTATACTACTATACACTACACTACACACTACACTACTATACACTACACTATACTACTATACACTACACTATACACTACACTATACACTACACTATACACTACACTATACACTACACTATACACTACACTATACACTACACTACACACTATACACTACACTACTATACACTACACTATACTACTATACACTACATTATACACTACACTACTATACACTACACTATACTACTATACACTACACTATACACTACACTATACTACTATACACTACACTATACTACTATACACTACACTACACACTACACTATACTACTATACACTATACTACTATACACTACACTACACACTACACTACTATACACTACACTATACTACTATACACTACACTATACACTACACTACTATACACTACACTACACACTACACTACTATACACTACACTACTATACACTATACTACTGTAGTAGGACCGAATTAGGTGCACACACACGCAGCTTGGAGGCAACACTATTTATTAAACGGTACATAATATAACGCTGTACATGAGGTGGTGACCACCTTCCTCAACTCACTAACACTCTGGAACGCGACACAGACTGGACCAGGCAGGCAACGGCCTGCCTGGCCCAGGACGACGACTCGGGACTTGACGACCGATGATGTCTTCACTTCGGAGTACAGTACAACAGCCTCGCTCTGCGTTCACACCACGCTTATATCTGCTTTGGCGTGGCTGGCTCCGCCCCGGCGTGGCTGGCTCTCTTCAGGCCACGCCTCCCTTCCCAGGACACGCCTCACTTCCCCCACCTCTGGGAAGGTCCGGATCCCTCCAGCACGTGACCCCCCAGGCACCCCCTTGGGGCCCCCAGCCCTCGTACAGGCCGACACAGTAGTGACCATTCTATGTCACTACATCACCCCCCCCTGTATAAACACACAGCCGTCCCCGGCTGTAACACAACTGTGAAAAATCGAAAAGGTGTGCCTCCGAACCAGCAACATCAATAAATGACCGGCGACCGATAAGAAATACAATCACGTAATATATACAGAATCGACGAGGGTAAAAGGGAACCGCATAGAAAACGGGGAATAAACAACAAATATACATGAAAACTGGCTAACCCACTTACGCTCCAGCACAGCCCCCCCCCCCGTTAGAATCACGCATGCAATGACAGTCACCCGTTAGCACCCCCCCGCCTTTCCGACGTGGCGTCACAACCAGTAGCACGCGTCGGCCATATCGGGGGGGGAATTTCCATGTTACCACCCCACCGCCTTTCCGACGCGGCGTCACAACCAGTAGCACGCGTCGGCCATATCGGGGGGATTTTAACCCAGTCTCTCTCCAAGACTCGCATCGCAGCATATAGCTGTACCGACCGAGCTGAGACGACCCAATCTCTCACTCACTGCACAACATGCACCCTAACAACTGAGGGATACAGTCTCAACGTAACAGGACAACTCCACCTGAACCTTACGAATCTCCAGCCCACTGTTTCAACGCGCCTCGGAGGGTCTCAACCTCCGAGCCGTCAGGTCAAGCTGTCAGCCATAGCATGACGGGACCACACTCCCCGAGCCATGTGAGCGCACAGCCCACAAGGCTAGACAAGCCACAGAGTGTCTCGATCTCCGGGCTGTCAGGTCAAGCCGTCAGACACAGCATGACGGGACCACACTCCCCGAGCCATGTGAGCGCACAGCCCACTAGGCTAGACAAGCCACGGAGTGTTTCAATCTCCGGGCTGTCAGGTCAAGCCGTCAGCCATAGCATGACGGGACCACACTCTCCGAGCCATGTGAGCGCACAGCCCACTAGGCTAGACATACCACGGAGTGTTTCAATCTCCGGGCTGTCAGGTCAAGCCGTCAGCCATAGCATGACGGGACCACAACGTTCATGTTAGACACGCAACACTCACTGGGCCATCCTGGTCAGGACCTGCGCCCCAAGATAGGTGACAGCCAGCAGCACAATTCCAAATCCCTGGCAGCATGTCACCATCGCAATTTAACACCATCACAATACATACAATTTGAATTATGATTCCCCACAGAACTGATCCAATGCCGAACAGGTACGCACAATTTGTGACGATCCCGAATATTCAATGGTCACAACAATACACCTCACATCCCGTATCCGTACACATCATCTCCGAGACTCGCATTGCAGCATGCAGCTGTACCAACCGAGTGGAGAGAGCAACGCAATTTGATGGCAATTAACGGAAACGCACCCCCGATCCACGTAGAACACAAGGAGCATTCCCGCACAAAAGACATCATCTGTGCAACAACGGACAGGAACCAACCAGTGAGTTTGAAACAAATCGAACCTGTCATTTCAAAATCCCCTTCAACATTAACCATGGGACTCAGGGCATTCGAATTTTGAGAGAAAAAAAAAACTAGACACAAACGTCCAAAATCGCCGAATTGATTAATACAGTATATGCAGTATACGAAGTTCGTACAGTCAATCATTTGGCGCAATGCTCCATCCAGTCCCCACATATAAACAACAACAATCCTAGACAACCGCAACAACAAACCAATCCTAAACCCCTACGCCAAGCATCAAAAACGCCACACAGCAACACACCACAACACCAAGCACCCAACTAACATCCCTATGAATAGCAAACCAAAAGCCCTAAGCCAACCTCTTCCTGGCCACAACATCACAACAACAATATAACACCAAATAACACTCGCACAAGCCAAAATGCAAAAAGAACAGAGGGAAAAACCGTCCGCGAGGAACAAAAAACCGGAGAGTCAAACTGAAAAAGTCCCTCCCAGCAGTGTCTCCAACGTCGAAACCCTCTCTTCAATCACGGGCCCCTCTCGCTCTCACCACCGATGCCCTCCCCCGCTCTTCTTACTTCAATGTGGGGAGGGAGGCCCGTAATCACAGGGCTGCAGCGGCGCGCCGCCAGGCCGGCGCAGCACACAAGGCGCAAAAGGCGGGAACGCCGCCACCGCGAAAACACTGCCGCGGTGAAAATGGCGGGAACGCCGCTGTGGGAAGTGCGGGAACGCCAACACGTTGAAATGGCGGGAACGCCGGCAAGTTGAAGTGGCGGGAAACGCCGGCATGGTGCAAATGGCGGGAACGCCGGCGCTGTGAAACTGGCGGGAACGCCGCCGCAGTGAAATGGCAGGAACGCCGGCACCGCCGAAACGGCGCGAACGCCACAGCTGCGTCATCTTGCAATTTCGCCATCACTCACCAACACCCGGCCACTCCCTTGCCACCAGCAGCTGGTCGAGTTGACGAGCGACGTCGCTCCAACTCGCCGTCGATGGCGACCAGTCCGGGCCCGCAGCCTCCTCCCATGCAGGCTGCAGTCGCCCATCCCCCGGGGCACATCACCGGGGCCCCGGACTCCGGGGTCGTCGCAGGGAGAGGCCAGGTGCAACCCACACCGTCCATCCGCACCTCCGGTTGGGTCTTGCACTTCGCTGCCAGCTTTTACACCATGGCAGCGAAGGGTACAGCTTCTTCAAATTAATCAGCGAAAGTTCGATGACCACTTCTACACCAAATGTAGTAGGTTCGAATTAGGTGCACACATACGCAGCTTGGAGGCAACACTATTTATTAAACGGTAAATAATATAACGCTGTACATGAGGTGGTGACCACCTTCCTCAACTCACTAACACTCTGGAACGCGACACAGACTGGACCAGGCAGGCAACGGCCTGCCTGGCCCAGGACGACGACTCGGGACTTGACGACCGATGATGTCTTCTCTTTGGAGTACAGTACAACAGCCTCGCTCTGCGTTCACACCACGCTTATATCTGCTTTGGCGTGGCTGGCTCCACCCCGGCGTGGCTGGCTCTCTTCAGGCCACGCCTCCCTTCCCAGGACACGCCTCACTTCCCCCACCTCTGGGAAGGTCCGGATCCCTCCAGCACGTGACCCCCCAGGCACCCCCTTGGGGCCCCCAGCCCTCGTACAGGCCGACACAGTAGTGACCATTCTATGTCACTACACTACTATACACTACACTATACTACTATACACTACACTATACACTACACTATACTACTATACACTACTATACACTACACTATACACTACACTACTATACACTACACTATACACTACTATACACTACACTACTATACACTACACTACACACTATACACTACACTACTATACACTACACTATACTACTATACACTACACACTATACACTACACTACTATACACTACACTATACACTACACTATACTACTATACACTACACTATACACTATACTACACACTACACTACAACTACACTACACTATACACTAAATACTACACTATACACGACACTACTATACACTACACTATATACTACACTACATACTATGAGACATCTCCTTTACCAGTGGCAAAATATAGTAATAGGTTTTTACCCTTTCAACTGGTATAAAAACTGACACCTTTATACCAGTTGAAAGGGTAAAAACCTATTACTATACACTTCACTATACACTACACTACTATACACTACACTACCATACACTACACTACCATACATTACACTACCATATACTACACTGCTATATACTACACTATACAACACACTATACAACCCACTACACTATACACTACACTATCCAACACACTACACTCATCCACCCATTGAAATCACTCAAACACCAACCCACTCACCCACCCACCCATCCACTCACCTCACCCACCCACTCACTCACCCCCCTCACCCACCCACTTACAAACCCACTCACCCACCCATCCACTCACTTACCCATCCACTCACTCACCCACTCACTCACCCACCCACTCACTCGCCCACACATCCACTCACTCACACATCCACTCACCCACCCACTCACTCACCCAACCACTCACCCACCCACTCACTCACTGACTCACCCACCCACTCACCCAACCACACACCCACTCACTCACTCACCCACTCACCCACTCACCCACTCACTCACTGACTCACCCACCCACCCACCCACTCACCCACCCACCCACCCACTCACCCACCCACTCACTCACCGACTCACCCACCCACTCACCCAACCACCCGCTCACTCGCTCACCCACTCACCCCCCTCACCCACCCACCCCCCTCACCCACTCATCCCCCTCACCCCCTCCCCCAGCCATGATCGTCTACGGCAGCGTTCAGCAGTCGAGCGTCTACGACAGCAACAACAACAGCAGCAGCGTCGGCGGCGTTTTCGAAACGCCCGATTCGGTGACGTGGGGCGGCTTCTTGGGCGGGGCGACGACTCCTCCACCGCCGCTGCCGTCGCCGTTGAGCGTCGGGGGGCGGGGCAGCGAAAGGGGGCGGGGCAACGATTGGGGGCGGGGCGACTTCTGCTCGGGCTCGTGCGCGCAGACGCGCGAGGAGTGGGCCCCGTGGCTGCGTCTCGCGCTCGACCGCCTCTACGTCATCGTGCGCGTGGGCATCGCGAACCGCGGCGACCCCCAGGGGCTGCGACTCTACGGGGCGGAGATTCGCGTGGGCAGCTCGGAGGTCGCGGACGGGGCGTTGAACCCGCTGTGAGTCGGTGGTGGGTGTGGTGGGTGGGTGAGGGGGGGTGAATGCAGAACCGGCCCTAGACCTTTGGGGGCCCTAAGCAAAATTTGGTTGGAGGCCCCTTTGATGTATGATTTTTTTCACCCACTAGCTAGCAGTGACTCTAGGGGGCCCTCTGCTGGCCACGGGGCCCTTTGCAATTGCAAGAGTCGCTTAGTGGCTGGGCCGGCTCTGGATGAATGGGTGGGTGGATGAGTGAGTGGGTGGGTGAGTGAGTAGGTGATTGAGTAGGTGAGGGGGTGAGTGGGTGGGTGAGTGGATGACTGAGTGAGTAGGTGGGTAGGTGAGTGAGTCGGTGAGTAGGTGATTGAGTAGGTGAGGGGGTGAGTGCGTGGGTGAGTGGGTGGGTGAGTGGGTGACTAAGTAGGTGAGTGAGTAGGTGAGTGAGTCGGCGAGTGGTTGAGTAGGTGAGTGGGTGAGTGGATGAGTGGGTGAGTGGGTGGGTGAGTGGGTGAGTGAGTGGGTGGGTGAGTGGGTGAGTGAGTAGGTGAGTGAGTAGGTGAGTGAGTAGGTGAGTGAGTAGGTGAGTGAGTCGGTGAGTGAGTGGGTAGGTCGGCGAGTGACTGTGTGGAGGTCCCGTTGGATGTTGTACCGACGTTGTACCGACGTTGCGTGTCACCTGCAGCTGCGCCGGGGACATCTTCGTCCCCCCGGGCGAGTTGCGGGACTTTGCGTGCCCCTCCCCCACGGTGGGCTCCTTCGTCTACCTCACGCTGCCCGCACGTCGCGACGCCCTGGGGCTGTGCACACTCCGCGTGGAGCTGAAGCCGTACGGCATCGTCTACAACGTCCTCCACTGAGCCACCAAACCCACCACCACCTCCCCTACTGATCCACCACCACCACCACTTCCCCTACTGATCCACCACCTCCCCTACTGATTCCCCACCACCACCTCCCCTACTGATCCACCACCACCACCACTTCCCCTACTGATCCACCGCCTCCCCTACTGATTCCCCACCACCACCTCCCCTACTGATCCACCACCACCACCACTTCCCCTACTGATCCACCACCTCCCCTACTGATTCCCCACCACCACCTCCCCTACTGATCCACCACCACCACCACCACTTCCCCTACTGATCCACCACCTCCCCTACTGATTCCCCACCACCACCTCCCCTACTGATCCACCACCTCCCCTACTGATCCACCACCACCACTTCCCCTACTGATCCACCACCTCCCCTACTGATTCCCCACCACCACCTCCCCTACTGATCCACCACCTCCCCTGATCCACCAACACCACCACCACTTCCCCTACTGATTCACCAACCCCACCACCACCTCCCCTACTGATCCACCACCACCACTTCCCCTACTGATTCACCAACCCAACCACCACTTCCCCTACTGATTCACCAACACCACCACCACTTCCCCTACTGATCCACCACCTCCCTTACTGATTCTCCACCACCACCTCCCCTACTGATTCACCACCACCACCACCTCCCCTACTGATTCACCAACCCCACCACCACCTCCCCTACTGATTCACCAACCCACCACCACTTCCCCTACTGATCCACCACCACCACCACTTCCCCTACTGATTCACCAACACCACCACCACTTCCCCTACTGATCCACCAACACCACTACCACTTCCCCTACTGATTCACCAACCCCACCACCACTTCCCCTACTGATCCACCAAACCCACCACCACCTCCCCTACTGATCCACCACCACCACTTCCCCTACTGATCCACCACCACCACTTCCCCTACTGATCCACCACCTCCCCTACTGATTCCCCACCATCACCTCCCCTACTGATCCACCAACACCACCACCACCTCCCCTACTGATCCACCACTTCCCCTACTGATTCACCAACACCACCACCTCCCCTACTGATCCACCACTTCCCCTACTGATTCACCAACCCCACCACCACCTCCCCTACTGATTCACCAACCCCTATTAAAATTTCCCTGAACCAGGATGACTCTGGCTGCGTGATGTTGACTACCTCTTCTGGTTCGCAGGAGGTCGTGGGTGTCAGCGCGAGATGGAACAGATGGGGATTAGTCCACGCGCTGTGGTACCAGCGCGAGATGGAACAGATGGGGATTAGTCCACGCGCTGTGGTGTCAGTGCGAGATGGAACAGATGGGGATTAGTGAACCTCACTATTTCGTCAACCAACTTTTATTGAACCGGATTCAAAAGCAACAGAGAACCACCCCCCCCTAGCCCCTCCCCTACATCCCCCCTAGCCCCTCCCCTACATCCCCCCTAGCCCTGCCCCTACATCCCCCCTAGCCCCGCCCCTACATCACCCTCCATCGTATGTCACACACACACACAGATACACAGACACACACACAGATACACACACACACAGATACAGACACACACACAGACACACACACACAGACACACACACACAGACACACACACACAGACACACACACACAGATACACAGACACACACACAGATACACACACACACACAGACACACACACACACACACAGACACACACACACACAGATACACACACACAGACACACACACAGATACACACACACAGATACACACACACACACAGACACACACACACAGAGACACATACACACACAGACACACACACACAGACACACAGACACACACACAGATACACAGACACACACACACACAGATACACACACTGACACAATGACACACAGTGACACACTGATACTCACTCTGACACAGTGACACACACACAGTGACACACACACAGTGACACACACACAGTGACACACACAATGACACACACAGTGACACTCACACTGGCACACAGTGACACACACAGTCACACAGTGACACTCACACTGACACAGTGACACACACAGCCACACAGTGACACTGACACTCACTCTGACACTCAGTGACACACACACTGACACACACAGTGACACTCACACTGTGACACACACAACCACACAGTGACTGACACTCACTGACACTCACTCTGACACTCACACACACAGTGACACACACAGTGACACACACAGTGACACATTGACACTCACTCTGACACTCACACACAGTGACACACAGTGACACACACAGTGACACACACAGTGACACACACAGTGACACACTGACACTCACGCTAACTCTCTGGGCTGGACTAACACGGAACAATTATCATAAGAAGCCACGGGGATTGGTGAGTGAGTGGTGAGTGTGTGGCGAGTGAGTGGTGAGTGAGTGGTGAGTGAGTAGTGGTGAGTGAGTGGTGAGTGAGTGGCGAGAGTGTTGTGAGTGGTGAGTGATAGGTGAGTGGTGTGTGGTGAGTGAGTGGTGAGTGGTCAGTGAGTAGTGGTGAGTGGTGAGTAAGTGGCGAGTGAGTGGTGAGTGAGTGAGTGGTGAGTGGGTGGTGAGTGAGTGGGTGGTGAGTGAGTGGTGAGTGAGTGTGTAGTGAGTGAGTGGTGAGTGAGTGGCGAGTGAGTGGCGAGTGAGGAGTGGTGAGTGAGTGGTGAGTGAGTGGTGAGTAAGTGGGTGGTGAGTGAGTGGTGAGTGAGTGGCGAGTGAGTGGCGAGTGAGTGGCGAGTGAGGAGTGGTGAGTGAGTGGTGAGTGAGTGGTGAGTGAGTGGTAAGTGAGTGGTGAGTGGGTGGTGAGTGAGTGAGTGGTGAGTGAGTGGTGAGTGAGTGGTGAGTGAGTGGCGAGTGAGTGGTGAGTGAGTGAGTGGCGAGTGGGTGGTGAGTGAGTGGGTAGTGAGTGAGTGGTGAGTGAGTGGTGAGTGAGTGGCAAGTGAGTGGTGAGTGAGTGAGTGGTGAGTGAGTGAGTGGTGAGTGAGTGGCGAGTGAGTGGCGAGTGAGGAGTGGTGAGTGAGTGGCGAGTGAGTGGTGAGTGAGTGGTGAGTGAGTGGTGAGTGAGTGGCAAGTGAGTGGTGAGTGAGTGAGTGGTGAGTGAGTGAGTGGTGAGTGAGTGAGTGGTGAGTGAGTGGTGAGTGAGTGGCAAGTGAGTGGTGAGTGAGTGAGTGGTGAGTGGAGTGGTGAGTGAGTGGCGAGTGAGTGGCGAGTGAGTGGTGAGTGAGTGGCGAGTGAGTGGTGAGTGAGTGAGTGGTGAGTGAGTGGTGAGTGAGTGAGTGAGTGGTGAGTGAGGAGTGAGTGGTGAGTGAGTGGTGAGTGAGTGAGTGGTGAGTGAGTGGTGAGTGTGTGGTGAGTGAGTGAGTGGTGAGTGAGTGGTGAGTGAGTGGTGAGTGAGTGAGTGGTGAGTGAGTGGTGAGTGAGTGAGTGAGTGGTGAGTGTGGTGGTGAGTGAGTGGTGAGTGTGTGGTGAGTGAGTGAGTGGTGGTGAGTGAGTGGTGAGGGTGGTGGTGAGTGAGTGAGTGGTGGTGAGTGGTGGTGAGTGAGTGAGTGGTGTGTGAGTGGTGGTGAGTGAGTGTGGTGAGTGAGTGGTGAGTGAGTGGAGTGGTGAGTGAGTGGTGAGTGAGTGGTGAGTGAGTGGTGAGTGGTGAGTGAGTGGTGTGTGAGTGAGTGAGGTGGTGGTGGTGAGTGGTGAGTGAGTGGTGAGTGAGTGGTGAGGGAGTGGTGAGTGAGTGGGTGGTGAGTGAGTGGTGAGTGAGTGGAGGTGAGTGTGTGGTGAGTGAGTGGTGTGAGTGAGTGGTGTGAGTGGAGTGGGAGTGGTGTGAGTGGTGAGTGAGTGAGTGGTGAGTGAGTGAGTGAGTGAGTGGTGGTGAGTGGTGAGTGAGTGGTGAGTGAGTGGTGAGTGAGTGGTGAGTGAGTGGTGTGGTGAGTGAGTGGTGAGTGAGTGGTGAGTGAGTGAGGGGAGTGAGGAGTGGTGAGTGAGTGGTGGTGAGTGAGTGGAGTGGGAGGGAGTGGTGAGTGAGTGGTGAGTGAGTGGTGAGGTGAGTGGGTGGTGAGTGAGTGGTGAGGTGTGAGGTGAGTGAGGAGTGGTGAGTGAGTGGTGAGTGAGTGGTGAGTGAGTGGTAAGTGAGTGGGTGAGTGGGAGGTGGTGAGTGAGTGGTGAGTGAGGGTGAGTGAGTGGTGAGTGAGTGGCGAGTGAGGAGTGGTGAGTGAGTGGTGAGTGAGTGAGTGGCGAGGTGAGTGGCGAGTGAGGAGTGGTGAGTAAGTGGTGAGTGAGTGGTGAGTGAGTGGTGAGTGAGTGGTGAGTGAGTGGTGAGTGAGTGGTGAGTGAGGAGTGGTGAGTGAGTGGTGAGTGAGGTGGTGAGTGAGTGGTAAGTGAGTGGTGAGTGGGTGGTGAGTGAGTGGTGAGTGAGTGAGTGGTGAGTGAGTGAGTGGTGAGTGAGTGGTGAGTGAGTGGTGAGTGAGTGAGTGGTGAGTGAGTGGAGTGGTGAGTGAGTGGCGAGTGAGTGGTTCTATGGAGCTGAAGGCTGCTTCTGTTCTTCAGCTCCTAAACAAAGAAAGATCATAACCATCATCATCACCATCATCACTACCATCACTACCACCATCACTACCACCATCATCATCACCATCATCACCATCATCACCACCATCATCATCACTACCATCATCATCATCATCACCATCACTACCATCATCACCATCACCATCATCACTACCACCAACACCATCATCACTACCACCATCATCACCACCATCATCACCATCATCACCATCACTACCAACATCATCATCACCATCACCACCATCACTACCAACATCATCATCACCATCACCACCATCACTACCACCATCATCATCACTATCACTACCACCATCATCACCATCACTACCACCATCATCACCATCATAACCATCACTACCAACATCATCATCACCATAACCACCATCATCACCATCATCATCATCACCACCATCATCACCATCACTACCACCATCATCACCATCATCAACACCACCACTATAGCAACATCACTACCATCATCCAAATCACTACCATCACCACTAGAGCACCATCACCACCATCATCTCATCACCACCATCACCTTACTGAGGCGTTGTGGTGGTAGTGGTTGTGGTGGTGGTGGGAGTGGTGGTTGTGGTGGTGGTGGTGGCTGTATACCTGTGGTGGTGGTAGTGGTTGTGGTGGTTGTGGTGGTGGCTGTGCACCTGTGGTTGTGGTGGTGATGGTTGTGGTAGGAGTGGTGGTTGTGGTGGTGGTTGCGTACCTGTGGTGGTGGTGATGGTTGTGGTGGTGGTTGTGGAGGTTGTGGTGGTTGTGGTGGCTGCATACCTGTGGTGGTGGTGGTTGTGGTGGTTGTGGTGGTGGTGGCTGCGTACCTGTGGTGGTTGGTGGTGGTGGTTGTGGTGGTTGTGGTGGTTGTGGTGGTGGTGGCTGCATACCTGTGGTGGTGGTGGTGGTTGTGGTGGTTGTGGTGGTGGTGGCTGCGTACCTGTGGTGGTGGTGGTTGTGGTGGTTGTGGTGGTTGTGGTGGTGGTGGCCGCATACCTGTGGTGGTGGTGGTGGTTGTGGAGGTTGTGGTGGTTGTGGTGGTGGTGGCTGCATCTGTCTCCGTGTCTCTGTTGCGCAGCGCCAGGATGCGGTGATGGAGCGCCGCAAACAGCTGTCCCGTGTCTTTCAGGCTGGCCTGGGACACGGGGGAGACACGGGGGGGACGACACGGGGACGGGGGGAGACACGGGGGGGAGACACGGGGGGGAGACACGGGGGGGAGACACGGGGGGAGACACGGGGGGGGAGACACGGGGGGGAGACACGGGGGGGGAGACACGGGGGGGAGACACGGGGGGGAGACACGGGGGGGAGACACGGGGGGGAGACACGGGGGGGGAGACACGGGGGGGGAGACACGGGGGGGGAGACACGGGGGGGAGACACGGGGGGGGAGACACGGGGGGGGAGACACCGGGGGGGGAGACACGGGGGGGAGACACGGGGGCGGGGAGACACGGGGGGGAGACACGGGGGGGGGAGACACGGGGGGGGAGACACGGGGGGGAGACACGGGGGGGAGACACGGGGGGGAGACACCGGGGGGGAGAC